>NW_027040666.1:4722500-5077500 GCF_037179485.1 Ochlerotatus camptorhynchus
ATAATAATAATAAAAATAATAATAATAATAATTGAAAAATCTTGAAAGAACCGATCATGTGATAAAGCATTTTAAAAACAAAATTTGTTATAAATTTTAGGAAAAAACGAGCAGCATATTGATGAAGGAAACATAAACCTCATTTAGCATTCAAATCCTGGTTATTAGAAATATTTACGTGAATTGTAAATCTCGGTATAACTGTTCAAGAAGGATTATTGGTGACGAAACGTCCTTCGGCGAAATGATCCATTCGGCGATATTTTTCGCGGGGAAATATCCTTCGACGAAATGACCTACTCCCATTTTGGGATAAGCTACCAGCCACCCTGTATAACGTTTGCGGAAAAGACTGCTTTTCAATATAATTTTTTGATCGATATCGATTAAAGGAAAGACAAACGTATAAATCACTTCTGGGGCTCCATAACCTTTTCCGCTCGGCTGTATGCACATATGCCTACATGACAGTACACTTTTTCCGTTGCATCTTCATTTGATTGAAGCGAATCACCGACAACTAGATAAATGGTAACCGATGACGTGGCGCTAAATTGTATAAAGTTATTTGACTTCTAATGATTTTGCAATCAATAATGGTGCACCATGGTGATAATCTTAATACAATAACAATCTGTTATTTTCGGTATTCGGGTCCATGAGCTCACGGGTTTGAAAGAAAACAGATTCAATTGAAATAACTTCTATCAGTTTATCTCTCTTTAAACCACATTTGGATGTTTAATGCTTCTTAGATTTGATTTTTAATCAAAAATACGATCAGTTGCGAATAAAAATTCCGAGTGAAACCCTTACTCATGAATGAGTTAAAATTCCAATAGAAATAGTTCTTAAATTTCGCAAACATTAATTTAATATTCCCTCGCGAGAGCTGAATAAGTGATTTTTTTCCGTTCATCCGTTCTTCTTCTCCTTCTTCTTATCATTCTTTTTCAGAGTGCATTCAATATTATGAATTGAGCATGTCACAATTCAACTTGAAACGATGCTTTGTAAAAATACAAACTTAATGTATCCACTTTTGTAGGTAATGAGGATGACACAAATTTGCTTGTACAAGAGCTTTTTGAATTTCCTGCTCATCTAGTGACCATGAATTAATGATACGACCAAGCATCTATAGATATGGGTCTCATTCACATACCATGCAGGGAGGTAGTGGGAAGCAGTGATTGATCCTAGATCTCCAAATAGTGCCCAAAGTCTCCAAGGTATGTAGTGCTCTGTACGGATAATATTATTGATAGTTCTGTTCATCAAATGGTCATCTGGTTATAAACAGCTCGACAACATTATTATAAACTACTTTAAAGCAGAAATGACCGCCTTCTTCTTGCAATAAAACTATTTTTATCGATAACAAGAGAAAGAATCGAAACATGTTAGCTCAACTAGAGCTTCATTCTTGATAGCAGTGCAGCTGGGCAATAAAGTTAGTTGGGTTGAGAGCATTGTTATGTCACGCTGAAGTCATACAGTAGGTAGGCCACGAGATGCGGATATTCTGAAGAAGTATGCTTATTTTCCCAACGATGGACCTTGTAAGCGGCGAAAAACAAGCAACGTTGAAGCAAAAATAATTGCCTTTACAAGTACAGGTTTTCATTTTCTTATTTAACAATAATAAGATTATTGTTGGCCGCAGGTTGTGGTTGGTATTTATGAAAAGTGAGATAAATGTTTGAAGTTTTGTTTGTTGGAAATTGGATGTGCATCAAATTATTTTTTCTTTGATTTTCATGTAGTTAGTAAACTTCAATGAAATACTTTCAGCCAAGATTGTGTAGCAAATATTTTAATTAAATTCTTGCGGCTTTGGTATTTTGATGTTAACCTTGTTTCCAGTGTTTTCCAAGCAAGTAATATTTTACATACGGTAACAAATATGCATAAATTGGGTTTCAACTGTAATGATTGATGTTTCGGTTTTCGTCTAAAAGCAGTCTTTAAATTTATTAGAAGAACAGACGTTTAAATGTTTTGCGGCCTTTCGGTGCTGGCTCCATTTGCAGGGAAAAAACATTCCCCGAGCATGGTTCTTTGATGGAAATAAAATGACATTGATCAATTTGTAAATATCGTTGTCTTGTTGCAAGTTACCCCGTTTTACGGTAATAGTGTGAACAATTACTAATATGCTTATCAAATTAGTTAATTTAGGTTTGCTAATTATCGATTAGTGAATTAGTGAAAATGTGCCCACCACTGCTCGATAACGAACTAGTGTTAGTGTTGAGGAACTGCGGAAAAGCCAAACGTGTCATCAGGGGAAAATTTACAACGCGGAAGCAGCGTTGCCGTGTATATTGATTTTACACAAGAAAAAAAAATTGTTATTTTGATACCAGTACTGTAACTGTAACTGTAACGGGAACTTCAACCCAAATGGACCATATAAAATATGTTTATTGCCTAATAAAAGACCCTATGCAAAATGTGGGTTCAATCGGACATAATTTAGAGGTGCTAGGGTTTGAACGTTTAAACTGAAAAATCACACAACAGGTACATTAAATTACGAAAATCGATTTTTTGTATGCCAAAGGATTAAAAAATACGTTAAACGTTAAGATCTAGAGTTATATTGAAAATTATTTTCTGTCAAAAATCGATTTTCTGGCATTCGTATTATGGAGCATTGATGAATTAGTTTACTAAATTGATCACATCTATCTCTAAACTACTTTTAATATAATGTTAAACTATCAATTGCATTTGGTGTGTGATACTTCACCAGGGTGTTCCATCTATTTTTCATTAGGCTGCACAGTAGACTGATGCATAATTTGAAATTTTCACTTCATAGTGCTTGAGCGGTTCTGATTAGCCTGCTAAAATTTGAACTCGTTTGGTTAGAAACTGACTGTGCACTTGAAATTTGAAGTTTGTATGGGAATTACTATGGGAAAACCATACTTTTTTTGTTCATTTCCTTCTATTATTTTTCTTTATTGCTTTGAGAGAAAGTTCGATAGCTATTCTTGTATGAAATTTTCTCAGTTACAACTTTGCTCAAGATTGTTTTTCAGTCAATCGATAAATGAAATAGTTATTAATTATTTAAGAGATTGGTAATCTTATGAAATGATTAATCAGCTGCATAGTTGGCAACATTGTACTGTGTAATGTGAAATAATAGTAGTGATTATTGTGCTCTATTCCATGCTCCAGAAACACCAATGTTGCCTGCTGAGCAGTTGATTGAGCAGGATCATAAGAAATCACGAACCATTAATAACTTTTGTTCCTTGCATTTAATAGAAAAGTGGTTTTTAGCAAAGTTTTAGCTGATAAATTTCATACTAGCGCTGCTTTGATGTTTGTTTAATCAATATTGTGAATGTTTAGAAAGATATGATTGAAAAGTTTGCAGTTGTTACTATGGGAAGTGGGTTTGAAAAAATCAACAGTTTTCTTTAAAGCCTACTACACCCAAATTGTGTTTATAAAATTTATATCATGTAGAATTATGAATCAGCTAAAAACAATTATGAATCAGTCAGTCTAGCGTGTTAATCAAATGGAAGTGATCCACAATTGTGGGTGATCAATGATTGTAGGGTCAGTGTATAATTAAAATCTTTTGTATGTCCCAAAACAGAAGGCATGTTAAATGTTCCATGATAAACGAAAACGCACCGATAAAAAAGTGCCATGTATGAATAAAAATAGCACTTAAACCCCTAGTAAGTAGAAAATGTACCCATAACAATTTCAAATTGCACCGGTACAACGGAAAAAGTGTCCTTTAAAAAATACAATTGTTCCATAAATAAAGAAATTTTTACCCGTAAACAAAGAAATTTGTTCCCATGAATAAAGTAATATATACCCATATATATAGGCATTCCTATGTACCCATTAATAAAGGAATTTGTATCCATAAATAAATGAATATGTTCCCATAAACCTTGTAAAATGCTCCTTCTTTACTGCGTAGCTGCTCAGATTTACTGTCCTGCCCATGTTTTTTTAAGTCTGGATCATATACTGAACCAAAACATCCGCAATACATCGCTCGAGCCCTTTAGCAATATGCATTCGAATTTCGAATGATTATCTTATGGTTGAATTCGTCGTCAGATGATGAACATTCATATGCGTTTGAAAATTGGCTATAAAACATACAGCACTCAGAGGACAAACATTTAAGAATAGTGTGAGATGCAAGAGCTTTTAATTAGATTTTTCAATTTGATTATCTATATTTCCATACTGAATAGCCATAATCAGCCATTCCAATTATGCATACAAAAATCTTCGATTCGCCAAACATTGGTTTTCACGCTTTACCTATGTTCGTAACAGCTCTGAAAGTGATGGCTATGCTTTCACCTCGTTTGTCAGCTCAGATCAGCAAATGACGTTCGATAGAATTATTTACATCATCGTTTTGAATGATTTGCGTTATGGGGCTGAACCAATACCATATGCATTTCCATTTAGAATGACAATCATTCTGCAGAGAGCATTCGCATTTCAACTGAAAGCCCTATCCCTTCTCATAACAATTTTCTTCCTGTAGTCGAGAGGAAAATCATCTGATTTCAAACAACCCTCATTCTTTTATTATTATTATAGTCAATCTGACTTGATAGTCTCAATGAAACACTTAAATCTAAATGTAGTCACTCATTAAAAATTAAAAATTGGCCAACAGCAAACGATGACGAAACATCGAAGCATTGATGTCAAAGTCAAATAGGTCAGAGGCTTCGTTGAATTGATGAATCATGGCGACAAAGGAACTGTTTGCAGCATAGTTGGTTGCATGTACTACTTCATGTAGCAAGGTTCTCGGACGGAGTGTTCGGGCAGGAGCATACAGATTAATTTTGGCCAGTAACTCAGGAACATCATATTCTGCGAGTAAAACTTTAGCAACGAAGACGACCTGCGATATGTTTCGTCGCTTAGAAAGAGTATCCAAACCCAGTAAACGACAGCGGTCAGCATACAAATTCAGCGGGTCACTCCATGGAAGATAGCGCAGTGCGTATCTGACGAATTTGCGTTGAACAGCTTCGAATCGTCCACTCCATACAGCTTGGTAGGGATTCCAGACTACACTCGCGAATTCCAGTAGTGAGCGTACCAATGAACAGTAAAGGGCTTTAAAACACAGAGGATCACGAAGTTCCTTAGATATCTTGAACATGAATCCAAGCTGTCGATTAGCTTTGTCGATCGTGGTTGAGAAGTGGCGAGTGTATGTGAGCTTTTCATCCAACATGACACCGAGGTCTTTAAAGTGATCGACACGTTGAACTGCAGTTCCAGCAACGTTATAATCAAACAAAATGGCAGTCCTAGTTCGACGGAAACTAATTACGCAGCACTTTGAGACGCACAGGACCATAAAATTACGTTCACACCAATCATTAAAGATTTCAAGAAGGTTTTGTAGTTCTAAACAATCGGCATAGCCTCGAACGACTAGATAAATCTTCAAGTCATCGGCAAAAAACAATTTACCTCCTCGTAGTAGAATAAACGTTACATCGTTCACAAATAAAGAGAAGAGCATCTGTCCCAAAGTGCTACCCTGTGGAACTCCTGATCTGTTCGAGAAACAGTACGATGAGTAGTAACTTCACGTTGCACGAGGTACGATCTAAGCCAGCTGCAGAAGGAAACAGAACATCCAATTTTTTCAAGCTTTGCTAGCAGAACGTCGTGGACAACTCTATCAAACGCAGCTTTAAGATCAGTGTAGATGGCATCCACTTGAAGTTTCTTGCATATTTTTTTTTTTTTTTTTAACTCTTTATTTGATATCTTAAAACTAAAAACTAAAACTAAATCTTATCTAAGTATAAAGGGAATTAATCGTTGCAATTGAGGATTGCAACGATTTTTGCCTGAAATTATTCATTATTTTGTTGGACATTTGTTCTAAAGTCTCAACATTCGAAATTCTATGTACCTCGGTAGTACTGTACCAGGGAGGCAACTTCAAAATCATTTTCAGAACTTTGTTCTGAATCCTTTGAAGTGCTTTTTTCCTGGTAGTGCAACAACAAGACCATATTGGCACAGCGAAAGCATGGCCGGTCTAAAAACTTGTTTAAATATTAGAAGTTTATTCGTCAGGCAAAGTTTGGATTTCCTGTTTATAAGAGGATACAAACATTTAATATATTTGTTAAATTTAGCTTGAATGCCCTCAATGTGATCTTTAAAAGTTAATTTTTGGTCAAGTATTAATCCAAGATATTTCACTTGGTTTGACCAGGAAATTGGAACTCCGTTCATATTGACTATGTGACTACTACTAGGTTTCAAAAACGAAGCTCTAGGCTTGTGTGGAAATATTATAAGTTGAGTTTTGGAAGCGTTGGGAGAAATCTTCCATTTTTGTAAATAAGAAGAGAAAATATCTAAACTTTTCTGCAGTCTGCTGCAAATAACACGAAGACTTCTTCCTTTAGCGGAAATGCCTGTGTCATCAGTGAACAAAGATTTGTGACAACCCTGAGGCCAATCAGGGAGGTCCGAAGTGAAAATGTTATACACTGGAGTCGCTTTTTACGCGGTTTTTTTTAAACGGTTTTTTTTACGCGGTTTTTTTTTTACGCGGATTTCGGAATTTACGCGGTTTTTTTTTACGCGGATTCCGGAATTTACGCGGTTTTTTTTTACGCGGATTTTGGTTTTTTTTTACGCGGATTTCAAAATTTACGCGGTATATCGCTTTTTACGCGGTTTTTTCTTACACGGTCTTTTTTTTACTCGGTTTTTTTTTACGCGGATTTCGGAATTTACGCGGTTTTTTTTTACGCGGATTCCGGAATTTACGCGGTTTTTTTTACGCGGTTTTTTTTTACGCGGTTTTTTTTACGCGGGACGTATCACCCGCGTAAAAAGCGACTCCAGTGTACAATATAGGCCCAAGAATGCTACCCTGAGGAACTCCTGCTCTAACAGGTAGTCGATTAGTTTTGGAATTTTGATAATTTACCTGCAGAGTTCTGTCAGTTAAATAATTTTGAACTAATTTTATAATATAAAGTGGAAAATTAAACTTTTTCAATTTAGCAATCAAACCTTCATGCCAAACACTGTCGAATGCTTTTTCTATGTCTAGAAGAGCAACTTCAGTTGAGTGGCCTTCAGATTTGTTTGAACGAATTAAATTGGTAACTCTTAAGAGTTGATGAGTAGTTGAATGCCCATGGCGAAATCCAAACTGCTCATCTGCAAAAATTCAGTTCGTATTGATGTGAAGCATCATTCTATTCAAAATTATCTTTTCAAAAAGTTTACTTATTGAAGAAAGCAAACTTATTGGGCGGTAGCTAGAAGCTTCAGCTGGATTTTTATCCGGCTTCAAAATTGGAACAACTTTTGCATTTTTCCATTTATCAGGAAAGTATGCCAAATGGAAACATCTGTTAAATAATTTTACCAAGAAAGACAAGGTACTCTCTGGGAGTTTTTTGATGAGGATATAGAAAATTCCATCATCACCTGGAGCTTTCATATTTTGAAACTTTTTAGTTATAGACCTTACTTCGTCTAAATCAGTCCCCCAGGAATCATCAAAAATATTTTCCCGAGAGAAAATATTCAGAAAATCCCCAGCAACCTGATTCTCATTAGGACTAGTAGGACCCAAACTGAAATTATGGGAACTCTCGAATTGCTTAGCAAATTTCTGAGCTTTTTCCAAATTTGTGATCAAAATTTTACCACCTTCTTTAAGCGCTGGAATAGGCTTTTGAGGTTTTTTCAAAATTTTTGTGAGTTTCCAAAAGGGTTTGGAACTCGGGTCTAATTTAGAAATATTATTTTCAAAAGTTTTGTTCCTCAGGGCAGAGAATTGCTTTTTAATTTGTTTTTGCAAATCCCGCCAGATAACCTTCATGGCAGGATCGCGTGTTCTTTGATATTGTCTCCTACGGACATTTTTAAGACGGATCAAGAGCTGAAGATCGTCGTCTATTATAATTGAATCGAATTTAACCTCGCATTTTGGTACTGAGGCAGCTCTTACTGCAACTATAGAAGTAGTCAGAGATTCAAGAGCATAATTAATTTCATCTTTGGTTTGCAAAGGAATGTTTGGATCGAAGTTATATTCCATAAATGTTCGATACTGCTCCCAATCAGCTCTATGGTAATTGAAAGTAGAGCTGTTGGGATTACAAATTATTTCTTGAGATATTTCAAAAGTTACTGGAAGGTGATCAGAACCGAAGTCAGCATGGGTAACCAGTTGGCTACAAAGTTGACATGAATCAGTTAAGACCAAATCAATAGTGGAGGGATTTCTTGCAGAAGAAAAGCATGTTGGGCTGTTTGGATATTGAGTAGTGTAATAACCTGCAGAACAATCATCAAACAGAATATTACCATTGGAATTTCTTTGAGCATTATTCCATGAGCGGTGTTTTGCATTAAAATCACCAATAATGAAGAATTTAGACCTATGACGGGTAAGTTTCTGGAGGTCACCCTTGAGAAAACTCTTTTTCTGGCCTACGCATTGGAATGGCAAATAGGCAGCTATAAACGTAAGTTGTCCAAATTTTGTTTCAACAGAAACTCCCAAAGTTTCAAAAACTTTGGTTTCAAATGAAGAAAGAATTTTATGTTTGATTCGTCTATGAATAATGATGGCAACGCCACCACAGGGTCCATCAAGACGATCATTTCTATAAATCAAGTAATTTGCGTCCTTCTTAACCTTATGGTCAGGTTTAAGGAACGTTTCAGTTATAACGGCAATATGCACGTTATGAACTCTCAAAAAGTTAAATAGCTCGTCTTCATTATCTTTAAGAGATCGAGAATTCCAATTTACAATATTTAATGCTTTAAAATCCATTACTGAATTTTAAAGTCATGACAATATTATTTGCAAATTTTACTCCAATTTGAATAGCATCAAACATGGAGTTAGATTTAAGCATATCAGAAATCATGTCAATTAATGATTTCTGTAAAAATTCCATTTTAGGGGCAATAATGCTTCCTAAGTCAAAATTGTCAAAATTTCCGTTAGAATTACTTTGGTTAGTTTTTTGATTTCTACCCGCTGCAATAGTAGCATAGGTAGCTCCATTAACTCGCTGAACATTGTTAGCAGCGAGGGGAGTAGGTACAGATGAAAAATTTGAAGCAGGGGTGATATTTGTACCTACGGGTACGAATGTAGAATTTGTTCCTCGCTGACCGTTATTAACAGCAGAGGAATTTGTACCTGGTCGGAAACGTGGAGCGTTTCCTACCTGTCGGTTAGAACGAGATTGTAGGATCGCTTTGCGAGTCTTACATTCATAAAAATTGGATTTGTGGTTTTCACCACAATTTGAACATTTAAATTTCTTAGGATCTTCCTTCACAGGACAGTCGTCCTTTGCGTGAGAGGAATCACCACAATTCATGCATTTAGCTGGCATGTAGCAATTTTTAGTTCCGTGACCCCATCCCTGGCACTTACGGTACTGAGTGAGGTTTTGGAAATTTCCTCCAGTCTTCCTGAAGTGTTCCCACTTCACTCGGACATGGAGCATAAGGCTAGCTTTTTCTAAGGCCTTAAGGTTGTTTAGTTCACTAGACTTGAAGTGAACTAAATAAAAATCATTAGAAATCCCGTTGCGCGAATCGCCAGGACGGGATTTCATTTTCATTTTGATTACTTGGAGTGGCACAACTCCAAGTAATTTTGCCAGTTCATCTTTGATCTGATCCAGGGATTCACCACTGGGCAGTCCTTTCATGACAACCTTGAACACACGTTCAGTTTTGGTGTCGTAAGTAAAAAATTTGTGCTTCTTCTCAGTAAGATACTTGAGAAGACATTTAAATCCGTCCAAGGTTTCAGCCAATACAAGGCATTCACCCGACGTCCAATTTGTAGAGAAAACTTAACTTTCACGAAGTTCAAATGTTCCATGCGAAAAGCATGGAAATCGGAAGTGGTTATCACAATAGGGGGAATCTTTTCCTTCTTGGCATTAAGCCGGGAAAGTTTACTAGAATTTTTCTTGGATGATGGATCATTCTCATCATCCGTGAGCAAATCAAATTGATTACTCAAATTAATTTCTTCAGAAGGGGGGTCAAGAGTCTGCCCCTTTCTTTTGCGTTTAGGCGCCATGGCGGCAGTAAATTTTTATCCAAATCGACTTCCAAGCAGATTACTATAAGAATCTGAAGGATCGAAGAGGAATTTTCCAAATCGATATCCAAGAAGGATTACCTCGGGTAGGGTCCAAACAAGGATCGAAGAGGAATAAGAGTTGAACAAGGTAGAAATTTTACAGGTTGAGCACTGAAAAGTGCTGTTTAAATTTGTTGTAGCTTTAGGTAGTAGTAACACTTCCTTCAGCAAAAAGCAAATAGATCCGCACGGCAAGAGAGCACGATGCGGACTGAAGTTTCTTGCATACATTTTCCATACAGAACGACGTAAAGCTGACGAGATTAGTTTCCACGGAGCGGCCAGGAAAGAAACCATGTTGACATGTACTTATGTAATGCTTGCAGGAAGCAAACAATCTCTCATTTATCAGCGACTCATTAGCAGCTATCATTTGAAAAAGCGATTTCGATGTTTCGTTTTGAATGGTCTGAGGTTTCATTCGATCAGATGATGATGTTTGTGTACAGTGTAGCAAAAGAGCAACTGGCAAGCGTCTATGATATACTTCTAAAAGAAGATTCTAAAGAGAAAGCTTCTAAAAGAAAAGCTTCTCAAGGAAATTTTATGAAGAAGCTTCTTAAGGGGAAGCTCACCGCTCCGAAAAAAATAATTACGTTTTGATTTTTCTAAAAATATTGGAAAAAGATATCAAAATTTTAAGAAAATCACATATTTTTTAATTTTTCAAAGAAAATTCACGTGCAAAAACATTTTTTATAAGTCATTATGGCATAAAGTTGGACTCAAAAAACCACAAAACATCGACTTTTCGGTTTTGCTGAGAGTCCAATTTTTTTTTCATGATGAGATAGAAAAAATTTTTACATGTAATTTTTGACAAAAATCTAAGGAACAAACTGATTTTCTTTGATTTTTGATATTTTTTCCCAATATTTTTAAAGAAATAAAAATGTACCGAAAATATTTTTTTATTTTCGGGCCGGCAAGCTTCCCCTTAAGAACATATTTTTTGTTGGTACATGGCACAATTTTTTATGAATGTGTTTTTGTGGTACATTATATAGCGGTGCCGGTGGTGTAGTTGTAAGCGTGATTACTTCTCACCCCAGCAGGCCTGGGTTCAATCCCAGTCGGCGCCGGGAAGTAAAGCCATTGGTCCCCGGTTCATGAGTTGATGGGTCGATAGGTAGGGTCCAGGTGTGGGAGTTGCCTCCCTGGCGTCGGTAGCATTGTTGCTCAGCACGGAAAACATGATCGACCGAAAACAAATCAAAGGAAAAGGAATGGTACATTATACTTTTTTTAAGGAGGCACAAACTTTTTGCCGTACACATAAATATTGCCGTTAGAAGTATTCAAGTTGATAAATTTAAAAAAAATATAAGTTTTTGAGAGCTGTAATTATTCTTTTTAAAAAGCTTAAAATATCAAAGTTTTTCATCGAACATGTTTTTTTTCCTTGGTTTGTTTTTCGTCGATCTTTTGTTCCGTGCTGAGCACCAATGCTACCGACATCAGGGAGGCAGTTCCCACAAACCTGGGCCCTACCTATCGACCTATCAAACTCATGAACCGGGGACCAACGGCTTTACTTCCCTTCCGAAAGAAGACGTGATCAGAGATGTTATGCCTCAGAACATCCCGGCGGCGCCGACTGGGATTGAACCCAGGCCTGCTGGGGTGAGAGGTAATCACGCTTACCACTATACCACCGGCACCGCTTATCGAACATAGTTGACATGATTTATTCTAATTGCCATTTAACATTTTCAGCAAAATTGGTTTTGATGTTTTATTTCTACATTAAAAAGAAATACATAAGATTAAATTGATTCTATATGATAACTTTGAAAAACATTACTGAAGACAAGCTTTTGCTCGAAATTCTCCCAAGTTTTTTAGCATTAGAATAGTATTCCGCACAAACATTCACATTGTAGTGGGAATCGATAACATTTATAAGATTTCTTTCACATAAGACAATGTTCACATACTTACTCCCAAGTCCCAATTGTGTGTCAAATGAAATGTATAAATGGTCACACATATCGTTTATGCATTCTAGGCCTTTTGTGGTTTGTCTTACGGAATGTACTATATAAGGCTGATGTTTTGGCAAAAATGTATAAGTGAAACACATGATTAAAAAAAAAATTACGGAGATAAACTAGCCTATGGCTAAAAATCTCCTAAATAAAGAAAAAAAAAAACATGATTAAAATTATTAATATTCGTTTCGTGCTCAGTGTACCTTATAAACTTCAAATGGTTTGTGCATAGTCAGTTTTTACATGAGTACTACATGAGTTCAAATTTTGGGAGGATGATCATGAACCGCATATTAAAATTTGCATCACTCTACTCCATAGTGGTTCAAACCTACAAAACCTAAGGGGAGATAACTGGAGTATAGAATTGGATCCAGTTTTTGGTTTATTTTAAAGTTTGAGATTGTTTTTTTTTGTTTTAAATGTATACAAAATTACTATCAAAATTGTTTGCATTGATTTAGCACGGATAATGTTCAACATAGGCTGCAAGAGCGAATGAATAATCTGCGAAGAAGAATAAAAAGAAGCCATATGTCCATTCTTGTCTTAGCCAAAAACGTGCGAATTAGCCTTTTACGGAGAAGGATATCCCAAACTTCTTCAAAGTTCTTTATACAAAAATAAAGATTTTTGTCGGTAATTAGTTACTTTAAAATTTCTTTGATTTTGATGAATATATTTAAAAGTCTTTATTGATCGATACTTACATTTAAGATAATTTCTTTATCGGTCGCATGATAGTAATCCATAAAGGTACCATGCTAAATTTCGTTCAATTTCGATACGTCGCAAGGACTTTAGATTTCGTTATAAATATTTTTCTAAAAATATTTGAATACTGATACCATCGTAACGTTGAACTTTGGCAAAGAACAATAAAGATTGCCAACGATGTATATTTATAATCTTCTTGTTATCGATTTGCATCGCTGGGTAAAATGAGTTCGATACACACCAGATGACTGATGGCAATGTTTATAGTATTTATCTACAAATTTGGTACTTCATCTAAAGAAGCATGATATGCCGGAAAAATTAACGCGAAGACCGATCGATGGAAGAAATTGTTTGCCATTTACGTCGATATGCTCTCGGCCATTTTTTAAGAACCCGCGATAGCAAGTCTGCTAGAATATTCGGTATTTTGAACCGAATGAGCAAGCTTGATACTTTGTATATAGTTATGACAAATAAAAACTGAATTCATGCATAAAAAGATGTACATACATTTCAAAACACCATCGTTAAGAAGCTCATCGACAGCAGCCGTGGACCCGAAGATTAGCTACCAACAATGAAATCAGTACACCCTAGATGGCATGGGATACAAACTAGCAATTATGCAGATAAAAAAAAAATCACATAAACATCGTATTGTTATTGTGAACTGACAACACAAATCGACATTTTTACGAAGGTACACACTTAAATGTTTGGCCGAGATTCCAACAGCCGAGCATTTCTGCAGTTTATTTTGCTGAGATTCAGTAAAAAATGCCGAGACTCAGCTAACAAATAACTTTTTGCTGAGATATCAGCTAACGAACATATATTTTGCAGAGATATCAGCAAAAAAAAAAGCCGAGGTAATCGGCTGTTGGAGATTTTACCGAGCAAGATTAAGTGTGTACACACTAAGATTTTTTTACAGTATACTGTAAATTTTTACCGAATATGGAACAGCTGAACTTTTGGTAATCCATTCGGTAATTTTTCAATTTACAATCCGTTCGGTAAATTTTCTTCGCTTATGGGCTGTCAAAATTTACTGACCTGCGGACTGTAAATTTTACTTAACGATCAGTAAAGTTTACCATAGCGTATACCGAATCAAGTGTACTTTTTTTTCAGAATAAATCATAAAAATTATAATTTGTATTGATTAATTATTTGTTTCTTCATTCACCAACCCAAAAATTCATTCGACTATTTAACCATATATATTTTTAATAGGCATTTCCATATTGCGTTCGTACAAACATAATAAAAAACAGTAAAGAAACCGGACTCAGCAAACCGTGGTCAAAAGTCCACGAACTCAGCACTTTTGAGGAGGATATTGAGTTGCCTAACGTCCATGGCGTCTGAAAGAAATTGACCCAAAAATTGAAAACTAATAAAATTATCGGGGTAAATTTAACACAATCTAGCAAAAAAAGTAAAGTACTTACATTCCACAACATGAAACCGAAGAACACTCAACATCGAAATGGCAGCAAAGGTTGTGTTTGACAGTACAAAGTTTACAAATCTGTTCAGTAAGTTTTACGGAAATGCTGTACTTTATTGCAGTTTGTTTTTGTAAAAGATTATTTTTACAGTACATTCGTTACAACTTTTACAGAATTGCGGAATCGCAACCATTTTCAGTTTCAATCAGCAAATTTGATTTACAGTTTTCGGTAAATTTCTGCAAATTACGGAAATTCAGCAGTTATGATTGCGAAAAATTGGTAAAATAATATTGATTACAAAGCATTCGGTAAAAATTATATTTCAGCGAACAAATCCAGCAAAAAAGTACCGAACAAGATTTAAGAAATTTGGTGTGCAAAGATTAGACTTTTAGTATCTTCACTTTTCTTCATATCGAATAGGGAATGTGCACCAGTCTTGACTCCCAGGTCTTGACCATAGATCCCTATGTAGGCCACACATCAGAAAACCGATTAAATTACAATATTCGTGCATTTTGTGGTCAAAATGTTTATGCATACCGATTAATACGATTTGTACCAACAAACTGAATGCAACTGAACATCTCAAAACTGTAAACAATGTTAAATATCGACAAAAGGTGGCCAAAGGAACATGGCCAATACTGGTGCGTTTCCGTTTATTTTTGATATTGAAAAATCGATTTATCGAAAATTAAAGAAATTTTACGGAATGGTTGGTCGGGATATGTACATATCCCTTGAAAAACTGACTTTCAACCCGAGGCCTGGAGGGCAAAGAATTATACAATCGACTCAGCTCGACGAGATCGGAAAACGTCTGTGTGTGTGTGTGTGTTTTTTTTCTTAGTAAATCTCTACAGATGGTTAGATTTAAGTTCGCGTACCTATCAATTTCAATTTCGTGATTTTTTTGGCGAACAGAAAAACTTTAAAAGAATGTGGTTTTCAGCATTTTATTGAAAATATTATAAGGATTTACCCAAATTTTGGTTTTTGACACGTGCAGCGAGGTGGCGCTGCAGTCGTCTAAGTGACGGCATTCCCGGCGTGAAGCGGTTTACGGGTGGAAATGATTTGCAGACGGAGATAGTCCCAGAACAAAATGGATAAAAGATTCATAAACTACAAAGTTCGAAAAAATAGTGTAAATTTCTGTTCAATACGATGCACATAAATGGAGCGTCACATATCATATAAGTTTACATTATAAGTCGTGTAATAGTGTGAGACATTTCATGAAATTATGCAATTATTGTATACAAATGCCCATCTTTGTAAACAACATTGCTTACAAGTTACTCGTTTGCGTGAAGAGAAATACAAGTTAACGTGAATCATTACATCACAATTAAAATTCAGAATTTTTTGCTGTGTACAATGTTTAAACTAGTGCAGTACCTGGTCGATTGTAAAAATATAGATTTATGACAAAACGGCGCGCGTTCGAAAAATGTGGTCGATTTTCGGGCAAAATATCAAATATAATCGTGAATTACAAAGAAAACTATTAAAGATAAAGATAAAAACTCAGGTTCTTCACTAGAAAAAAGTATGCAAACAAACTACAAAAAATCAAGTTGATTATTCAATTAGAATTATGACTTTCGTTTCCACCCGACTTGAAAAACATGTTTTTGAGAAAAACGCGATTAAAGATAAATTTTATGCCAGAACCTCGCAGGTAGTGTTCCCGGGTATAAAACCAATTGTCCCGTATTCTATCATTTGAGGCAAAAAAAAAAAATCTATTTTTTGAACCCGCTACATTGGCCTAACCCCTTAAGTGAAACATGTACCTAGGTTTAATATTTAACCCGTGAGATGCGATATTTTCTTCAGATGAGTTTAGATTCAAGACACTAGAGAAGTCTGCACAATGTAGACGTAATACGCGCATCTGCCAAGGATAAACAATTAAGGTAGTGTAATTAAATGGAAAATACTAATCCATCTCACTTTTGTAATACAGGTATTCAACTATAGACGCCCACATTAAATCAAGATTACTGGTAACTCTTAAGCTTTCTTATACAAACGCCAAAAGACAGACAAAATTGTACAATCTATCGATAAAAGGTTAAAGCACCGAACGCAAATTTGCCAAACTCAAAAAGTTAATTTTTCTATAGGTTGTCCATGTTTCTATAACCACAAGTTCAACACGACGCCATTTGTAAACCGAATACGTTCAATAGGTTCATCGATGTGTGTTGTTGTTACTATTACTGCTCAAGCATGGGCTGAAAAGGCAAACATTTTACTATTTTCGATTGTACATAATATGCATATGTGTTCGCTAATCTGCAGTGATATTAACATTTTTATTTGTCAGAGCTAAGAAGGAGTCAATAGGCTGGTCCTCCGGACTGTTAAAAGGATACAACTTTTTGGGCATTCATGATTTTTGGTGGATTTACGGAAGAAGAAGAAGAACTAACATCCCGATCACTGATACTATGCTCCCACTTCGGAGTTATAACATTTATAACATGTGGGTGGTATAATAATAATTATAAACATGATATAAGACTGTGGATCACTTAGAATTACGTCTATCCACGTAAAAGTGTGTTATTTGCGTAGGTTTACAGAGATCATTTTTTGACAACGTTTTTCTTAGTACTTATGACACTTAACTTTACAACACTATTTAAATAAATAATGTTATTTAAGCTTTACTCCAGGAGTTGGAGAAACATGTCATCACATAACAGAAGGAGAAGTGCAAACAAATCGGTGAATCAAAAAGTGGTTCGTTTTTCTGCTCAACAAGCGATGCGTTATGGTAGCGTTCCACACGGGCTTATATGTGCTCTCATACTATCATAGCATGCTGCCTATCTTAACTGCAGGCAGAAGATGCCCGCAGTCATGCCTATGAGGCAATTTAAATAAACCATAACCTGCCTATTCATCGTTATTGTTTGTGAATTATCATTCAGAGAACAACCTTTGAAATGTCTCCGCACCGTAGATACAAAACTGTTAACATTTCGTACGGTGGGTAGTACAAAAATAAAATACTTACCTGTAATGTTTCCAATTGCACCCACGTGGTCCATAAATGTCCGAAACAGATAACGACAATCGCTGCTCTGTTTCAGTCAGGATCTTTATTCAGTACGTTTTTGTTTTAGTAATTAACACACCGACTGTGATGGCATACGCTCTGACTAATGATGATGATGAAGCAAAGTTGAAGTAATGTGCCACGCTGATTATGCTGCATCGTTATGGACGAATCGAAGAGGAGTATGATGGCAGAGGAATAATTGATTTAATACTACGTAAATTGTTTGTTTCTCCACTAGATGTGAATGTAATCGTTTATTTTTACACATGTACATGCTGCATCTGCCTTTAAATACAACTCATCTTCGACAATATCTAAAAGTGTTCTCCTTACATGTTGATAATTGCGCCTTCTTTTGTTGTGTGTCTAGAGGACACACAGCATTCTTATTAATTACTAATAATACTTCAACACGCCTTACATTTTGTAGATTAAAATTTGAACAAATACTGATAAATTGTAACGGTGAGAGAAAAACGTGCATTATTTGAATGGTTAAGTGCCTCCGTCGAGCAATCATCTATTAATTGCATGTTCGAAAATGCATGGAAATGCAGTAAATAGATGATGATGACTCTTGGTTGATGTTATTTTGTTTAGAAGATGGATTATTTGGATCACTGTTGCACAAGGACTTGGTATAAAATAGTTGCATGTTTTGTTTGATATCCTATTATTGACACTAACCCTCATACTTAGTCTGCTTTGTATTTGCTGCCATTGTCTTTTGTTTTACTTCGGGAGAAGATAGGGGTTTTTTATGTATTGATTTGTCAATGAGATTTATTTGATTACTTTTTCATAGCTGTTTATTTCATATAACTCTTCATAAATTTGCAATGTTTCTTACAAGTGCGATTGTTCGATAAAAACGATGTTTTCATTGTTATCCTCAACACAATATATATCTAATGCTGATATTCAATCTAGCGTAAAAACCGATAATATATTTTTGGGGGCCAACACAAAGCAACATAGACTATAATGTTAAGGAAACTGAAGAATGAGTTATGCTTTTGTCCGATTTACCAAATTCCTGATCTGATTTATTTTTCATCCATGCTTCTTGGCCTGTTCTCATCGGAATCGGACTGCTGAAAAGAAAAAAACCAAAAAAAGAATAGGTAAAACATTTTAAAGATCTGTTGCTGCGAATGTTGCTATATTGGTTCACCAATTGGTCCATGGTGAAAATATGCCTAAATTTTTGAATTTCTTATCGTTAAGTTCTTTGTAATTTTAAATTGGCTAAACATTTTTTTTATTATTTCTAGTGCTTTACGTTGTGCATCCTTGTCAGTGCACAGCGGTTTTAAAGGAAAAAAAAAATCATGAACCTAATTGTTTTATGATGTATTGTACATTTTGACGTGTAATTGTGTTCAGATGATATTCATGTGAGCCCGAAAAATTTCGAAGTGGTTGAAGGTGTTCGTCATTCGTTTCTTCAATCATTTTTGTCAATCTTCATTAGTTTATATTTTTAAATCTCATTTCTTGAATTTAGTTAGTTAACCTGTTATAATTTGTTTCGAGTAAAAAAAAGATAAGATAACCTTACTAAGTATAACTTCTATTTAGTACTTTAAGTCCTTATAAGTAATAGAAATATTTGTTTACTTAAATAGTGCCATACTAATCCCTTGTATACTAAAACCCACCTCAGTTTTCAGAAAAGAAACGGATACAAATGATTTCTACAACAAATGAAGTTCAGCCACTTGCATCTAGCTTAGTTAAAATGTTTTGAAAAATTGTTACATTTTTGCTTCTATATGTAATCTATATAGGGGAAATGGATGTGATGTTGGCCTAAATGCCCCTAATTTGGGCCCATACATACATTCGGCAATCGACTAAATTTTCAATAGCGACCAAAAATATACATTAGTACCGTCCCAATGACGCGTTCGTCTAGATAAAATTGATAAATATCAGATTTTTAGTGATGGGCCCAATCTTAGATTCATACGCCAACATTAGAGCCATTTCCCCTATCTCTCACAAGTAATGATTTAATAACATGATACATGATATATAATGTAAACTTATATGATAGATGACGCTCCATTTATGTGCACAGAACAGTGAACAGAAATTTACACTACTTTTTCGAACTGTGTTATATAATGTTCACTATATATTAAATGGAGTGAGAAAGCGGAAGGAAATCAACGAATGGCATGATGCAGGTTTCACCCACACCCCAAACTGGCTGCACACAGTTCGAAAAAGTAGTGAAAATTTCTGTTCAATATAATGCACATAAATGAAGCGTCACATATCATATAGGGGAATATACGTATTCTCGGCAATCTAAGCAGCTTCCGCATTTCTATTAACATTTTCTCAGTGTCACGCACACATATGACGTGTCTGTTTGTTTACATTTATCTGCTGCTAGCTATTCTATCCATTCCAATCGACAGAACTGTCCACACCGGGTAGAAAACGTTTTTAAGGCGCTCCAAACTTCTCAGATGAGTGTGACTATTGTCGGCAGCCTCTTTTACTTCGGCAACCTTTCCGTTTAAACTGTGTGTTAACCAGCTGTTCTATTGTCGGCAACTCGAAATCAGCCGTATTTTCATGTGCTTATGTTTCATTTGAAGAAACACCTGGCATAACAGATTTTCTCAGCCGTAAAAATGTATTACACAGATAAAAATTCTGAATTTTAATAGTGATGTAAACATTCATTCACGTAAACTTCTATTTCATTTCACGCAACCGAGCAACTTGTAAACAATGTTGTTTACAACAATGGGCTTTTGTATACAATATTTGCTACATTGCATGAAATGTCTCAGAACTTTACATGATATATCATGTAAACTTATATGATATGCACACTTAGAAATAACTACTTTTACACGAGATGCAATCCATATTGGACGTGAATCATAGAACGTAAACAAACATTTCATGTAAAATTAAGTGTTCTCAAACCGAAACATCAGCTACACAGTTCGAAAAGTAGTGTAAATTTCTGTTCAATATGATGCACACAAATGGAGCGTCATATTTCATATAAGTTTACATTATATATCATGTAAAGTTCTAGCACAATTCATGCAATGTAGCAAATATTGTATACAAAAGCCCATCTTTGTAAACAATATTGTTTACAAGTTGCTCCGTTGTGTGAAATTAAATTTAAGTTTACGTGAATGAATGTTTACATCACAAATAAAATTCAGAATTTTTATCTGTGTAGTCAACGAAGAGAACGTTTGATTGAATTGATTTTCACGTTTCTTTCAACTGATTCTTATGTCAAAAAGCCCACTTACATGTGTCGGTCTCAGGAAACCGAAATTTACATGACTTTTTAGTAGTGTGTGTGACGCTCCATTTATGTGCATCATACTGAACAGAAATTTACATTACTTTTTCGAACTGTGTAGGATTGAAGCTGAAAGACTACGGAATCGTTTAAATACATTCAGCGAAGTGTTTTAGTGAGAAAATACAGCGAAAATAACGTTTAAATTATGGTTGCCGAAAACAGTCGATAGCTGCCGAAGCCATCATTTACCCTACGTTTACATTATATATCATGTAAAGTTCTGACACATTTCATGCAATGTAGCAAATATTGTATACAAAAGCCCATCTTTGTAAACAACATTGTTTAAAAGTTGCTCGGTTGCGTGAGATGAAATACAGGTTTACGTGAATGAATGTTTACATCACTATTAAAATTCAGAATTTTTATCTGTGCAGGTATCTGTCCAGCAGATGGAATACGCCAGAAGAAGAGATTGATTTGAAATGAACTTATAATTGAGAAAAAGTAGATTCGAGCAACCGCTCCACATATCCCAGAAGTTTAAGTTTCTGGAATAGCTCTCAAAGGCAAGCACTGCCATATTTTAGAAATAAGAATTGGAATATGATACGAAAAACTTCCCATCACATCGTTTATGTTGTAATAATATTGAATATCTGTCGTTTTTTATACCATGACTTGTCATTTTGTCGTTTACCTACTAATCGTTGCGAAAAAGTTGACACTTCTCGTCTTCGCTGGCCTATGTATGCTTAACTGGTGTAGGCTTATAGTGTGCTTATTTGTGAAATCCAAAGAAAAAACTAAGTTGAGGGCAGGTGCAAATTTGCAATTGGGTTGTAGTAGTCAGGTAGAAGGGAAAAGTGGATAACATGGTCATATATGTCGTTCAGCAACGTTGAAAATTCGTTTGCCATGTCCCCGTCACAAACATTTTCAATCGATGTTGCATTGTAATGTATCATCATCATTATTGCCAAAATGTATCGTCCGTGCTCAAATAGTCTCAGGCTGACACGTTGCAATACATGCTTCTGTTTCATTTCAATCGGAATTAGAAATCAACGCAGGTGAGGAAACGTAATATTTCATTCTACATAATTTATTCATATTTCTCGGAGGTGGCTGAACAGATTTGAGAGCACCTGGTTTCATATTGTTCTGACTCCCATGGATTTAATTTTATCACAGATTGACATTTGGGTTCACAGATATGACCTAAGCCCACACACTTAGAAAAATTGATATAAATTTAGGTGCTCTGAGACTGACATATACAAAGCTAAAAAAAAGTAGTGTAATTTTCAGTTACTATGATGCACATAAATGGAGCGTCATATATCATACAAATTTAGATTATAGATCGTGTAAATTTATGAGACATATCATGCAATTTCCCGTATATTGTATGCAACTGTCCACTTTTGTTTGCAACATTTCTTGCAAGTTGCTAATTTACGTGAAAAGGAAGTTTACATGTATGAATGTTTGCATGCATGGATGTTTACATCGCCAGTAAAATTCAGAATTTTTTGGTGTGTACGAGCGTCAATTTTAACCAAAAACTTAGTCATAATAGACGTGAAATTCAGCTCAATCAAACGTACTTTTAAAGTTTTCAGTCTTGTAGCACTTAATTTTATACACACTACTAAAAAGTCATGTAAATTTCGGTTCCCTGAGACCGACACATGTAAGCGGGCCTTTTGACATAAGAATCAGTTGAAAGAAACGTGAAAATCAATTTAATCAAACGTTCTCTTCGTCAACTAGTTGATGTTTCAGTTTGAGAACACTTAATTTTACATGAAATGTTTGTTTACGTTCTATGATTTACGTCCAATACGGATTACGTCTCGTGTAAAAGTAGTTATTTCTAAGTGTGTATGACATGTTTGTTTACGTCTCATCCTTTATGTCAAAGATGGATTCCGTCACGTGTAAGATAAGGTATTTCGAAGTGTGCACACTACGAAAAAGACATGTAAATTTCAGTGCCCTGAGCACCTGCAAGCGGCCCTTTTGACATAAGAATCAGTTGAAAAGGACGAGAAAATCAATTCAAGCAAACGAACTTTTCGTCGAGTTGCATATCCCGACCAACCATTCGTGAAACTTCTTCAAAGTTCTTTACACAAAAATAAAGATTAATGTCGGTAATTCTTTACTTTCAAGTTTCTTTGATTTCGATGAATATATTTAAAAACCTTTATTGATCGATACTTAAATTTAAGATAATTTCTTTATCTGTCGCATGATAGTAATCTATAAAGATGCCATACTAAATGTCTTCTAATTTCGATGTGTCACAAGGACTATAGTTTTCTTTATAAATATTCATCTAAAAATATTTGAATACTGATACCATCGTAACGTTGAACTTTGGCAAAGAACAATAAAGATTACCATCGATGCACATTTATAATCTCCTTGTTATCGATTTGCATCGCTGGGTAAAGAGAGTTTGATACACACTAGATGACAGATGGCAATGTTTATATTAGTTATCGACAAATTTGGTTCTTCATCGAGAGAAGCATGATCTGCTGGAAAATGAACGGGAAGACTGATCGATGGCCACGATGATAAAAATGTTTGCCATTGTAATAGTTCTTTAAGTTTACGTCGATACGCTCTCGGCCATTTCTTAAGAATCAGCGATAGCAAGCGTGGTAGAATTCTCGGCATTTTGAACCGAATGAGGAATCTTGATACTTTGGTTATTGATATGACAAATAAATTTTGAATTCATGCTTGAAAAGATGTACATACATATACATACACCATATACTAGAGTGTGATTGCCAGTCGTTAAGAAGCTCATCAACAGCAGCTGTAGACCCGAGGATTAGCTAACAACAAAGAAATCAGTACACCCTAGATGGCACGGGATCGAAACCTAGCAATTATGCAGATAAAAAAAAATCCCAAAAATATCAGTACCGTGTATTGTTATTTTGATCTGACAAGAGAAATCGATATTTTGATCTGGCAACACGAATCGATATTTTTACATAGGTAACGATTAATAGCAACATTTTGATAAAGATGTTTATAAATGATTCACGATCAGGTTTTTAGTATCTTTACATTTATTCATTAAATGGTGACGATCGCTATCGATTTTTCATATGAATGTCTTTGAAGATCGATATATCGAAAATTAAAGAAAATTAACGAAATGGTTGGTCGGGATGTTTCAGTTTCAGGACACTTGATTTTACATGCCATGATTAAAACAGCAAAAAAGGTTATCTTCCATTTAATTCCACTTAATTAATTTTGGTATCCATGACAGATACGTATTTCGACTACAATGTGCAGTCTTCATCAGTGTCATTCCCACTAAAGAACTTATCAAAATCTAACCCCCTTAAGTACTCATCCCCTAGGTAAAAAAGTCAAGATCATAGGTATAAAAATGAAACTACAATGTGTTGAATCGGAACCTACCTAACTAATAAAAACCAAAGATTTAAGTAAGCTAAAGGAGAAAAATCTATACAATTCTCTAATAAGGAAAATCCCCAAAGGCTTGGTAGCCATCATAATGAAGTAATGAAATTGGGTTGTTAGCGGAATGCTAAATAAAACAGCAAAAAAGGTTATCTTCCATTTAATTCCACTTAATTAATTTTGGTATCCATGACAGATACGTATTTCGACTACAATGTGCAGTGTGGTTTTTATTAGTTAGGTAGGTTCCGATTCAACACATTGTAGTTTCATTTTTATACCTATGATCTTGACTTTTTTACCTAGGGGATGAGTACTTAAGGGGGTTAGATTTTGATAAGTTCTTTAGTGGGAATGACACTGATGAAGACTGCACATTGTAGTCGAAATACGTATCTGTCATGGATACCAAAATTAATTAAGTGGAATTAAATGGAAGATAACCTTTTTTGCTGTTTTATTTAGCATTCCGCTAACAACCCAATTTCATTACTTCATTATGATGGCTACCAAGCCTTTGGGGATTTTCCTTATTAGAGAATTGTATAGATTTTTCTCCTTTAGCTTACTTAAATCTTTGGTTTTTATTAGTTAGGTAGGTTCCGATTCAACACATTGTAGTTTCATTTTTATACCTATGATCTTGACTTTTTTAACCAAGGGGATGAGTACTTAAGGGGGTTAGATTTTGATAAGTTCTTTAGTGGGAATGACACTGATGAAGACTGCACATTGTAGTCGAAATACGTATCTGTCATGGATACCAAAATTAATTAAGTGGAATTAAATGGAAGATAACCTTTTTTGCTGTTTTATTTAGCATTCCGCTAACAACCCAATTTCATTACTTCATGCCATGATTGTTTACGTGTCAAAGCTGAATTACGTCTCGTGTAAAAATAATAATTTCTAAGTGTGTGCAGCAATAAGAAACACCACACCCATGCAACATATATAATACACATACATATAATACTGTAAACGCAACAAGAGATGAGCGCCGAACTGATTTAACGATATGCGCCGAACTGATATGAAAAACTCATGTAAATTTTGGGGTCCGGAGACGGCCACATGCAAACATCACTTTTGACAGAAATTTCCATTATAGAAGACGTGAGATTAAATTCAAAAAATGATGAAATGAAATATTTGACCTGTCTTGCTCCCTTTTTTACATGAAAGTTTTGATTACGTTGCATTCCATAAATCAGAGATGTATTACGTTCACCTCTCACCCCAGCAGGCCTGGGTTCAATCCCAGTCGGCGCTGCCGGGATGTTATGAGGCATAACATCTCTGATCACGACTTCCTTCGGAAGGGAAGTCAAACCGTTGGTCCCCGGTTCATGAGTTGATGGGTACAGGTGTAGGAGCTGCCTTCCTGGCGTCGGTAGCATTGGTGCTCAGCACGGAAAACAAGATCGACGGTAAACAAATCAAGGAAAAAAATGTATTACGTCCCAGGAACACATTTTTTAAGCACTTTTTTCAGTGAAACTTATTTTCGCCGAGATTTGAGATGTTCTACAAAGTTTCCATCAACAACATAATTAATTTATCGTTTGAAACATTATGATGAACATTAAAGTAGCCTCACTTTATCTTCTACAAACTTTTCACCTACAAAGTAATGAATGTACACACCAAAAATTGGTCAAACTATCAACTTCCTACCAGCCCTGTAATTGTGGTTACTCATGGTTACTCCAGCTAACCAGCTCTCAAAACCGATTTGTTTTTTTTTTAATCAAAACTAATTGGGTGCATAAATATCGATCTACATGCGCCCATCGTAACACAAGGTGTTCTCAAAGTGATGAAATATTGCTGCTGGGGATAAAAACAAATGCTTTGAAAAAAAAATCCACGAATTAAGAATATATGTGTATATTGCAAATTACATAAGAAAACTTAATCCTAACATTAACTTATATTTTAGGAATTATACCGTGTGAATGTTCGTTGGTCATTTTGTATACGTATTGTTTACGTGGTACTCCATTAGTTTCAGGAAAATTACAGGAACTGTTTTAGAAGTTCTAAGAAGTTCAGGGAACTGCAGAACAATCGGGGAAGTTCAGAGCTCTTTAGATCAATTTTGAAAACATCATCTTTAGAAAAATTCAAAACATTCGGAAATCTTTTAACAACTACAGGAAAGTTCAGAACATTGAGGAAGTTTATAGATCCTTAAGGGTAATTTCTGAGAACAGCAATGCAGATCCATGAATTTCAAGAAAACTTCGTGAACTTTGAAATGAAGGCCAGAGAGCTTTACGACAATTTTATTGACATCAAGAGCATCACATGAACTTTAAGAAACTTCCGCATACGAAACTTCCGAGATCTTTAGGAAAGTTCAGAGAGCGTTGCGAAAGTTCTAAGAACTTCATGACAGTTCCTTGAATGTCTGAAAAATCATGACGAAAATTCAGGCAACTTCTGCTAAATTTTTAAAACTTCAGGTCCGTTCGATTAACTTCGGAAAAATTGTAGAAACTTTACAGATGTTCCAAGAACACAGTCCAGCAAACAAACCGAAGTTACGAGCTTCATGAACGTCAGAACTTATAGAAAATTATGAAAACTTCATATCCATTAACGTTCAATTTAAAGAAGCTCTGAGAATTTCATGGAATGGGAAGTTTCGATAGCTTTCAATATATTGCTGGACATTTTCGAGAACTTCAGTGAATATCAATGAGCTTCAGGGCAGTTCCATTAACTTCAAGAAAACTTCAGTTAAGTTTATAAATCTTAAGGGCAGTTACGTTACTTCGGGAAGTTCTGAGAACTTAGTGCACTCATGATCAGGAAAAATCGTGGTTTCGATAACTTCTGGGAAGTTTCAGAAAAAAATCGAGAACCTTCAAGAAGTTCATACAATTAGAGATAGCCTTGAGAACATCAGGGAAGCTTAATGAGCTTGAGATAAATGTCCGACAAATCACAGAATTTCCGATAAATTCAATTAACTGCAGAAAACGTGGGGAAGTTTAGAGATCTTACAGGAAGTTGATACTTTCGAGAAGTTCCAAGCATTTTGAAACATTCCAAGAATTTTAGGAATTGTCCGAAAATTTCTGGAAATTGGCAAGGTCTTCAGGAAATATCAGGAAAATTATTGGAGATTTCGAAAGAAGTTCCATGAGCTTTATGAAAGTATCGAAAAATTCAGGAAAGGTGCGGGATCTCTTGAGATTCAGAGCTCTTTAGGGCACTTTCAATTACTTCAAGTAAGCACCTAAAACTTCAGAAAGCTCTAGATTTGCGGGGAAGTTTAAAAATCTTGAATCATCGTCAACTTTTCGATCCAGGAGTTTGAGATCGTAATTTTTTTGCACTGATTACTAATGCTATTGCTATTACTAATTATTGCTTATTGGTTGAAACCATTATTTCCCTTTACTAAAAATCAATATCATGTTTCAAAGAAGCTCTCCTGAGCCCCTCAGGATTAAGGCAATTTAGAAATATTGTCAACCTAGAAATCTGGCGAAACAATACTTAAACCAAATTTTCCAATGGTGGTACCGTACGTCATTAAACTGAATTACTTGGATGGATTACTCCTGCGAAACATAATTTTATTCTGGATAAATAGCCATTTCTCGCGCCAATTGATAAAAAACTAAAGTTCTTAACATGTATCTAAGATTAAGCCCATTGCTAAAAATCTGCTATTTATCAATTTTATCTAGTGGGACGGTACTAATTGATATTTTTGGTCGCTATTGAAAATTTAGTCGATTGCTGAATTTATGTATGGGCATTTACATCCAGCTCCCCTACTTAATAGAATTTAACAGAGTAAAAAAAAAAACAGAGTATTCTGAGTTCAATCTTCTACGAGTCAGTATCGGTATAATTTTATCGACACCGACTCCAAACCATCAGTTCGTTCAATTCCTTCTGACTCATACACCGACTTCAATTCCACAAATTTGGTCTTTGGTGGGCACTAGACTGATGCAAAATTTGACTTTTTCGCTCCACAGTGCTTAAATGGTTTCAAATCGGGTCCTGATTAGCCTCCCAAAATTACAACTCATTTGATTAGAAACAAACTTCGCACAAGCCATTTGAAGTGTACATGTAAATTACTATGGGAAATCTCAATTTTTTGTTCATTGCCTTCTAGTCTTTTTCCATAATGAGCTGCGAAACAGTTCGATAGCCATTTTTATAGAAAATTTTCTCAGCTACAATTTTTCTGAAGATCGTTTCTATGTAAAACGAGACAGAAAAAAGTTATTAATTATTTAAGAGATTGGTAAACTTATGACATGATCAAGCAGCTGCTCTGTAGGCAACACTGTATTTTGCAGTGTGACATAGTAGCCATGACTTTTGTGTCCTATTCAACGCCCCAGAAACACCAATGTTGCCTGCTGAGCAGTTGATTGAGCATGATCACAAGACGTCAGCGCATTGAACCATTGATAACTTTCGATCCTTGCATTTAATCAAAAAGTGATTCTCAGCAAAGTTGTAGCTGGAAAAATTTCCTACGAGTACAGTTGAAAGCTTTTGAAGCAGACCGATTTGGTGAATTATTAGATAGACATGAACAAAAATCTTGGTTTTACCATAGTAATTCCCATACAAATTTCAAATGGTTTGTGCCATCTCAGTTTCTCACCAAATGGGTTCAAATTTTGAGAGGTTAGTCAGGATCCCATTTGGAATCGTTTAAGTATTGTGGAGCGAAAATTTCAAATTTTGCATCACTCTAGTGGGCACCCATGAATCCCGCCTGGTATTGCCCCACAAACTCTCTTGCAAATGGTGACAGGTGACATAGAAGAAACATTGATAATTCTTAACTGAATTGTCAAGGCAGGAACAATGTAAAAACACTTAGATATAGGGGAAATGGCTCTAATATTGGCCTATGGATCTAATATTGGGTTGTTTGAAACCTGAACAGGTTTCTTTGGCAACAATTATAAAGAGATATAAATGCAAAAAATAGTAAAATAGGTCAGCTTGCGCGCTAAATATTTGTTTATTTACTTCATTAATTAAAACAAATATAGGCTTGTTGATTATAGTTAATGCAAGGGGCTGTTCATAAACTACTGTTGAAAATTTTCCACGGCCCATACAAATGTAAAAAAAAATTGTATGGACAATTGTCTACGCAGGGGGAGGGGGAGTCAATAATCCCAAAAAAATGTCTACGTAGTTTATGAACAGCTCCCAACCACATATTGAATTTCGACAACATTTGGACAACTTAAACTAAAGTTTGAGCGATATTAGTGATTTTTTTTTAATTTTCACATAGTAATTCACAATAATCTGAATCAATACTTTTGCGAGACCCTTAAAACATCTCTAATTTTTACCAACATGTGTTCAACGGTTAAAAAACACTGCGTTAGACGGTGCTTTTGAGCAGCGGGAGCTTACAATTAGAACAACCGAATAGGGGAAATGGCTCTAATGTAGGCCTATGGATCTAAAGACACTTAGGCCGACATTAGGAACCCCCCTACTTCATAAATTTTCTATAGCATTGAAGTAATACGACATACACTAAACTAAGGACATGGGCTATAGGGGTAATGGCCCTAATGTTGGCTATTGCTTTAAAGATAGGGGCCCATCGATAAAAAATCTAATGTTTATTTTATTTTTCCTAGAACAATTCGTCATCTAGACATTACAAATAGATATTTTTGGTTGCCATTGAAACCAATAATACGGACACTTAGGACGACATTATAGGGACAGTAACCTTACCACAATAGATCAAATTCTGTTCACATTGAATTTATGTTTCGAACAGAGAAAAAACAAATTCTTGGCCATTGTTTTGATTTCTTTCATTTGCTGAAATTTGCTAAAATATGACAATACATAGCATGGATGATTATTAAAATTTTGGTTTATGACCGCTGTGAGAGTCATGAAGCATATTCCTTAATTTTAAACATTTTGACTGTCTCAAAAGCAATCTGATACATACATGACATTATGTGTCTCATCCACAAAATAGGTATCTAGATGAGTACTAGTGATACACAAAGAAACAAGGATCAGATGGATATTTGCTTACATGGGTGCTGTAGAAATGCACATTACAGTCTGGATATGTAGAGATGAACAATTTGTGATTTTACCACCTAAAGCGTTTTCATCCACTTAGTGATTTGCCTTTCACTACGCCCTCGCCTGCTTGTTCTATGAACGGCTATCATCGTAGCTGCACCGTACGTATAAATAGTGGCATATTGTTTGCAATCGTCTGGCGAGAGGATAATTTTCTTCTGCTTCATCCGGATTATGTCAATTTGTGTTGTAGCTTATGGTGTAAATTTAACGCCTGCGATAATTAGTGCTGGAGAAACTACACGCGATATAGGGTGCTCATGTGTTTCTAAATAACTTTGCCCAACTAATAAACGTTTTCGCACAGGATTAGCTACAATAATCTACAATACTACATCTACAGTACTAGGGTAAGCGTTTTGCGTAGAAAATTGATCGTTGGAAAATCATTTGCTACTGTTTATGAGAGTGTTGTTTGTGGAGGTGTTTGGGAGGTGTAACGGTGTGAAAACATTGTACATATTAACGGAACATTGAGCTGTGATATTTTGGTTAAGAGGAGACGAATATTTTTTTTTCTCCGTTGGACTTGTGATATGCTATTTAATTTGAATCCATCCGATCGAATCCATACAGATTATCATTATTTACCAGGTATCTTGTTTCAAAAAGTATGAAGTTTTTCACACGGTTCGATTTTGATGCGATTATTGTTGAACAGAAAAAAGCATAGAAAGGAACGTAGACGTAGGATGTGTTGCTAATTTATTAATTTCAACGTCCTATACATTCCACCAATTCAGTTAAGCTCTTACACTCGAGTTTTACCACCTAACAACCGTAGTGGTTGAGCTTCTGGAATTTTTGTTTTACTGCGGTTATACTGAATGTGGTAATATACGCTCTGGGAAGGTAGTAAAAAAGGCCGAGTCATTAAATGGACTCTTGTGCTGGAGGAAACTTTCTGGCATTACAGCTCGGGCAGTAATTGTTATAAAATAATGCCACTGTGATCGTGCTTGGCACTAGTTAACCCGTCGTAAACACTTCTATCTCTTGTAGTGGGTGCTAGTTCGAGCCACCTTGTACGTTTTGGTGATAAACTGTTCCTTATAAATCGGGCATGAGAGACAAATTCTGTGGGACTCTTGGGACAGGTAAATGAAGTGGACATACGTAGTCATGGAAAAATACGGGAGGAATTCAGAACTATTACCGGAGAACAATAAAGAACGCACGCGGTGTCGATTACAAGTTTATTAATGTTCAGAAAAAGGGAAAACAGTCTGTTTTTCTCTAATCGATGCGCACACTTTAGAGGGGCGTGCTGCCAATATGAGAGTATGAAGGTCGACACGGTCAGCTGACGATGCTTCACCGCACCAAGCGGTTTGGTCTGGATATCCGCCTTCATTACTTCGGCTGGGCAGTACCGCAACTGCACAAGACCTCTATCACAAAGATCCCGAATAAAACACTTCTTCGTCTCAATGTGCTTGCTTCTCTTGCTGGTCCGTTCGGATGCCACAAAACTCAGATACCCTTGATTGTCTTCGTAGACGATGGTGTCGGAGAAAGCTTCCAGAACTTTACACTTTCCGTCACCAAGTCTCAGCTTCCAATTCTTGGCCCCCTTGAGGAAGCGGATTACTCGTTTGGCTAAACTTAGGTCCCAAGATCGAAGCACTCGTAGCTATGTCAGGACGAGCAGAAACCGCCACGTATATCAACGCACCGATAAGACTGCGGTACATCGTGCCATCTTCCATAGGTTCACTCTCTGAAATGTCCGTCGTCCATCGGTGTCTTCGTCGTCTTCGAATTTTCAAATCCCAGCCGTACAATTAGCTTCTCAATATACGACTTCACACTCAAACTGTAGATCCCGTCAGCTCCTCGCTCAATATCCATCCATACTGCTCAAATTTACACCATACTGCTTCCTGTAGTCCTGCGCTACAACTCGTGCCTTGAATCTTACAGTTACACCAGCTTCATTGCATTTCACCTTATACACCCAGCGACTACGGATAACTATCTTCCCGGGTGGCAGGTTACACAGTTCCTAAGTACCATTTTCCATGTGCGACTGGAACTCGTCTTCCATCGTTTGCTTCCACGAATCCTTTTCAGGACACCTTACCGCCTCACCGTAGTTCGCTGGTTCAGCCATCAACTGCGTAGAAATGCACACTACGAAGTCAGAATAGCGATCAGGCAACTTTCCGCGTTCAGTTTGTTCACTTTTCATCGTCAGAGGGTCGTCCAGCAAAAACAAATCACTCAAATAAAAATAATGTTCAGATTCACTCTCTCCACCCTCCGATCTATCAGAACACTCATCTTCCGTTAGCTCTCTATCACTTTCAATCGGCTCCGCTTCAAGATGATGGTCTTCACTAATTAGGATTGGGCGATCTTCAGAGAAAGATCGATTTTGACGGATCGATCTTATATTGAGCTCTAAAATCTATCCACTTATTAAATCGGTACCAAAGAATCGATGTTTGGTAGATCGATCTTATGGTTTTTATTTTAATTGATCTTTCTTGACGTTGATAACTCACAAACTTGCGTAATCCCATTTTCAAGTGCTTAGTTTGCTATCCTCACTTTCGCTTTAGCCAATTGTTTGTTATTGTTATCCTCACTTTCGGACCATCAATACTCAAAACCTGAGTGGTGCGAAGTGAAATTTTCTTCATGTTGGTAGTGTTGAAATAAACGTTTCATCACCGTCGGTTGGTAGAGAGAAGTGTCAAACGGCTTTTTATGCAGAGCCGATTCGTGACTTTGTGATTGTTTGTTGACATTGTTCATAGCTGGAGTTTTTACGGAGTGGAATAAAATTCAGAATGAAGTGTTTTGCTCACTTTTGCAATTATAAAGATGGACACGACGAAAAGCGAAGCCTATTCAGGTTTCCCAAGGATTCAGCAGTACGAAAAGAGTGGCTCAGTTTCTGTGAGGTGGATCTCAATTTTCAAATCAAACCCAGTGACCGGTTGTGCAGTATTCATTTTGATAAAAATTGTGTAAAACATCTGAATTCAGTTGCTTATCGTGATAAAAATGCAATCCCTACACTGCGAACATATGATGATGGTCCATTTATCAGTGAAACAATTGACGAAAGTTTATGCTGGATCCTCATTTAATCTCATCCCTGTTTTGCTTCTGTCTGCAAAATAAACTTTTCATTTCAGGGAAGTCAAGAACGAATAAAACCCTGAAACATCCTCTACCTGACTTGCAATCAAACATAGTAATTTTCATTTGTATAAATTGTTGCAAATCAGATGCAAATTTAATGTGGCCGATGATATCTATGGAAGTGCTGTCGAAATTCCCTGGGACCTCCAATGGCAACGATTTGACTTCCCTCCAAATCGTGTGAAACTCGAACATGAAAACTCTATAGAACCCCCGTAGAACCTCGCTGGCAGCAACTAAAATATCCACTGAAACCTCTTCTGTCGCGGGAAAAATCTGTTGAAATTTCTAGGAACTTTTGTACTATCATCACAAATCTCCTTAGAACGTTCTCCGAAGTCGTTCCTGAGCGAAAAAAAATCGGAGGGGTTTTTTCAGCGCAGGAGTCTACTTTGGTCCAAAATACGCAATAATACTGTTATTTTTAATTGTTTGAGTCGTTTCGAATCACGTTTTTAAAAAGATCAAAAACATTACTGAAAAATATTTATTTTTTATTTTGGACGATAACAATACTTCTATCTATTTCAACGAACCACAATGATAAAAAAGTGGTTCGATTTGACAGCTCGAAAGTGGTTCGATTTTGAGGTCCGTCTTCGCACCACTCAGCTCAATACCATATAGAATGGACTACCACTTGTTTACGTTGGTACCCCAAGAAATTCTTTCCTTTATAATACTCAATTAAATGTTGTCGTGGCGGTAAGAAGTAATGAGCAAAGAAGGAGGGAGATAGGAAAAACCTTCAAATGTTGAAGAGCTTTGCGTGGGTTGGTTTATTTCCTTTAAATTCCGTTATAATTGCTTATCTTTTGACAGATACGCGTATTTCGTCTACTACTTGCAGACTTCATCAGTGCCAAGTACTCAACACCACTGGTACTGGCACTGATGAAGTCTGCAAGTAGTAGACGAAATACGCGTATCTGTCAAAAGATAAGCAATTATAACGGAATTTAAAGGAAATAAACCAACCCACTCAAAGCTCTTCATAAAGGGATTCCGTTAAGAGGTTCGACAAATTTAAAGGATTCTTCAAATGTTGCTGTATTCGTTAATATCGGAAACGCAAATAGTGACGTCATTGTAGGGAACGATGTTCGTTAAATTTACCACGTAGTCTGGGGTGAGAGTAAATCGTTTTTTCAATGTTAATACAATTTTTATTAAGATGGAAAAGATCGAATTTTTTCGATCTTTTCGTAGACAAATAATCGATCCAAAAAATCGTAAATCGGGATGAAAAAGATCGATCTTCCATTCGGAATCAATTCAACTTCGGATTCGACTGGATCACAACAGGTCTTCTCCTGAGACAAAGCTTTACCATGCAGCTCCATAAACTTCACATCACGGCTCACTGTGACTCTTTCCGTATTCAGATCCACGAACCGATAGCTTTTATGCTGCTCCGAGTACCCGATAAAAATGAGCTTCTGTGCCTTACTGTCGAACTTCTTACGCTTCACATCGGGGATGCGCACCCACGCCTTGCATACACTCTCAGATGATCCAAGTTGGGTTTCCGCCCGAACTATTTTTCGTACGGGGTGACGTCCACTGAGCGCGAAGGAAGTCGATTCTGCAAGTATGCAGCTGTTAACGTCGCCTCGCCCCAGTACTTTTTATCCAGCCCCGCATCCAGGAGCATCGTCCACGCTATTTCCTGCAGATATCTGTTGTGTCGTTCGGCTACGCCGTTCTGTTGAGGCGTATACGCTGTGGTAAAATGCGCATGAATCCCTTCCTGTGAGAAGAAACCCCGCAGCTTATAGTTCGAATACTATCCCCCCCCCACCACCAGATCGAATCACTCATGGCTTCCTTCCGAACAGATTTTCCACGTATCGGACATACTCTATAATTTTGCTTGCAGCTTCCGATTTCTTCGACAGCAAGTACACGACACAATATCGACTGTAGTCGTCAATTAGCGTCAATCATGAGGAACCTGTTCCCTCCCAAATTGCTGTGCTCGACAGTTTTCCCTCCAAACATGCTTCACTCGTAAGACGAATAAAACAATCCTTCACTTCAAACCCAACCGCAAGTTTTTCTCTGGCAATTTTGTCTACAACCATAGGGTTCCTATGACCGAATCTACGGTGTCACTGATGTTGGCACAAATCATTGTGTTGGTGTCCTGCAGCTTCAGCATTCAAAACCGCCTCAATGCGGTCAGTTTCGTCACAGAAAGCAGTCCACAATTCAACGATGGCAAGTAGACAACATCCGTGAGCGTAATCTCTACAGTACCACTAGATCCTTCAACACCGTACACCTTTCCTTCACCGCAACCAGCCGATTTCACAGCAGCTCCATCTGCAAGGAACACATCAGGAGCGCTTGGCTTGCCGATCGTTGAGAAAAACTAGCTACTAGCTCCACTGTTGACAATCCAATTGCTCCGTCGGTTCAAACCGACCTAAACAACACCGCACTGGTTACCTGTTTCGCTTTCGGGGGCTCATTCTTCCTATCATCACTTCTGTCCTGCTTCTGGTTCGCCTGGAACAATCGGCAGTTACGTCGAAAGTGCCCTTTCTTTTTACAGAAGAAGCACGTCTTCTGTGAAACAGCAGTGGCATTCGATTTTAAACCAGTTTTCATGGCCTTGGCCGAGGGGGGCGACACATCTAAATCTCAAGTTTAGATGGTCAACAAATCTCACACTAGCGAATCAATCTTCGAACAATCTTCTTTCATTTGTCGCATCTACTTGCATCGCTCATCAATTTTTTGCAGGAAATCTTCAGAATCGTCATCAATCTTCTTTCTATCTACTCAGTGTGCGCGCAGCTAGCCACAGCAAAACACAATCTTTTTTGCATCGTAGATAGAGTCGTCCCCCTCGGCCTTGGCTTGGTTTCACTCGAAGATCCACCGGATCGATCCTTACGCCGTTCACGGGGTTGGTCGTCTTCGCTTTTCTTCCGCTGCCAGCTCGCCACTGGGTCGTCTGAGTCTCTTTGAACGATTTTACCACACGGGACACGGTCAAATAGTCGATTCCAAACTGTTTCGCGATCCACCTGTGGGACTGGCCTGGATTTTCCACGACCGCTCCCATATTTTTTTGTCAAAGCACTTCTTGCTTAGAAGCCATCTTGATAACCACTAGACAGATTGCGACGAGATTTTGCACATGTAAACATTACAGTCTAAACTAGTTTTAATCAAAATTTCATCAATTTTTATGCAATAAAAACTTACACACAAAAGAAAGTGTTGCATTTTTTCGAGTACAATATTTGCTTTATATTTTTCATAGAAAAGTATAGTAACAATATGCTTTGAATTCATAAAAAGGCTAACATTGTGCGTGGCAGGTTAATTTCTCAAAAAGGGATTATACCATCTGTTTTCTGTTTATGGCCGTACGACTGTGCCCATTGATTTAACACACGGTGGCTCTTTATCCAGGATTCGCTCCTCAAGCCGCTGCCATAAAATACTATCAAAGTTACACACATGTGTATAATCCTTATGGGTGGAGTTGCATCGCGCTTATGAGCGGCGCGCTTCGACCGTAACCAAATGAGAATTTAACATAAGCACGACAATATTTTCATACATGCATTAGGGGAAACAGTCCTATTGAAGTGAAACGTTAGGAGCCAATTGTTGTGTATAGAGACCTCCATACACAACAATAGGCTAACACTTTCTAACGTACCTCAATAATAGGACTGTTTCCCCTATGCATATTTTCACTTTTTTATGACGATTAAACTGTAATAGATAAATTATGGTTTCATTAAATCAACTCACCTCAGCCGACTCCATCGATGCCGGTTCGTCAACTCTGAGTTGAAGCGTTTTCGAAGGATTTCGTGTAGCATCTGCCAATTGTTGTTCATTCAGCTGGTGCTCGTTGAACATAGTCCAAGATGGGTCACTTCTGCCAAATCGAAGTCGTAATTGGGGCGCTCGGATTGCCTTCTGTTGCATAACATCATTGGAGGAAAACTGATGAATAGATGGGAGAGGGGAATGGAATGTGCAACATTGTATTTATATCGTTAGCTTGCTAGTAAGGTATATAGATACTATGCATGCTTACCATTCCTCCTGAGCGACCCCACCGAAGTCGTTGCGAGGGAGCACGTTTCTCCTCCAGTAGTGCATTTTCATTGAAAGATGTCCACAATGGGTCACCCCGGCCAAACCGTAACCGAAGCTGTGGAGCTCTGATGGGCCTTTGATCAACCATTTCGTCATCCTGTAAAATATTAAATTGAAAATAGTTTATTATACTTCGGTCCTTATTACTTTTTATAACTCTGTGCTATAGACGGTCTATACTTTTGGGAGCTTAAACTAGCAGTATACACAAATCAAGCGCAGGTGTAAACTATGAGTTCACGCATGGCATAGATGACCGACCCGCAGCGACTCACGAAGAGCTACTGATTCCGCTCCAAAGCATTAGCGGTGCAGCTTCTTCCTCCTTTGATGGTTGCTTATGTGGGCTCTGCAGCTCGCTGCTTGCAGGCAGCCTTTCGTTGTTACTGGAAAACAATTTTCATCGCCGAAAGCACTGCTACTGCTGCTACTAATTTCGAGGACCGAACACCACGACACAGTGGTGTGGTCGTTAGGAGGTGGGGTTCTGAGTATGGCGATAAGTTTGCAAATTATTACGCAATTCCATCCTCCCTATTCGCACGCGCCTGAGGATCGGAGCCGAATGCCACTTCGACTTGTTTCGTCTACTTGCTACTCTCTGACGACTGTGCTGGGGAAGCAGCATATGCATGTAGGTAATTGGTGGATTTGTTAGTTAATTCGACGCTTTTGGACAATGCTGAACATTTACCAGTTTTCATTAGTTTCTTTCCATAGCCATATTTCTGATCGATTGGTGATAAAATTATTGAAATTGGACCAGGGGCAGCTGAGTTATTGACGTTCAAAATCTTTCTTAATTTGTTACATGTTCCATTTTCGGTTTTCACAAAGTGTACCCCCATATAGAAATCAAAGACGTAGTCCAACGTCAAAAAAAAAAAAAAAAATCTGAGTTGGACGTTCGCATTTATTTGTTCCAAGATTCTGCCCTGTAAGTGTCCGCGATGAGAAGTTGAGAACTTTTGAGAACACAATGAGTGTAAATGTTCATACAAGGCGCTCGTATAGGCCTTGATTTGTGCTAAGATCTACCCAACCAACAATGTTCGCAACGTAAACGCTTTGCTCATTTCATTTATATACAGCCAGAGTTGCAACCGATCACAATCACGGTCGTCAAACAGCTGATGGTAGTAACATAGAGGTAACTCTAAGACCAGAAGGTCCCGAAGAAACGTGCTCAACTTTTTGGCTCAGCTCTGGTACTATCTTCGGTCCCAAGCTAATCGATGCACCCCTCGAAACATAGAAAAATCCACGAGCCCCTCATTTTATCTGTCAAACTTTCATAGCGAATCAAAACAAACATAGTGCAGTACTAGAATTTCGACTTGAATGTAAAATCAAGCAAGGTATCACCTGAGAGGTGGAAGCGACTGCACCATTCAATACCATTCTCGATTACTTTTTGAAAGGGCCATATCTCTTTGTGTAAACAAAGATTCAAACGTCAATTTTTCAAAACTAACACCACCCTCACAAAGGGTCATGTTTCGCCAACAAGATAGTGTTGTTAGTTTGCATGGGAGTGCCAATTTAGTGAATCTTTATTTACAAAAGCAGATACGTCCCTTTCAAAAAGTAATTGAAAGTAAAACGGACTCTCAAAATCCCGAAAGTGATAATCCTCAACATTGACTACCAAAGGATGATGACGAGGAATCTTTACCAGTGGATAAGCATACATTCAGGTTGTCAGAGTGAAAAACGAGAAATTAAATGCCAAATCAGGTCAAACCGTTTAAATGCCAAATCAGTTCAAAAATGGGGCTAAAATGCCAAATCAGGTCAAAAACGGCCTTAAACGCTCAAAACTGGTCTCAAAACACAAATTTAGTCACATAGATGATTGATTGGTATAACATAAAATACATAACATTAAAAACACTAAGTAGCCTAAACGAGCTAAACGACGTTAAAAAACATAAAAATGGCATAACAATGCCAATATAAAATAACATTAAAATATCGTTAAATTGATCTAAACACGCTGATATAAAATTTAAAACCGCTAAAATAGCTGCAAAACGCTAAAATGGCCATCAACCCCCAAAATAATCTTTAAATGACCAAAATGATCTATAAATTTACAAAAAGGTCCATTAACACCAAATTGTCTTGTTCCTGCAGCCCATCTAAGGAAATCCCGTGAGCGACTGGTAGGTCGCTAACCGTATATTAAGAATCGCTTAAACAAATCCTTCTTTAGATTAGGACTTCTGTAATAATATCTGACAGAGGAATGTCAATGCGAAAGATTCGAATCACTAGGAAAAAGTTGGAAAGATTGTCTCAATTTTTTTTTTGTCTTTTGTATGTACGCATATTCTCACCTCTGGTTCCACCGGCATTGAAGGATCACTACGCCGTCCAAATCGTAACCGCAATGATGGTGAGCGGACGGCCTTTCGTTTTATCTGATGATCCGCGTATGACACTGGAGCCGCGTACTCTCGTTGCAGGAGGTATTCGTATAATCCCTTTATGGAACCTGTTTGAAAGAGGTGGAGAAAATGAAAAGTTGAAAATTACTTTTTGTTCATTCGTTTTTATTTTGCTAAATAGGTATTCTGTACACGCACATTACACAAAATATTTCGGAGTGAGCCATTTCCACGCTGAACAGGACGTGAGTAAACAGTATTTAATAACGCTTCTATACTCGCTGGAATTAAACTCCGGATGAAGATATGGACCCACAGGTGCTTGGTTTATCGTTTATCATTTGTGTCTTTCATTGTTCAACTTTCGAGACGAGAGACTATTGAGCAGTGGGGTAAATAAACTAGATAAGAAGAAGAAAAAACAATCCTCTTTTTGATACTCTTAGTGCGACTGCAACAGCTAGGCAGCACCGTATTCGGTGCCGGTGGCGAGGGTTGAAAAAAAAAATCATGAGGGCAGAAACATTACTTGGATTTGGATTTTACATAACTATATACAGGTTTTTTTTTACCTAAGGACAAGATTGATGGAATCCTTCCACTTCGCGTTTTCAGGGGCACGGGGGCAAAACTTAACATCCAGAAGTCGTTTCGACCTGAAAATTAAACTCGGTGCTAGCTTCTCTATAATTTACATCTACCAACTTAATCAGGATTTTAAATATAAAATTACACGTTTAACAATCTCGAATTTAATTAATTAAAGACAAAATTTACAAGTCTATGTAAATTTATATATTAGTATCACTTAGACTGTGTTCCATTTAGTTAAATTTAATTTTAAACTGAAATTAAAATTTTCGAAAATCCCTCTGTTGCCGATTTTCGACTAGGTGTTTGTCAAAATCAATTCCTTGTGTATCAGAAATATACGGTTATTTGAAAATGTCCCATCTGTCAAATTGAAGGGAAAATTCACCATACCTTAAAAACTGAACAACTCATACGCAACATCCAGAAAATAAATGGCGCAAAACTGAGAATCCACCACCTAATAAAACACTCTAAGTACGGCGCTGCATCTAGGTGGACTTTCTCCTGTTACAAAACCCAATTTTACGAGACAATCTCGACGTGAGCTGTAGGTGATTGTGGATGAGATTGTTTTTACAGAGAAGAAACATTCAGCGTAAACCAATCATCCTGTAACCTGGAAGGCCTAAATTTTATTATACTCATGAAATGCTATCAATTTTCGGGACAAGGGGGACCGTAGACCAGTTTGCACTTTCAGATATCACTGTGTTTGTAGGAAATCTGACCCTTTCTCAATGAATGCGCTATACTTCGTCGTGGGGACTTGATGTGATTAAAGCTGTTATCACGTGTTTCCGAACTTGGTAGGTGGTCGATGGGTGAACTGCGAAAACGCAACACGTGATAGCTATCAGCTGTGATTCAATTTTCACCTCGTTTTTGTTTTGTTTCTTCCGTTATTTCTCCAGAAGACAGCAAAGACCATAGGGTGGAGTACGGCTTCAGACTCCTCCCCCAGACCGTATTGCAAGCACGGGGTTTTCCTTTCTAAAGAAAATTAATCAGAAATCTATCCAAAAGATGCTCTATGATGTGAAGCATCATACTGCAAAAAATGAGTGTTGTAAATTATTGTTTACCCCATGCTTGGAATAGGCACCCAAATTGACCTTTGCTTTTAAATAAAGAAGGTATTGATCTACTCACGTTTATTGCGATAATAAAGTTATAATAAGCTAGGACTGGATTTTGAGAAAGGGGGCGACTTCGGCGTAGTGGTTAAGGGGGGACTGTAGACCATGATTTAGACTTTATTTCCATTTCGTCAAGCCAGTGTAGACTACATACAATGATTATTACAATGTTTACTTACATACTATGCATTAATTCTATTCTGTTTTAGCTTAGTTTGTATTTGCTGCTTGGACATAGTGATGTCAATAGTTCCGCAATGCAAATTATATAGGCGCATCATTCGATTGATTGGGCTATTTTTTGCATAGTTTGTTCTGTACGATGTTTCTGAAAATAAATTCCGTGTTCTAAGATATCGACAAGGTGTGTAAAAATTTAATTGTGCGAGAATTTCTGCCGAATCTATGCGCATTGAAATAATGTCGTTGATGAAGAAAAGCATTGCAAATTGGCGGCGCTCCTTAAGTGTTTGTATATTGATGAGCATGCAGCGCGCTTCATAAGATGGTAATGGAAATGCAGTCCAATTCAATTTACGTAAAGCATATAAAAGGAATTGTTTTTGGACAGATTCTATGCGTTCTTCGTGTATGGAAATGTATGGATTCCATACTAGGTGGCAGTATTCCAGAATTGGCCTTACATATGTGGTATATAATAGCTTAATAGTGTATGGGTCTTCGAAATTATGACTGAACCTTTTGATGAAGCCTAGCATTCTGTTTGCTTTACTAATGATAGTATTATAATGTTCTATAAAAGTTAGTTTGGAGTCTAGGATTACACCTAGATCTCTTACAATTTTGCTTTTTTCTACTATTTGGTTGCCTAATGATATTTCAATATGCGGTGTTTCAATTTTTCTGCTAAATGCTATTGCAGTACATTTTTTTACGTTCAGTTTAAGTAGACTTTTACTACACCAGGTGTGGAATATATTGATTTCATTCTGGAATTCTTCTGCATCGCTAGAATTACTTATTTCCATAAAGAGCTTCATGTCGTCTGCATATACAAGCAATTTTATTTTTTTAAGTATGGAGGAAATGTCGTTTATGTACAAAATAAAAAGAAGTGGGCCTAAATGAGAACCCTGGGGTACCCCAGAGGTGACTGAAATTGGTTCTGAAAGTTTATTTTGAAAGCGAACTATTTGTTTACGATGTGTTAGGTAGGATTGAAGCCAATTCAAAAGTCCAGGCTCCATTCCTATTTTCTGCAATTTGAGGATTAATAATGGTATGTCGATGCGGTCAAATGCTTTACTGAAGTCGGTGTATAGCGCTTCAACGTGCTTGCCACTGTCCAACGCTTTAATAATGAAAGATACATATTCTAGAAGATTAGAGGTAGTTGAGCGACCTTTAAAAAAGCCGTGCTGTTTACTTGTAATTAGATTTTTCACCTGCTGAAAAATATTGCCGTTTACGATTGATTCAAAAAGTTTTGGAATGCAAGAAATAATAGCAATTCCACGATAATTTCGAATGTCTGATTTTGCACCTGATTTGAAAATAGGTACCAAATAAGATGATTTCCAAATTTCAGGGAATTTTCCATTTTTCAGAGACATGTTGAAAAGACGCTCTAGAGGAAATGCGAGTTCTTCAGAAAGGTTTTTCAAAAATATGGGTGCGATGCCGTCAGGTCCAGACCCTTTCGACGCGTTTAAGTTTTTTAGTGCATTGAGGACTTCATGTTGAGAAAGTTGGTTGACAGAGATGTTTTTAGAAATTTCAGGAATGAATGCAAAGAAATCGCGGTCACGATCTTCTTCGGAAAATGTGGTGTATACTTCTTGGAAGAAATTTGCAAAGAGACTGCAAATTTCAGAAGAATTCTCGCCTACATTTGCATCCAAATTCATTCGCGAAGGAAAATTGCTGCTTTTTAATTTCGTGTTTACATAATTAAAAAAGTTCTTAGGACATGATTTGACTTCATTTTCGACTTTGCGGTTATAGTCCTCATATGCAGAGTTGGTGGCTGTATTTAATTGGTTGCATAAGTTGTGATAGTTTCGCAAATTGGTTTCAGTTTTTTCTTTTTTGTATAGTTTATGAGCTTTCTGTTTTTTATTCTTCAAATTTTTCAGTTTTGGATTGAACCATGCGGGTAGTTTATTGTTTTGTGTTCGTCTTCTTTTTTTTGATGGTACAGTTTCTAAGATTAGGTTTTGTAGAATTAAGTGAAATTTTTCTACTTCAGTATCGACATTTCCTTCAATACTTATTAAGTTTTGCCAATTTATTGTACATAGTCTACGTTTGGCTTCTTCGTAATTTGCTTTATGGTATTCCGGCACTTCCTCGTATTCCCAGTCGCTGGAGGAGGAAGAATTTTGTACGAAGATTGAGTATTCAATTGCTGTGTGAAACACTTCATTTTTCCATAAAGGTGCTAATGATGTATCCACACAGAAGTCTTCAGTACAATTTGTAAATAAAAGGTCTAAATATGAGTTTTGTTGATTTTTTACATGGTTTATTTGATTAAGACCAAAATAAGATATTTTTTCGAATAATAATTGTAATGCTTCGTCTTCACCTACGACCGGGAGTAAAAATGATTCATTTTCAATGTCTGTAATAAAGTCTGCGTTTCGTTGATTGAAGTCGCCATAAATATGCAGTTTTACTTCTGGTTCCATATTTGACATTATAGTTTCAACAATTTGAAAAAATTGTTAGCATCCATACCTCTCACGCGAAAGTCACGAGTTCAAATCTCACCCCCGGACAAGTCACGAATGACCCAAGAGTGTTAAAGTGACTATAATAAAAAGAAGGAATCGGGAAGAAATACTTTTTACACCTTAATGTTTCCCAAAATTATGAAATAATAAAATGTCTAATGGTAAATTTTTTGAGCTACAAGAAGAGTTTGCCGTGCATGTGTTTGACACATGTAAGTTTAGTAATTAGTGAGTAAAAAATGATGAAATCGCTGATTGCGACTGTCAGGAAGAACAATTTATAGGTTATATGTGTCAAACACATTTTTTGCAACCTACTTTGAAAAAAAAAAATGATCATAACATCTCATGATTGCATAATTTCAAAAATCATTTGTTTATGCAAAATAAGTATTTGAAATCTTGATTGAATCTGTGGTTTTCAATTTTCTTCATATCATGTTCGAATAACTTTCTTCCTCTAATTTACGTGAATAGCCTACGAGGACAAAACATATTAGTAAAGCGACGTAGTATGTTACCAATGACAAGTGAAGTCAAATCTCGTGCGTCAGTTAATTTGCCTTGCAAAATTCAAATTAGCCTAGTCAGTAAAGGCACGATATTACCAAGCCGGAGGCGGCGGGTTCGATTCCCGGTCCGGTCGAGGGAATCTTTCGGGTTGGAAATTTTCTCGACTTCCCTGGGCATAGCGTATCATTGTGCTTTGCCACACAATATACAAATTCATGCATTGGTATTGGCATCGAAAGCTCTCAATTAATAACTGTGGAAGTGAATTTAGAACACTAAGTTGAGAGCACGCAATAAGCTAATATGCGCTAAGCAATAAGCTTGAAATGCGAATAAGAAGAAGAAGACCGATGAGTTTTCAGGTACAAAAATTCATTGTTTTATATTTTGGTGTTATTCATTGCATCAGTGGATGAAAAACTAACACAACATGCATGGGTATTAGGGTAGGTCAACTTTACAACCCTTTTGCTTCCTACTGCATTTTAAATATTTTTGGAGGTCCCCAATAACTAACGGTGCCGGTGGTGTAGTGGTAAGCGTGATTACCTCTCACCCCAGCAGGCCTGGTTTCAATACCAGTCGACGCCGCCGGGATGTTCTGAGGCATAACATCTCTGATCACGCCTTCCTTCGGATGGGAAGTAAAGCCGTTGGTCCCCGGTTCATGAATTGTGATGGGTCGATAAGTAGGGCCTGGCGTCGGTAGCATTGGTGCTCAGCACGAAAAACAAATCAAGGAGGTCCCCAAAAACTGTACCTAATTTGATTGAATTTGGATATAATCTAGATTTGCGGGAGAACTTTAAAAATACAAAAACCGCTCTATTTTGATAGCATGCATGAGCAAAATAGCCATGTTCAGCTACAAAAAGATTGCCAAACGAGTGTAAATTCTTCTAACCAAGTAACAGTGTTGTTAGACTCGGAACTGACAGCAGTAGAAGGAATGAAGGATACAGTAGTAATCCTATGTATATAGATTCGCGGAAGCGGCCAACAATTCTATTATAAATTGTGAATTGATAACTTTTAAAGATTTTTAAGTTTGGTTAATATTACTGATTGAAACTAAAACTGGACAGCCCCAAACATGCACAAGTGTGATAAATGTGCACGATTCCGTCCAATCGCTTAGGTGTCTTCGCAATATTTTTTCCAACAATATTTCTCGATTCTTTAGAAAAAATACAATTGCGTGTGCACAAAGTGGTACTGGATGTTATAAGTTTTTTATTATAAATGTTAAAAAAAACTGCGCAAACGCATAGAATCCACTAGGGAAAAATCTGACGGTAGTTCGCAATACTCCAGCGTTTTTCGGAAACCGGAAAGAAACTCACATTGTTACACTTCGTTGCACTTCCTCGACCACTGTTGGGGTGAAACTTGGCAATGCACTTCATATTAACTAAAATGTTATTCGAAATTCAAGTCACGGAACATTTGGCTCCGTGGCAAGTGCTGGCAGCTTTTGTAATCAGAACAAATCACGTTGCCAACACAGCCAACAATACCAATTGCCAACACTGCCACACTGAGTTGCAGCCGAACAATTTTCTCTACCGAGAGAGAACCCGATTGAATGTGTAAAAACCGAACGCTAACGATTTAAATAGCCGAGTGATATATTTTTTTTGGCTCAGTGATTCAAATCAGTTGGATTGACACAGCAGTTTTACATTATTTGCATGATGCGTTACAGTTTACAGTATAATACTTTTCTCCGTGTTAATACCAATTGAAATGTGTCAATTTGTGTTTAAAGCTAGAAAATAAAGAGTGATTCTTTCTGAAAAATTCGCACTCACCTAAATCAGCAGAATGCATTCGTAAAAGGCTCAGCATGTACAAAATAATAAGTGAGAAATCATCCACACTACTATACTCAAATAATTCATGTTATATTCGCAGCTGTCTGTTTTGAGGATACGAACGAAATCAGTCCGGCTCGCACAAGATCCTTACTGCTCGTTTCTGATGTTGTATGCGTGTGAGTGAGTAGTAAATGCAAAACTGAAACGATTTTTCCCAGAGACTTGAATTAAGAAAACTATGCAGAACAACTTTGTCAAATCGATTTGACTTCTGTAAAAAAGTTATTCACTTTTTACTTTAAGCCGAATCCTCAGCGCATTCCTATATACCTTATACACGCCTGTACGTATGCGTGGAGGAGTAGGCCAAAAGAAAATATTTAATATCTTTTTGAACAGAATTCGAATCAATAGGTCTATGCAGTCTTGGCCAAAGTTGTTCTTCATCGTTTTTTTTAAATCTTCGCTGCAAGTTTGGTAAAATTTGAGAAATTTTTAAATTGTTGACAAGCAACTGAGAATAGATTTGTTCCGTTTCCCATACATTTTCACATATAAACTTTAAAGCTCTCCCGTAAATTCAGATCGTAACCAGATTCTATCAAATTTGGTAGAGTTGTTGGTGACTTCAATACAGATCCAATGAGCAGTGGAGAGCAGGGATTTGTGACGCTTGTACGGATTTTATGAGTTTTAAGCTGGAATGATTTGATTGTCAGTCCGTGAAAATGCATAAGAATCTCAAGTGTGAGTTTTGTTTGCCACATTCGCACGTGAGTTTATTCTCTCAGGGAGGCTCAATGAATGAGGGTTGAGAATCATTTTCCAAACATTGGTAACTATTCAAGTACTCTATTTATTTATTTTGTCTTTCGTCTGAATGAATTGTTGGATTTTTGATATTAATTATTCGAAAAACTAAACCATGCTGTGATCTGGAATCATAATTTTTTTTATCATTACCATAGTTTTCAAATGCTTATTATATAGCGGGATAAAGTTTAGCATTGTCTATCCTGAGGGTTTATATCTCGTTTTAAAACCGAATTTTAATCCGAGGTCTGGGGGCCAACTGTCATACCATTTGATACAGTTCAACGAGAACGTAAAATGTCTGTATGTGTGTGTGAGTGTCACAACATGTTGAGAAACGTGTTTGTCGGCAACTACTAATCCAAATTGGACGCAACAATCAGAAAACGTAAGGAAACATAGAACGCTATTGATTATCGGGTTCCGGAGATATAGACAGAATATTTTCCACTGAATAGGTGCCTTAAGACTGTAATTGGCATGAAACGTGCCTACCATGACAATTAACAACCCACAATCTGAAGTAAAATAAAGTCTAATCAAATCACATCATCATTAAAATACACGATCATTTGCACTGGGCATGTTCCGAGTGCTCCCTGTCCAAACTCTGCCATAAGACAGAACGTATCGCATGAAATTTCAAACACATGACCACTTATCATTCAGAAATTAATCATATTGTGCAGCAGTTTTAAGGTGACCTTCTACCAGCAATTTCAAGAAAGTGTAGTGATAAATTCCTGGTTTTTATAGCTTAGCATAAGCAAGACCATAGCCCCATAACGGGGGTAGACCAACTTTTCGTGGTACGTTACGGGGATGTAAGATCCACCACCGATTCCTAGTCTTGACTACTTCAAACTAGGGGAACAGGATTTTTCAGTAATCAAAGGAACACATTTTAGTCCTTGTTGATAGTGACAAGACTCGGCTTTGTCCACAGAGGATGATCATTAAACAAGGAAAAAATGAGTTAATTAGTCTTCATCTATGTGATTCCAAATCTTCTATTCGTTGTTCCCTAGTTTGAAGTGGTTAAGACTAGGGTTCTGATGTACGGTAATTATCGGTGTTATTCCTTAATGTTGTTGCTAAGGAATCCAATTTTGACTGACAATGCGAACCTATTTCCTAGAGGTTCTAGAAGATTTTTTACAAATATTATCTCGATGCAAAATTTGAGTGGTAGAAAACGTAATTTTAAACTGCATGATTGATGTGATCCAGTATCTTACTACCCTTCTCTGAATGTTGCATTTTTTTCAGAATTGAAATAAGTGAGAAGGGTAAAATCTCACCGTAGGTGGATTAATACAGTTTTTTTTTTAAATGAACTTACCATCAGCATTTTGTGTCGATTCTGACATGAGGCTGCCTGTCCCCAAAACAAGAAGTAAACTTAACGTCGTGAAGTTTATCCGGCACATATTCTGCAATGAGTGAGATGAAAGAAAGGATAAGGGTCAGACTAATTATACTTTAATAATTGACAGAAGGATTGAAAAAAGCTGCAAAAAATGGACTTCATTTGTCGTTTGCAGTGATGACAGGTGTCAAAATATTTCACTTTTGAATTTTTCATATTTCTTCAACTGTTGGACAATGCATGACATGGAGAAGTTCTCCACGCTAAACACCTGTTTAAGGATATCAAGTGGATCGAAACAAAGGCACGAATGAATCATAAACCAGATAGCTGCATGCTCACTTGGGACTAGGATTATTTTTTATGCTCAATAATTCATTCGTATTATAAATACCCACGGTTGCATCCTATCACGTAGGGTGCTTCGAATCTGTAAACTTTGAAACACCATCGCGTGATGATACCCGTATTTTTTTTTATCCTTGCGACATTTCTACAAGGAAATTATGTCCACGTGTAATCTTCGTCTTAACTCGGTTAGCATTCCGCCATTGATGCAAAATCAACAGGTATCATGTTGTATCGTACATCGATAGCACTATATCGATGTGGGCTCATTTCCTGATAAAACAGTGTCAGAGTCATGCCTTCGACGTGTGGCACACAAACAAATCCTGGTGTGTACTACACCGAACCGAGTGAGAGTGATAACATCAGCATCAGGCATATGGAAATGATGTAAAATCAATAAAATATTAATAACTGAGTATTTAAGCGTGCCACATAGGACCTGTTTCGCCACCTGGTTGTCAGTTATTAGCTTTAGCATCTCGGTCGGTATAGCATCGAAATCAGATGATTGGATACGCTGTGTTTAGCATACCCCCTGTACTATAGACTGTTTATTTCATTCTCGATGAAGCATGAAATGTGGGAAACCATGGGATTTATCTGGGTACAATAATCTGTCGGTTAGGATTAAGACATAATCAAAGAAACACAATGCCACAATGCAGTTTTAACATTCTTTGTATGAAAACGTCATGTCAGTAAACATGCTTTTTTATATTCAATATAACAAGTGATGATTAAATTTCTTGATAAAGGCATCCATTCTTGTCTATACATTTTATTTTAATGAAACTAAATCAAATCTGAGACAACATATTCGTATGATTTTACATTTACAAAACTGAAACATGTTGATATAATGGGCAGTAGAAAATTAACAGCACGTGAACATTTCATTTAGCATTACGAGAATTTTTAAAGTGATGAGCAAATTTTGATTTTTCCAAATCGTGATCTTTTCTAACTTTGGTCAAAAAAATTGATTTATGCCTGATATGTTATGTTGGTTTTCCCATAATGATGATTCTTATTAATCCTGATGTGTGACGTATTTTTTTATTTTTTTTCTTCACGGTCACGATTAATTGTCATGAAACCTTTTGAAAACTCATTTGGAGATATCCACATCCATGCCAATCCTTCTGACATTATGGTGCGTGACCAAAGGATGAAGCGAATAATCCTCATTGAAATCTCTGTACCGTTCAATTGTAACGGAAGATGGTGATTTTATCCGGTGGTTCCTGAATCATCAGGACTGGAACCAACCAAATTAAAACATACTGGGAAATGAGATCCACAGAGCCTAAAGTTTCGAATGGTTGAGAGAAGGAATATCACTTCATAAGCTAAAATCCTTCTCTTGAATGCTCAATTCAATTACAGCCATTAACTACGATGTAAAATAGTAATAAAAATATGAACCTGTCTTAAAAAATAATATACAACTTTTTTATTTTGGTGATAACATGTTCGTAGTGAAAATCTAAAGAAGTTCTACACATTTATTTAGAGTGAGTCAGCTAACTTTTGTCATCCAGTTCGTCATAAGGACAGGATGTGAACGTCAGCATCTTTCATATGGGAACAATTCAAGCAATGTAAAAAATCTCCTGCTGGGTTCCGGTTAATAAATAAAAAAGGATCAAACTTTTTCTAGCGTGAACGTAGCATGATTTTATAGAATTGCGTTTTAGAACGTCAGCAGCATCATAATGTTTCCTCTGATAAAAGGTATAACGCAATGTTCCACGCTACACAAAGATGAGAAACTTTCCAAACCGTAGCATTCGGTGTGGTCTAGTCAGGGTAAAGTATTTCTCATAACGAATGCTATGCCTTCAAATATTTGGGGGAACGTTTACCATTGGTTATTAAAAGTAATTTCAAATTAATTATGTTGCAGAACATTGAAAAGAGCATCGCGTTTTTAGGATAAACTACCTACACCAAAACACCACTCGTTTGTCATCAAAAGTTAAATTCAAATTGCCTAACTGATTTTTCATTGACTCTTTGTTTCCTGAGAATTGCTATTCATTTCTAATTCATTGGATCATTGGTATTTGTTTAAATGATGACTACCACCCCTGACTGAAGGCGTAGAGGGTGAACGGAAAATTGTGTCCAAAACAAAAAGTAGGATGTGGGTAGTGAAAGTCAATAAATAGATACAATGAGGAAAGGTGTGAGTATCGCTTTCCAATTGTTCAGAAAACGTGGTCGCCTGTTCAAGAAGTGAAAACGTGATTTATGGCTGCTAAGCAAGAATACGCTTGACACATTAATTGTAGTCGAATAAATTTGAATTTATAGAGAAACTATTCAGATGTTCATAATGTAGCATAAATGCGTGAATTATTTCTGAGCGCTAATTGGATGATAATGAAGATTGGCTATATTTTATTGACCCCTTGGTAACCTTCGCTTTCGTACTAAGTGTACCATGTATAATCCGCTGGCCAAGTGATGAACCAAGAGCTGGCGCAACTCTATGGCGAACCCAGTATCTATAAAGTTGCTAAAGCTGGAAGGGTACAATGGGTGGGACACGTTGTAAGAATGCTGGTCAACAGTCCCGCAAAAAAAATGTGTTTGCCTTGAATCCGGTCGGTACAAGACACAGAGGAGCCTAGCAAGCTAGGTGGTTAGACCAAGTGGAGCAAGAACTAGGAAGAAAACTGGAGACAAGCAGCCACGAACTTAGTTAGATGGCGCTACATTGTACAGCTGGTATTTCTTGTAAATTTAAGCGCAATATCGCATAATCTAGCAATATTGAATGCAAGTTTGTAAACGTTTGTTGCTTATGCCAACTATAGTTCAAAATTCAACGAGGGGAGATTTTACGCGATAGTTAAAATTCAGAATTTTTTTCTGTGCATGAGCCCCTGGGTCTGCTTCTGCAGCGATAGCCTACTGGGTTGAAATCCAGCACTTGCTGGGAAATTCCATGTAGCTGACCCACCTATACTATCATTCTCTGATTCATGTTGATATATGCTTCTGATGCCATTGAAGATGGAGCCTGGCGTTCGAGATCCAGTTGTGAGGCCACCAGGCACACATTATATACCACAGGCATTGGTTAATGAAGACTAGCTGCTTTTAAATATTCTTTGCTGATACGCACCATGTTTCGCTGTGTGTGTTACCTCAAGAAAAGCCCATAGAAATTCATGCTGCTCTTTTCCTATAGATCTTTTTTTTCAAAGGCTTGGTTAATTTTTCAAATTTGTCACAATTACAAGAGCTTGGACTTTCTTTACTAGCCCCTTGGCCTCTGAAGTTTAACATCCATGAAATGACATTCTAAATTTTTAAACGATAAAACTTTGAAAGGATCTGGCCTAAAGCTTGAACTGAATTATCGTTTTTAAAAGACACATCAAAATAATTTTAACGGCTTTAAAATTCATTATGATTGGTTAATCTTGAGCAGTACAGTTTGTTCGATTTATGATTTCCTTAATTGTTCAAGATCATGCGCGAGTTTTCTAGTTTTTGTTTCAGTTAGTTTTTCTTTCGCTTTGTTGAGACACAGCTAATCTTTCATATACCTATTTTTTGTAGGTTTCTACGATTGTTTCTTTTCATTTATATTATTGTGAACTCGCTATTATAATATTATAATACGAACAAAACAATAATTAAGAAGTTTTTCTTAAAAACACCTTTGAACCGATGAATTTGAACAGTAAAAAAAATGTTGAACGTCATTTAGTTTAAGAATGTATTTGTATTTTTTTTGTTTTTCTTCATTGAGGGGATATTTCATTTATATCACAGTTCCGCGTTGGGCTGGCTCATCGGAACCAGCCCAGAATTAGCTCACGTATCGCTACATACCATGTCAATTTATAATTTGTACATAGTGCTGTTAACTCTAAATATACGAAGACGCACATGAGACAAATCTAGATAGAGCTGGAATTAGGGCGTAGCAGCTTTTGTAAACAACGACTTCTCTCGATGATTTCTAGGATTTCGAAACAAGTTCACGCAAACCAACATAACCATATGATAGGGGAAGTGTTCCCCTATCCGATGGTGATGTTGCTTTGCGTGGGTGAGCCTTGACTTTCTAGAAATCATCGATAAAAGTCATTGTTTACAAAAGCTGTTACGCCCTAATTCCAGCTCTATCTAGAAATATACGATTCTAGGAGTGTAATTATGCATGCGATGATATGCTCAACTACCAATCTATGCATCGGTTGTACCGAAAGCCTTTGAGAAGTAGAAGTGATAGGTACATACTTACTGCTATCAATCATGTTTCCCAATTAGCGCTCAACAAATGAACTTCCAGTTATACCTCCGAGTAGTAATCGTCTGTATTCATGTGTTGTTCATCTGCCTACACCGATACCTAAATGCTTCTGTATGGCTATGAACGTGCATGCCTAATCTTATCCATTATGAATTGAGCGGTGACTGATTGAGGGTAGGGCGATCAATTTGCTTCTCTCGGTAATCAAAAGGATCGAGTGTCCTTTTAATGATGCCATTTTGTGCGGCAGCTAATTTAATCATTTATATTATTAGGATTTATGATTTGGTGAGCACAACAGACACCCTTGTCGACAATTAAAGATATATTGCCTAAGGGTACTAGGATAAAGGTGAAATGTTCAAAAGTTAATAATTAGTTTAATGACGATTATTTGATTACTGACTAAAATAAGTAATGAACTGTCTCCAGGCTCGCAAATGACAGTTGCTGCTACTTGCAAGCGATTCTTGGACTAAAAAAAAGTCTACAAAGCAAAAAATTAATTTTAATAACACATCACTTCAATCGTGTCGAAAATATAGAGTAATATTACTTGCCAGAAAGGACAAAATTATCATTAATACAGTGCATGAACTGACATTACGCTGCTTTTACTACATTTGTTTATTTTTGTGGCAATACAAATTACATGAGATTTTCGACATGACTGAAGTACATCCTCTTGGATGTAATATTAAAATTAATTTTTTGCTGAAACTGCGAAGTCATGCAGACATTTTAACGTGCCACCACTGAAGCGTATCTAAAATAGCATGAAAGGGGAAGGAGTAAGCTTCGTGCGAATTCAATCATGCCATAAACTGGAGACGAACCAGCCCCAGGCTAAAAGCCTCCTTAATAAAGAAAACCTAACCTAACCTAACGTTCGTGCCAAAATGGTGCTACTTATCTTTCATTGACTGTAACTAATAGCTCGTCAAACAATAATCCTGCGAGAAAGTTAATCTCACTTCACGAGAGCAGATCTATTTGATAAGAACTAATTACCTTTACAAAGAATCATTGTAATTAGGTGGTGTGTTTGTGTTTGCTTCTTCTTCTTATTCGCATTTCAAGTTTAATGCTTATCGCATTTTAGCTTATTGCGTGCTCTCAACTTAGTGTTCTAAATGCACTTCCCAAGCAACTCAGCTTGTCATAAACTGGTATACATAACTTAAATATGACAATCTCAGCTATGAAAATTTACATCTAGTCACTTATATTCAACTCATTTATAGCAAAAAAAGCGCAAGAGGTGTGATCTATATATAACATATGCCAAGTTATATATGATTGACTTGCGCAACTAATGTATGACTATAACGCAACTACTGTTTTGAAAATGTTCTTAATGGATTAAATTATTCCAACGAATGGCATTTGTTAATTTTTCCATCATCATTATTAATTTTATTGTGCGAATAAAGTGTATAAACTGAGATTCCGTACTCAAAAACTTTTGTACGATTAAAAATGTCTGGTGAATCTTTACATTCTACTTCTCAAAAACTCATTGACTCTTAGAAAAATTGCAATAAATTGAATTGCACAAAAAAATCTGTATAAAATTCCCCAATTTCGAAAACATCACATTTTTAGCAAAACAAATAGAATTTCAACCTTTTTTTTGATTATCATACTTGTCTCTTCTACATAACGTGAATGAGATGTTGAAAACACAACTGAAAGTTTTTTTTTTCATTCTTTAATTTGCTTCATCGGTCAGCCATATTGCAGTGTAATTTGTAGAAAACATCTAGAAATGAAATAATTGTTATCAAAACATGTTTATAACACGAAAAACAAGAACATTACTTGTATCATATATTGAAGTTATAATTCGGTATTGCAACTCTCAACTACTTGTTTATAACACTTTTATAACTGATTGTATTTGATGAAAACTTCCTAGCCTTATTTAAAACATGTTTTCATATGTTATTTTTGGAAGCATGAGTAGAACCGAAATATAGCTTATTAATAACATGTTATAAATAAATTACAGTCAAGATGTATACATGATTCCTCATGGTACTAAAACTGACATATGAAAACATGTTGTATATAAGGCTAGCAAGTTTTCACCAAATACAATCAGTTATAAATGTGTGATTGAGACATGCAATACCGAATTATATCTTCTAGATAACAAGTGCCTGTCAGAAAGGTTGAATACTTCACAAATAACAATACACTGGGTTTAAAACAAGATGTTTTCTAAGCAATCAATATACATATAACTTATTTACTACTGGGATTTGTTACATTTTTCATGAACGATGTTGCAAGTGTTACTTGGGTTCTACAGTTATTAATTGAAAACTTTCGATGTCTGTACCATTTTTGCATTTGTATAATTTTCTGGCAAGTACAATCATACTCTATGCCCAGCGAAGTCGAGAAATTTTCCAGCCCGAAAAATTCCTAGCCAGACCGGGAATCGAACCCAGCCACCTCCAGCATGGTCTTGCTTTGTAGCTGCGTTTTACCGACTGAGCTAAGGGAGGCCCTAAGGGTGTTTGCTGGTCGGTTATGAATGATTCAATCTGCAAGTTTGTGTTCTTGAGCTTTAAAATTTTTGCTACTAACAAAGATAAATTTATTATAATCACTCCACTCATAAACAGATAATATGCATCAATATCTCAAGTCATCGACAAGCACACTAATTACACTTTTTGCGATATAAGGGTGATATATGAATAATATAAAGTGCGGAAGCCCTAAATTAACCTAAAGTCTGTTCCAGTTAGTATTTGGCCGCTTATTTTTAATTACTGTAGCGTTGTCGTAGCAAAAAACTGTTGACATCTAGAAGAATTGTTTATTTAGTGGTGAAAATTTCATCAGGATTCAGGAAGATGGAACGAAGACGAAGGCGGTTTCTAACCCCGTAATGTGGGTAGATCACCTTTTCGTGGTATGTTACGGGGATGTAAGATTTACCACTGATTCCTAGACCTGATTGCTTCAAACTAGGGGAGCAGGATTTTTCAGAAATCAAAGAAACACATATTAGTCATTGTTACTTTTTAAGTCTTGTTAATAGTGATAAGTCCTTCGGTTGCCTGGACCAAGCATGATCTTGAAACAAGGAAAAAATTAGTTATTTAGTCTTTATCTATGTTATTCTTTATCTTCTACTATTTGTTCTCTAGTTTGAACTGGTTAAGACTACACAGCAAAAATAAATTTTAATATTACATCCAAGAGGATGCACTTCAGTCACGTCGAAAATCTCATGTAATTTTTATGACCAAAAAATAAACAAATGCAGTAAAAGCAGTGTAATGTCAGTTCATGCACTGTATTAATGATAATTTTGTCCTTTTTGGAAGGTAATATTACACCATATTTTTGACACGATTGAAGTGCATCCACTTTGATGTGAAATCAAAAATATTTTTTTGCTGATGCATTGTCATTTTCGATGTCATTGCTTAATTTTGTTGCTAAGGAATGCAATTTTGACTGACAAAGGGGTGCGTCTTTGGAGGGTGTTTCAACACTCCGAAGGGTATAAATAGCGGGACCTTTCAATTAGAGTCGGATCCTTGCGATAAATGCAAGAATGACAACTGTAAAAAAATCTAATACTTCATCATTTCTCAATAGTAATGAAGTAATACGACGTGCACTAAACTAAGGACACGGGATATACTACAATAGATCAAATTACTGGTCGCAGTGGTGTTAGGTCCCGAATAGAGGAAAAAAAAATGACAACTGTGATGGAGTAATAAGACATGCACTGAATTACACACGGGATATACGAGAATGTATCAAATTACTGGTCAGGTACAACATTTTTTTTACTATACTGTGAATTCAGATCACCGAAGTCGGTAAAATTTTACCGGGCTTATGAATTTAGAAACGGTACGCTTCTTTATGTCCGGTACAGGGCTCCTAGTGGTCGGTTCTGGAATCTGGATGTCTTACTCTTAAAATACTGTGTAATTTTATTTAAAAAAGTTAATGATTTTTTGAATTGCCAAGAAAAAAGAAGCTGATGACCTGGCAGGGCATCTGGGAATCTGCAGCTGTAGCCAAAATACCAGAAGAAGATTTTCATCACAACCAACAATATGAACGGACAGTTATACATCAACGGATGCCTAAAAAAAAACGTGTATTGACGTTCATTAGGTCCCACCGGGGACCCTTCAATTTTTGGTCAGATTTGGCGAGTTGCCACTACATCAAGAATGCGCAGCAGTGGTATCGCGATAATGGAGAAGGCGTCATTGAGAAAGGAATGAACCCCCTAAGCTGCCCGGATTTTCACCCCAATCGAAATGTATTGGGCTATCATCAAAGCTACACAAAAACAAATAAAAAATCCGAAATGAAAAAAAAAAATGACTCATGATTTCATGAAAATAGTGTAATATTCATGATATCATGAGCTATGTTTGCGTAACGCACCCAAGATTCCCGAAATCATGAATCATCCGAGTTAAAATCATGAACTAAATTCATGAGTTTAACTTTTAGTTTTTAAACCAAAACATATAAAAAATAAAACAAATCTACATACTGGTTTCGAACCAAGAACCTTACGATTATTAAACCCATACTTTGACCACTTAACTATCAGTACTTGTTTAAGATGGAAGGCCAAGGGCTATAAGAGATACATATGTAGTACGGTGAACACGGTTTTCCAGGTAACGCTTGAAGCGGTCATGATTCCGCTGTATTATGAAATCATGAATTTCCATAACGAAATCATTAATCAGTGTTATGACTTCATGGGATGGCAAGATTTTTGATTTCATGATTTTTTATTCATGAAAATGGAATCGGATTTTTTCCCGCACGGCGAATGAGAACGACTCATATTTGAGTTTAGTTCACTCATAATCGCCAAAAGTGCAGGAACTCAGCGATGAGTAAAATTTGTCCCATGGTTTCCTGTGGAAAACCTAAAAAATCTGCCGGAAAATGAGGAAATTGACGAAAATTTTATTCAGTCTCGGAGTAGTACCAATAGACTGAGTGAATCCAATCTTTACTTTTCTCAAATTCGGGAATTTTTCCCTGGAAAATCCTGGAAAAAACCTGGGAAAACATGAGGCAAATTAACTCATCGCTGAGTTCCTGCACTTTTGGCGATTATGAGTGAACTAAACTCAAATTTGAGTCGTTCTCATTCGCCGTGCGTGTAATCTTAATAAGAGTGAAAAAATGGCTAAGGATGCTATTTCAATGGCCAGATACTGGAAAAAAAGCAGCCGATGAGGTTGACCAGCAGCTTGTTGACGTTGATGACACGCTTCATGCTTAAACCCCATATTGTATCTTTAAACTACAATAAATACATAACATTTTATCGAAGTTTTATCAAATCAAGAAGACTGGAAACTCTGCCAGAATCCAAGCGACAGATACAGTACCCGAGCAAAGTCGGTTAACAAAATGAAAGCAAATCGATATTAAAGTGTGCAGTTCCTATCATAATGAAAACTCATTTTGATTTCAAATGTCGCGACATAACCCTAATAAAAAATAACCATAAACGAACGATAACCCAAATCATTGAACTATTCCACAAATTGTTTGGATTATACCCAGAACACGTCGTTAAGCAAATTAACCATACAATTTTTATTAGGGAAGTCTGACATCATATTGTGCTTTCATTATGCAGTCAAGACTTTGTAAATGAAAGCAACTTAACTTGAAGTTCTGCTGTTAACGTCTTGTTTAAAATTTAATTGAAGTTCATCATGATTATTGTTTATTTGTTTTGTTTAACACATTTTAGGTCATTTGTGACTTGCCCGGGGTGAGATTTGAGCCCAAGTCTTTCAGCGTGAGAAGCATGAATGCTAACCATTTACTCCAGGCCCGTATTCAATTAAACATTATGAATGCAAAATCAGTAATCAAATTGATTTCATTGAAAGCATGATTAGTTTTCCGTTTGCTTCAACAGTGTAAAACTTTGCTCTCATTTTTGCTGTGTTAACCGTTAAGTCAACCAAAATGAGATCAACTGGAGTATTCAAAATAAGTTACATCATAACAGCAAATTTTGATTTCAATTTGATCTCCAGCTTTGCTCGGGTAGCGCTGCTCTCGAGCGAGGGCGTAAGTACTGCATAGAAAAATGAGCAAATACACAAACCTTTCTTCTGAGGTTGCAATCTTTGCTATCAAATTTGCGCGGTAGATGATGCGATTGTGTCGGTCTCATAGTGGTCGTATGAGAAAATGGAAGAGTTTCCTGTCTTCTTGATATGTTGTCTTCGGTTTTATTCTAAACCAAACAGATTCTGAAATACATCCGATTGAAAGCGTACCAATTCTAAATTGGCAGAGCTTTAGCGGAATTAGTCGGTAAAATAATAAATGGCCGTTACTCGTAAGAAATTAATAAAATCAACTAGTTTTAATTATTAAAAAAAAATATAAGTGTGTGTGTGTGTGTGTGTGTGTGTGTGTGTGTGTTTGTGTGTGTGACTGGGTGGGTGGGTGGATGTATACATATATAGAATAGCACCATATTATAGGTTGAACAACCCTAGTAGCACATTGCTTCAAAGTTTCGTAATAATCCAATAGTGACTTCAACATGATCTTATTATGCCATCATGGGCCTTTTCTTAGACAACACATCCGGTATGAGCTGCTACACTCACATAGTATCAACATCAGATTTCGCCATGATAGCATGTTGCAAATTCCAACTTTTTAAGCCTTTAAACTGAGAGGAAACCTTCCACGGATCTATAAACTCAACTTCTTTCTGATTTGACAAGTGTGTAAGTACGTTTCCATATACCATTGAAATACACTTCAAAAGGATTGAAAGAAATGAATCTCGACGAGAACCATACCGCAATAAGAGTGTGTTATTCCATGAAAGAAATTCAGGCTGTCAATTGAGCAACCAGAAGCAAGGTATAGTAGAAGTTAATCCCTCCATTCAGTGTTGCAGAATGAAATGTGGACTGAACGTATCTCTACAAAAGTATGTATGTCATTGAATCGTACATCTAACCATGTGATGGTTCTTTTCAAGGGTTACGAATGTGATTTTTCTAGTCGGTAAAATGTTAAAGGTGTGTGTTGGAACAGTCTAGGCTCAAAACTGCAATTGAGTAGATCTTTCTCGGATAACCACCAAGTAGTAGTGCTTAAATCCTAGGTGCGATTATTTAATCTGACATCCTTCTTGGGTTTTTTTACATTTTAACTGGAACTTATGCGCACCATCAAATTAATGGCCATCTGAGTACTTCCAGGCTATTCCGCTGGGTGACTTGACAAAAACTACAATCTTCGTTAAAATATCATTCATTCACCACAATGTTTCAACTTGTAATTGTGTTATTTATGCATCATGATTAAAGTTATTGTAATCTGTACACCATACGAGAATTATTTTGCTTGCCTAGGGATGTTTCGATATGACAAGATACTTCGATACAAATATAGAACAAACATAAATCAAAATATCAAACGATATGTTGGTGTTATTTTGGCGTACCGGAAGGGAGTAGCTGTAGTCCGTGTTTCATAAATAATGTGTTGCGTTTGTTATAAAATGTCATCGCAGTACTTGAAATTACATTGGTTTTTGGATTTGTTTGATAGAAACATACGGAATCTTGTTGATTTATATAAATCGAACTGCAACAACTGAAAGTTTCAACCCAATAGCTTCCACTTCAACTTTGACCAGATTAAGTATTTTATTCATTCTTGAAAAAAGGGCGGGTTGAGTGAGTTAGCATTATGTAATTTAAGGGAGAAGTCTTATCACACGTTACTTATTGTAACATGACGATTTTTTTGCGTTCGGTAATTTGTGTACCGTGCCTTATGCGAAGTACTATCTATATTTATTTATTTATTTATTTATTTATTTGTCGTCATTCAGTGTAGACCATTTTACAATTGTTGTCTTAAGTACTTTTTTTTTACAATTTTGTCTTTGTTATATTTTTATATAATATGTCCTGACGTTATGCGAGGAATTAAAATATTGCATTAATTTGGTTTTTGTCGATGTAAAGTCAGTGTTTCAAGGGTCCAAATTTGGCATAATTCGTACGATGACGATTTGTAGCAAATATATTTCTATTTTGTAAATGCCTGGAAGGTGTATATAAATTTAAGGATGACACCCAAGTAGCATTTCTTGTTTTATTGCACTCTATTAGCGGTTATTGAGATCAATTTTATAAAACCGCCAATTAAATTAATAGCTCCAGCACAACCTTTTGATAACCGCTATAAGATCGTGTGGACCACTCTTGATAAGGTTTATAAAGCATGTGAGAATCACAATAAAGCTGTCTTAAAAACTTTTGTCAGAAAGCCTCATACTCTACAAAAGCTTCTCATAGCCTCTATAAGAGTAATATTGTATCCAAGCAGTTTTATTACGCTTTGGTGAAAAGCAGTTATAAAGCCAATTTAATTTTTATTGGCTTCAAAGCAACCGCCATAAATTAGCTTGTTGTTGTTCTGTTCTGCTGAAACTTTTTTTTCCAAATGGAAATCTTTAGCGGTAAAAATAGGTTTGAGTGTTGGTGTCAAGAACATCCATGCAATCAGTTTTGTTTCATGGCGAGATTAGTGAAAATCTTAAAGAAAATATATTACTTTTTAGAAGTTCCAAAACATATGCGCTTGAAATGTTATCGTGTATATTGAGATAATATGAGCGTTAAATAAATGCGCCTCCAAAATATTTCAAGTTAACAAAAAAGATTGTTTCAGAAATCAAATGAATTTGATGGAATCACCTTAATTTTACAGAAAATAGATCTCAATACATATATTCATACCAATGCACACTGGAAATCTTTTCGGATCTCTTATTTAGCCATTATTTTATTGAAATTTCTTGGATTTTATTCCAAGGCTAATGGCATTTTCATAATGACAATATGGCGACAGAGGACAGCAGGCAAGAAAAACACCAAGCGCAATTTCTTAAAATGTCTAATGCTTACGTTGCACACTGGGTCAGGAATGCAACCTAGTGGAGCAAAATTAATAACTCCGAAACGAAGCATTTCCGCGACTTGGTGTCTTCGGCAAAATTTCTCCACATAAAGGGCGAACACGAAAATATTGCGACACATTCAACAGGACATAACTTTTTTACCATTGGGTAAAAATCAACCAAATTTTGCACACTTTCTCATTGATGTGTACATGCTGTCAAACTCGAAGTCGTGTTTTTCGATTCAACGAAAATGGAGGTGAACCAACGCGAGTTGAGAGAACAAATTCTTTCCAAACACCTGGAATTTCCTGACCTGTCGCACCGGCAGTTGGGAAAAATATTGAACATTCACCATTCAACCGTCTCCAGAGTGTTGAAGTGGTTCCAGGAGCGGTTGACGTTGGACCACGGCAAAGGAGCTGGAAGAAAACCGGGACCGGAGAACAAAAAGACGGAGGGAAAGGTGAAGCGGATGGATAAAGCAAATCCCAACGTCTCAAGCCGTGATTTGGCTAAAAAGATCGGCATGTCGCAGAGCTACGTTCAGAATGCAAAGAAGAGAGCTGGACTACATACATACAAGGTACAGAACTTCCCAAACCGCGATGAGCGGCAACAATCGACGGCTAAAACTCGGGCAAGAAGATGCTGACAAAATATGGCTGCTGTGTGATGGACGACGAAACGTATATAAAAGCCGATTTTAAGCAAATTCCGGGGTTGGAGTTTTTCACCGGCAAGAGCAAGTTCGATGTGGACGACAAATTTAAGAAGAAGAAAATGTCGAAGTTCGCCTCCAAATATCTCATTTGGCAGGCCATCTGCTCTTGCGGACTGAGGAGTGAGCCTTTCGTGACAAAGGGCACAGTAAATGGCGAGATCTACAAATCTGAGTGCCTCGAGAAGCGCTTTTTGCCGTTCTTGCAGCAGCACGACGAAGCTCCGCTATTTTGGCCAGATTTGGCATCATGCCACTATTCTAAAAGTGTCCTGGAGTGGTATGAGGCCAATTCTGTCCATTTTGTTCCAAAGGACATGAATCCGCCAAACTGTCCGGAGCTGCGCCCGGTGGAGCAGTACTGGGCAATAATGAAGCGGGAACTTCGGAAGAGCAAGAAGACAGTCAAAGACGAGCAGGACATGTTAAGAAAATGAAAAAAAAAAAAAAAAAACTGAGAAACTGGTACCGGATGACACTGTAAAGACTTTGATGGAGGGCATCAAGCGAAAATGCGTTCAATTTTACACTCAAGGCTCCATCGATTAACTTTTCTTTTGATTTTTGAAGTAAATATATGTATAAAACTACCCTAAAATTTTGGTTTGATTCTAAACACTATAAGAAAATTGGCATGACATTTTCGGTGTCGCAATAATTTCGTGTTCGCCCTTTAATAAGGACCATCTATTGACATAAACAAATAGTTCAAAACTCTTCCGCAAAGATGGTGCCACAATCTAACTTCTTTCTCTGACGTTTTGGAGACTTGATGTCTTGGGCAAAGTAGTTTATATTGAGAAAATAAACAGCTCTTTCAAAGACGTTAAATTTCCACAGTCTACTGGTTCCAAGTTATACGGAGTTAAAGAAAAAAATGTCGAAAATATGGTTTTTTCTTTCTGTTTCGTTTTTTTTGCTTACAGCTTTATAATGTTATATTTTTCTCTTATGCAAATACATTAAATAAATAGCTTTTGTGAAGAAACATACTGGATTAAGCCTCAAATTTCAAAGATATTGTTGAAAAAACGAGAAAGAAAAAACACATTTTTTGAACATTAATATCTCCCAAAGCACAAAAAATCGCAACTTGACATTTTCAGCAAAAAATAAGCAATACTCGATAAACAAAATATCAATACTTGAGAGAGGTATATTTTGGTGTTTTTTTTTTAGATTTCTTCATTTTAGTGGAACTTGAATTTTTTCTATAACTTTTTTAATGCATTGAACTTGTGTTTCGAAGACTTCACGACTTTGGCAAAGTTGTTTATCTTGATAAAATAAACAACTCTTCTTAATACGTTAAAACTTCACAGCCTACTGTTTGTGTCTGAATTATTAATCACTTTAATTATATTTGACTCAGTATTCCCATCCAGCAAGTATTTGTAAAATAATATGAAAATTTCTTTGAAGAACTCCTCTTTGAAGTAAAAAAAAAATCAATCAAACAATTTCAAAACAATTAGCCATGATGTTTAAGTATACAAATGTCTTCTTAAGATATTGCTGAATACTCTGGATAAATCACTTGAATTATATTTGACTCAGTATTCCCATCCAGCAAGTATTTGTAGAATTTTTTTTTAATTTCCTTGAAGAACTCCTCTTTGAAGTAAAAATAAATCAATCAGACAATTTCAAAACAATTAGCCATGATGTTTAAGTATACAAATGTCTTCTTAAGATATTGCTGAATACTCTGAATAAATCACTTTAATTATATTTGACTCAGTATTCCCATCCAGCAAGCATTTGTAGAAAATGTTTTAAATTTCCTTGAAGAACTCCTCTTTGAAGTAAAAATAAATCAATCAGACAATTTCAAAACAATCAGCCATGATGTTTAAGTATACAAATGTCTTCTTAAGATATTGCTGAATACTTTGAATAAATCACTTTAATTATATTTGACTCAGTATTCCCATCCAGCAAGTATTTGTAGAAATTTTTTTAAATTTCCTTGAAGAACTCCTCTTTGAAGTAAAAATAAATCAATCAGACAATTTCAAAACAATTAGCCATGATGTTTAAGTATACAAATGTCTTCTTAAGATATTGCTGAATACTCTGAATAAATCACTTTACTTATATTTGACTCAGTATTCCCATCCAGCAAGCATTTGTAGAAATTTTTTTAAATTTCCTTGAAGAACTCCTCTTTGAAGTAAAAATAAATCAATCAGACAATTTCAAAACAATTAGCCAAGATGTCTTAATGTTTAAATGTCTTGTTTAGATATTCTAGAATATTCTAGGTGAAGAACTGGAATGGTTTGTCACTGGTTTTCCCACCATACATTGTTAAATTATATGTAATATCATTAATGGTTGTAAATTTTGATTTAAAAGTTAATTTAGCACAATTGCTCCATTTACGCCGTGAAGTATGCAATAGTTGATCTTTGATGCATTCTGGATGGAATGGTACTGGATGGCTTCCTGTACTACAAATTAGTACATGCTGGATGGTATGGTACTGGATAACTTCAGTGACATAGCAAAGGGTTATGTTTAATTTCTTTATATTTGCAACGATGATGATTTCCTTTAGTGACACATATCACCTTCTTAATGCTTCAGTATGCCTCAAACGATTAATTCTTGGTTGTTAATAGAACTTCCTTGATGCAATCGGCTGCTTCATGCAGACTGAGCAATTCTGATTATAGTATCAGATTTGTTCTGTATACAGAGGAACTGGGAGGGCTTATTAAAAACTTCTCACCAATAAAGTAATGATCTTCTTGTAAATTTTGCATATAATTTTATATATATTTTATTTTATTTAAGCATATTATTTTTGTTACAGTCAATTTGCATTAGCATATGATACAAGAGATTTAATATTACTTGCTCGTTGTTGCGTAAAATAATCAATATTTATTTTACTTGTAATTACATTTGAAAGTTTTTGCATGTTTTTTTTGTGATCTGAAAATTTACCCAGTTTGGTTAGAAGTTTCGAAGCTAACGCATGTCCACAGGCCTAATAGAAAGATAGACAGAAAAAGTGTATCATGAAGAATGGTTGCATGCAGGGTTGCTTCCGCTCATTTGCTATAGATGAGTGATTTTCGGAGTTTTGAAATCGTTAGATGTTGTAATGGAGACAGTTGGATGCGGGAGGAGATTGGAGGGCGGGTGCTTGACGCATAGAGCCTGTCAATTTCGCTTTCAGAGTGTCGCAGTCAGCGGTTTTATGATTCGTGAGCGCTCGCGATTCGTAGAATCGTTGATTGTGACTGCAAGTGGATTATTTGGCGGGTTTTGTGTGTCGGACGCTTGCTTTTTGGCCTCTTCTTGTGTCTAACATGTGCAGAGTATCATAATAGCGTCTAATGGTTTTGAGATTCCTGGTTGCGTGAAATATATTTGTTATAATATCTTTTTGAGATTTTAGCAGTCACGTTTTGTTTGTAGTTTATATTTTATTTATTTCATGTAATTATCGTAAATAATAGTTATTCAATAATAGATAGTTCATCCATATATTCGTACTTTGACGCGAAGCGCTGTGGATTATAAGATGCTCGATGACCCTCGAGGGATCGATTTTGCTTACTGAGCAGAAAATCATGGATTTACCCAAGCTCTTCCACAGCACAATAAATCGCCACCATCATTTGAATATTTGATATTGAACATTAACCTTGGAAACTATTTGCATATCAAGCGAAAACGTAGTCCTGTATTGTCGCGAAGCGTTATGGTTCTGAGATGCTCGATGACCCTGGAGGGATCGTTTTTGCTTACTGAGTAGAAAATCATGGGTTTAATCCCAAGCTCTCCGTCATGACTCTTAAAATTCATTATCACTAAACAAAATTAATATGTTTTTTCGATAGCCGGCTATCGAGAGATTAAATAAACAAAAAATAAACAATACATACTTTTCGTTGCATCGCCAACTTGAGGTGAATCCTAACCGAATACCCTACGAATACTCCAACTCCGTAGCACTTATGAGGGTGTCGCTAAGTCGGTGGCCTCTCGTTAAGTAAGTACTACATCAACATTTTCTTCCCTATCCCTAGTTATGGTAAAGATGGGCGTGGCCGGGAATAGTGACAGTCATGCTTCTGTTACTCTTGTTTAGATTGGAACCAATGTTTACTCCCCAGCATTATTCCTGAAAGTAGTCTAACTGAGAATTTCAGAAGAGACGTGAGTGTCGCTAGTATCCAATCTACGAAGTATATCATAACAACGCTAACGCTAACGCTAAAACTCTATAAAACCATCGAACAAATAGGGTTAACTAACCCATTTCCGGCCTATGAAGCACAACCCGCACTTAGTCTTTCTTAATCTAGTGCAGTTTAGCACCAAACGAAATGTTATTATTACTGATGGCTTCCAAATTTATTTACCTTTCCGTATGTACCGTAAGATTTGATAAAGAGAAACCAATCGTTGAGATATTGTCAAAAGTCTAACACTGCTTCTTGACGCCAAACTCGGCCTACGGATTCTAAACTCGGCCTAACGCATTGAAACGGTATTGAAACGCCACTGAATTCACTTCGGCCTATCGGATGAAGATAAAAATTGATTCGGCCGGAGCGCTTCTTTTGGGAATAATGGGTGCGAACCTTCATATCACGCGTTCTCATTGACTTCGTTCCGTAGCTGAGCAATTCTCTACAGATTGACGATTTTTTTTAATTTTTTTTTAATTTGTCGGCTCCGATTTTGATGAAAATTTGCACAGTTGTTATTATTATTTAGCTTTATTTAGGAGGCTTTCAGCCTTAGGCTGGTTCGCCTCCAACTTGCACAGTTGTTCTTTTTTAGTAAAGATGCCAATTTGTGTTATCAGTTCTTCAAATTGAATCACGACTACTTTTCTAACAATTAGGCGAACCAGCCCCAGGCTGAAAGCCTCCCTAATAAAGATAAATAATAGTACTTTTCTAACAGGGCCTGTGTAAAAATAGTACTAATGAGTTAAAAAAATATATATTGCTGAAACGGTTTGATGGATTGATTTGGTGTCTTGAGCAAAGTTGTAGATATTATTTTGGCAATAATGTTAAAAATATACACTGTAAAAAAAAATTCGTTTGCTTCAATGAAAAAAATTATATTTGTTATTAAAAAAGTTAATTTTTCAAAAAGTACATTTTCGTTTTAAACCTTATTGAAGCTCATAATGTTTGCTACAAACTGGCAAAGTTTGGTGATGGTAAACTCAAAAACAAAAAAGTTATGGTTTTTTTTTTGAAAATTTCGCGATTTTTACATTTTCATTAAAAACACATGTTTTTTAACCGTGTATAAATAAAAAATGCAAGAGAGCTTTATAATTGGGTAAATAATCGAAAAGAAGAAGAATTAACAAAATTATCATTTAGTTTTGCCACAACAGAGGAATACGAAAGTATGGCTTCACACCGCAACGAGCAATATAATAATACAAAAATAATTCAAGGAACTCAACAGAAAATGAAATTAAAGCCAAACGCTACACAAACTGTAATGATAATGATTCCAAAATATTCAATGTTTTTAATAAGTGATGTAAATAAAAATAGAAAGTAAGTGTATTACAATGTACTTTTTGAGAAATTAACTTTTTTAATAACAAATATATTTTTTTTTCATTGAAACAAACGATTTTTTTTACAGTGTATATTTTTAACACAATTGCCAAAATAATATCTACAACTTTGCTGAAGACACCAAATCAATCGAACAAAGCGTTTCAGCAATATATATTTTTAAACTCATTAGTACTATTTTTACACAGGCCCTTTTCAAAAAGTAGTCGTGATTCAATTTGAAGAACTGATAACACAAATTGGCATCTTTACTAAAAAGGAACAACTGTGCAAAGTTTCAGCGTAATTGGAAATGATCGGTCAGGATCGATATGCGAACCTTCGTGGAATGCCTCAGCTCAGCCTCAGTATCGTACCAGACTTGTTAACTCTGAAATCATGAATTTATTAGAACTTTTCTGTTGAAATTTTTCTGGTTGGAAAATTTCTTGACTTCCCTGGAATTAGAGTTTTTTTTTTCCTTTGGTTTGTTTTTTCCGTCGATCTTGTTTTCCGTGCTGAGCACCATGACTACCGACGTGCCAGGAAGGCAGCTCCCACACCTGGACCCTATCTATCGACCCATCAACTCATGAACCGGGGACCAACGGGTTTACTTCCCATCCGAAGGAAGGCGTGATCAGAGATGTTATGCCTCAGAACATCCCGGCGGCGCCGACTGGGATTGAACCCAGGCCTGCTGGGGTGAGAGGTAATCACGCTTACCACTACACCACCGGCGCCGTTAGAATTAGAGTATAATTATACTTGCCACACAATTATACTAATGCAAAGATGGTACAGGATGGACCGAAAATCGATCGAACTTCGATGAAAAAGTTCTTATTTTTTACTTTAGGACTAGAGCTCCCCTCATAGGCGTATATACTAGGGGCACTAGGTCTAAAGTAAAAAAAAAAGTTTTACACAGTAGTCGAATCAATTTACGGTAGGTGTTCCAGTAATAGTGGTGTGCCTATAGTTGTGTCGGAATAATGAGTGGAAACCTGAGAAGGTTATTTTTCATCGACAAATTAAAAAAATTTGGCCCAAAAATGATAGAAACAATTGATTTTTCTTATGTTTTTAGCTCCATTGCTCCTATAGTTGCGATAGTATTCCTATAATAATGGAATCCAACTGAAACCAAAGCGTTCCACTATTATAGGAACCAAAGTTAGCAACTACCATAGCTTCTGGAACAGTTGTCCTATTAATGGAGGACGAATTTTTAAAAAATGTATGCAATATAATTTCAATGTAATAACTTTTTACTAAAAACTGAGGTAGAAACTTATAGTTGACGTATGAAAATTGTATTTTAAATATATAAATTGTCTTAGTTCCTCCACTACTGACTCACCCATCGACTACGGTCTTGTACAAAGTTGTTCTGCAGAGTTTTGTTAATCTAAGTTTCAGGTTTGGTAAACATTGAGAAATGTTTGAACTTTTGGCGATCTACTGAATAGTTTTGCTCCGTTTCTCATACATTTCCCCATACAAACTTTAAAGCTGTGGGGTCCAGGGGGCTGTAAAGTTGTCCACCCTTTTGGGCAGGTCATTTCATTCTATGAGTTTTCATTGTCGATAATCACCATTTGCGTAACTAATGAAATCATGTGGGGTTATAAGAATATTTCAGTAAGTTAGTAATATTTGACTTCTTTTACCAAAAACCGATTTTGTATTTTTATAAACAGCACGTTTACTTTTATCATGGTGTGGCCTACGCGTTGCTAGCATGATTGGACATGATTTGAAATTCACAGCAGTTCGTATCCGTATACTTATCAGAATCCGTTTGCACGTTATAGCGATTCAAATTAAAATCATGCCCCGAGGACTGCATCACGATGTGATGCTCTAGACGACTTGAGTATCTACTACATTTTCCGGATAATGCGTTGACAATCTGTTGATATTCACACTTGCCTTCATGAATGCTCATTTCATGTACATTGGCATATACGTCTCTCCCTATGCATCTATCGAAGAGTCGAAATAACCGTACCATACCGGCTATTATTTCACAAAACATCCTTGCCTGCTCGTCTATAGGATGAATTCATCTGTGTAATGCGGATCGAATGCCCATAGCAAAAACTCTCAAGACTTGTTTTAGTGTTATGAAATGATGCCAATTTTCATTTATGGGTGCTAAATATGAATGTAGAGCTTATTCATTCTGAGGCTGATATAACAAGAGGCATGTTCCGATAGCATTTTTGAACGCTCTTTTGATATGCATAGCTAGGCTAGATTTTCAATCAGTGGGGGTAAGAGATAAGATACTTTCAGGATTATGTTGTGTGCATATTTTCGGCAAGGTTCCGAAATTCATGTGTTTGCATTGCGGTTTGGAGGATAATTATGCATAGGAAAAATATACAGTTATGGCATGTATTGTAGATTAGCGGTAAATAGATCATGAAAGTGCAATTTATTATTGTGACGCGTTTTTAGCTGACACGTATCAATTTGTTTTGGTAATAAGGCTACTTGATAGCCTATTTAGCCTCATAATAGCCAAATATGGATATTTTCGTGTTGAAAAATGTCTGACTTTCGTGGGGATAGAGTGTGCTTGCTACAGAAGACGAATACACAAAAATGGTGCAGACTTATAAAGCTTTCAATTAACAAGTATGGAGGCATCCATACTCCACGTTTTATGAAATTAATCATTATATGCCATTTAATGCCATTTCACTTTTATCAAAAATTGCATGCATTGGTGCACGGGCTATTGCCATAATTTATGTAATTGAAATAGATAGATCACTTTCTTTATTTGATATTAATCCATTATGTTTTATTAATACTGTATATGATTATACATAATCACACTGATCGGCTTACAAGAGGCTCGAAAATTGAAGTTACTAAGAATTATTATTATTGCTAGGTACATAGGGTCCTCAGGTAGCCTCAGTCAAAGCAGGGCATTACCAGGTTGTTTTGATTTGATAATTTTCTTAACTTTCATGGGTAAGGAATATGGTTGTCATTGCCACACAATTTACAAAACTCATGCACTGGTTCACATAGAAGACTCTCAATTCATAACTTTTTTTTTTTAATTCTTTATTAAAGAGATTTTTAGCCTTAGGCTAGTTCATCTCTATCAATTCATAACTGTGGAAGTGCTTAAAAAGCATTGAGTTGTGAGCAAACATAACCTCGTGAAGTACCGTCAAACTCAGGAAGAAGGACGTTATTTTTCAAAATGCTGGGCACTTGCAAAGGAAGTCCCAAAAACCTGCGACACCTTATATCCATCAGATATTTAATACTATTTTCTCCGAGCTCCTTCTAAGTGAAGCAAGAGCTAAATGAACTGAACACTCTTTAGCTTGCTTTAGTACTATTGTTAGTACGCTGTGGTGTTATTCTTCGAGAAAATAGATGGTAGGTACAGTAAGAGCAACTTGTTGAAAGCGTGCACCTTCCTTGTATAACTGCATGGAGGAATTTGCTATCATGGTTTGTTTTTCAGCACGACGACGACGAGTGTGACATGGTTCTTGGTTGTTTTACATCTGTCATCTTCTGCTTGACAAAGTTGTCTCTTGAAGTAAATATTAATTAATCTCAAGAAAAAAAATCCCTTCTAAGGGTTGAAAATGGAAAACCACAAACTTTTCTTTTTATGCTAAAATTCCTCTTGTGCTCAACAGAGCCATACTATAGATCAAGTATTTTGCTTCACTCGTCTGAATGCATGCACCTTAGAATAGAAGTGAAGATAATTATATCCGTGATTTTCTTTCTTTGAAAGTCATTAAAATATAATCTTTTTTATTAACAAAAATCATGTATTTACTATCGAAACAACTGGCCACTAGTCAGTGTTTAAGTGCCTAATCACAATTTTCGTAAGAAGGGATGGGATGATAGTGTAGTGTAAAATGGGGTAAGATGCACCTCCGGGGGAAAACGACTTATTTTCGTTTAAAATAACTTTTTACCACTTTTTCGAGGATCTGTTAAGGAACATTGATAGTTCAATGTCTGAACTAGCAATTCCAGCATTGCTCAATCCTCGAAAATATATTGAAAATGTTTACCCCAGTTTACCCCGGGGGTGCATTTTACCCTTCTTACTCTGCACACCGTTTACGATTGTGGGTCCCCAAGGAGAGTCTAAAATCAATTCAAATACTAAAAAAAGTGTTGTGATATGTCATGTATGACTCATTAGGGTGGTTCAAAATATGAATTTTGCTCCATGCCAATTGAGCTTGATTCTAAATCAGGTTCTGATAATTCTCCCAAAATTTGAGCTCATATGGTGTAACTAACGTTATTAAAATATTTGTCTGTATATAGGGGAAATGGCTCTAATGTTGGCCTATGGATCTAAGATTGGGTCAATCGCTAAAAATCTGCTATTTGTCAATTTTATATAGATGAACGCGTCATAGGATATTAGCGCTATTGAAAATTTAGGCGATTGCTGAATTTATGTATGTGCAAAAATTTGGGGCATTTAGGCCGACATTACATCCATTTCCCCTACTCCATGTTATGTGTTTGAGAGATGAATGTTTTATGTCTAGTAGCCCTAGGTTGGTATTTTGTGGTCTTGATAATATATTTTGCATTAGGTAATTGGTTTTGTTACTATTTTTGTTTATAGTTTGCAATAAAATCAAATTAAAATATAAGAATCGGGAATTTTTTTAATGTTCGCAACCTATTAAAATATTATTGTTTGCTGCTGTCAAACCGTCATCGAAGACGAGACACCGAGATGCCGCGTACGCAGCATTGTGTATGGGCTTCTATTATGCATGGTGGTGCCCGAAATCCTATATAAGGATTCTAAGGACAAAAGCGCGGGCTCTAAAATAGTACGTTTTCCTGGAGGAGTGACGTCGTGGCTTGTCATGGGATCATGTCGTGTTACACGTGACTGTGTTTCGGAAAAGTGAGTTAAAATTCAGATCCTGTGGATCAAGACAATGACACGCTCACCAAGGGCTGCTCATTTCGTTTTATACGGTCCACGGTTCTGAAAAAAAAAAAAAATCGTGCTGGTATGACGCGAGAGCATGGAGGTCAGTGATTGGCACAGTAACAGGCCATTGTGGCATTAGCGAACCGTTGGACATTTGTTAAAACCGTACCAAATACTTTTAAAACCCCACTAGACTTATTCTTAGACAATCGCGAAATTTGCGCGCTCACTCCCCGGGCTAAAGTGAAGTGAAATGCTGCTGGCCTCCATTACAAATAGGCCAATTTGCCGCCGCATTTTGATTCCCCCGTCGTGAAGAAGCCCTGGGCCACGTGAGCCCATTGATCGATGTCGACAGACGAGTGCATCACGGCCGCAACGTTAGTTCACCGGTGAAATGCAGTGAATAAAAATCTGCTAGTACTAAAACCCTAGACTAAAACCTCTTGTTGCTTTTCCCACTGCACTCTGAATAATACTTCATTAAATAAAATGTGAAGTTTAACCTAAAATTTAGCTTTATTTAATTATTTGAAGTTCTTCTTATTGTTTGGTATTACTATTGTTCCTATTGTTCCTTGGTTGTCTAATCCAGTAATCAGAGAAAAAAGGTAAGTTGAAGTTTTTTTTTCCGTACGACTCCATTGTAACAACCCTTAACCACAACTATCACCAAAGAGGAACATGTTACGTCCACCCCAGACGTTGCTTGGTTGCCGTGGCTTGACCAGCAACCAGGGGTTTAGAAATGGGTCCATCTGAAGTTTATATGGGAATTACTATGGGAAAGTGAACTTTTTGTTCTCATCGCGCAAATAGAAGCAATGCGAATACGAACGAAATCAGTATGACTCGCACAAGCTGCTGTTCGTTTCTGATGTTGTATGCGTGTGAGTGAGTGGTAAATCGAAGACAAAAAATCAAGAAGACTGGCAACTCTTACATTTTCTCATACGAACGCTATGCGCCAGGTACAATCGCGTCATCTGCCGCTCAAAGGTAAATGCTTCAAACGAATTTGAAAGCAAAATATTAAAAATATTTTGGTGATTCAAGGATTCCAGGTTGTGTTGCCGTTCTTAAAAGTTACGTTATCGATTTGACATAATTTTTGCAGTTTTAAGATATTTTAGCATTTATAAAAAAGTGCACACGCTAAATAGTTTTAACTTTTTAACCATAACACCACCAATTTTCAGAGAAGATTCTTTAGAAATTACTGAAGTAAAATATATATCAAGGTTCAACGATAAATTTAAACCCGGATTTCCATCAAGAAATGAAAAAGTTATTTTCAAAATATTGTACCGGTTGGTTTTTTCCAGTACTACTCATGATTATGCACTTTCAAAATATGATTGAAACTCTTGTTTTTGTTGAGCTTAAAAGGGTCGAAGTCTCATATTTCACTGTGTAATTTAAGACGTGATCTACACTAAAAAAACACGAAAAAACTAAAAATTGCTCTAGACCCACCGATAGAACATTTCGGTACTAGAAAAGGGGGAACTTAAGCTTTCGATTTTCTGTGATCCCGTAAGTGTCTCACTTTTTTTTTTACGAAGATCGTTAATAACTTTAAAGCAAAAATAAATAGCAAGTTGGTCAATTCATTAAAAATATGCGCTATCAAAAGTTCCGTAGTTGCCTACAATAAGTAATTAACGAGAAATCAAAGTAAAAGAGATAATTACATAGGGGAACTTAGGAATTCTAGTCAATCTAAGCAGCGTCCGAAATTCTATTAGCAATTTATAAGTGTGTTTGTTTATTTACATTTATCTGCTGTTTGCTATTCTATCCATTCCAATCGACAGAATTGTCCAAAACGGGTCGAAAACGTTTTTAAAATGCTCCAAACTTCTCACGTGAATGTGACTATTATCGGCAGCCTCTTTTTCTTCGGCAACCTTTTCATTTGAACTGCGTATTAACTAGCTGTTCTATGCAACCCGAAATCAGCTGTATTTTGTAGTGCGTATGTTTCATTTGAAGAAAACCCTGACATAACCGAGTCGTGAAAATGTAATCATATCGAAGCTGAAAGACTAAGGAATCGTTTAATTACTATCAGCAAAGTGTTTGGTGAGGAAATACAAAAAAAAAAAAATAATGTTTATGAAGACACTATTGTCCTAAAACTAATGGGTTAGGACGCTCAACATTTTCCGCTGAATGCGGTTTTGGGACCACTGCGCAGGCTAGGAGTGCTTTAAATTAACAACTGTAGATGTGCTCAAAGAACACTAAGCTGACCTCTGTCGTTATGTTCCAGTAAGGACGGGAAGACCTCCTATATAAAAATTGGCATCTTGAAATTGATGGTAACATGAAAAGCGATGGTTAAAATGTTATAACTGAAAGCCATATGTACAATGCTACAATGAATGGAAAATTAAATTTTCGTGGCTAAAATTATTAACAAATAAATCGTTTGACACGCGTTTTCGAAAAAAAAAAAACCGATGGTCAAACATAAATAATGGTGTTCTGTTCAAAGTTTTAATTTATAAAGCTCGTTAGGGTATAATTAATTTATTTCAATAATCATAGCTGATATTAAGATATCAATATTCTATTTGCCTCATTTAATGACCATGATTTGTATCTTTAAAAGTTAACGGTTGATTGATTCTTGTCATGAAAATTCGGCTATATACCCACAGTGACGATGGAGCGAGTAAAATGTATCGTAGACATTAGCAAGCACTTCCACCTGTTGCAAGCGTATGCGTGGTTTAGTGCAGCACTAGGCACAGCCAACATATATGACCGGAAATACGCGACTAATGGTGGATGAAACCGCAGGCTCTCGCTCGTTATATCGTTAAAGCACCAAACAGTGGCAGTTGGTGTGGGCTTTGTTTGCTATTTATTTGCACATTTTGAAATAATCGGCAGACCACCACCGGTAAGTGCATAAAGTCTCTATGGACAGTGCCATAAAATAACTCATTGGGGAGAACTCAATGACGTTGCAATGATTTCAAATAATACACAATGGCGCCAAACCAAGGCAGAGTGTCCGGTCGATTATGGTAACACGAGGATAATTTTTCTCCTGAAGATAATGCTCGAAATGAACTGAGGGTTTTCAAAGTTCGATAAACATTCAAATAATGATGTTATTATCAATATGGTATGGTTCTACTGATACTGAAAAACAACATCTAATATTGGCCATAGCTAAGAATAGAAAACTGCAAAATTATTCTCTATAGAAATATGTAATTGATTTGATATCATCTGAAATATATATATACCGAGTAAAGTGAGTAAATAACATACAGACACATGTACATACATCGCATATACCGTAAAACTAGGTAACATTGTAGTTTTTTTTAAAAGTATATTCTAAATATTTGTTACAGCAATGAATGCTTTTAAAATTTTATATTTTCAAAACAAGTACTGAGCATCCTAGAGTTAATTTGTAAGTAATATGTTTAACGGAAATTAAAGCATTTACACATTTTTTTTTTAGTTTTGTGACCGAAGTTCAGTATTTGGGGTTACTTTGATAATGTTCGATGAATGTAGAAAAAATGGGTGAAGCTCAAAAAAATTTAGTTCATTAAATATGAAACTTTGAATGAGTATATAATCAGATATCATAAGCAATAAGAATACAACATTGAATTTGTTATGGCTATATCGGAAATACAGTTCATAAGTGATGGTTTGAGTGCTTTTCAACAAGGTTGCAAATACTCATTTCAGCTAAAACAATGATTTTTTTTTAAATTATGAAATAATTAGATGCCATGATTATATTTTGAATTGGTAGGATACAAGAAAAGGTTGCAAAGAATGTGTTTGACATATTAAACCTGTTTATTTCACTTCATGAGAGTTACAATCAGCGATTTTTCACACACTCACTCACTCACTCACTCAGCGATCAGAAAATCGCTGATTGTGACTCATAGAAAGCAAAATTTACATGTTTTATGTTTCAAACGCATACTTTTTATCCTTTTTCTTGTAAGTTACAGCTAAAACATGCCATCATACCATCTTTTGGTTTTATTATTCCGAAGAACATTATTTTAGCTGAAATGAGTATTTGCAACCTTGCTTTTCAAATAGGATAAAGCACGAAAATTGTTTTTTAATATGTTTGTAAAATATCAGCTCTATTATGGGATTGGTTTGGCACAAGAAAAATGTTAAGTGTTTTGTTTGCACACTCTTCTGGTCAACTTCAACATGCCACAGCGGCCACTACTTGCCAGATTTATGTAATCCCGAGTCACCTTGCCAGTTTTCTTTAACATCCGCTTGATAATTGTTCAAAAATTTTCGAAAAGTTATGATGGTGGTCTTTTACGATAAAATCTACTCCACTACACTCCCCAGGCCTTAGATCAAAAATGTATTTGCAATGTTAAACTTCATCTTAGAGCTCTTTTTAAAGACCCTCGGTGAAATGGCTCATTCGGAAAATTTATTTGGCAACGAAATAACCCGCTCCCGAATATGGACGATTCCATGTAATATTTTTCAAATGATCTATGTAAGTTAAACCTTGAAACAATGCGTGATTTTCATTCATAAATGTAAAGACATAAGTCCATTTCAATTTATTTTACCATATCGCATCTCGGGCCTACATCTGGCGATTCGTGCCCCTGAAAACGCGATGTAGAAGGGTTCCGTGAAAATTGTCTATAAATTCATTTAAATCTTGGCCAGATTTTCTCCCACACTCATTTTTCATTTTCACTACATAGTTTCAGTTTGGTAACTGCATAACGTAAATGGTCCTATGTCCGAATACAAACAATAATACGCTAACGCATGGCTCATTATGCGATAAGGATCAACATGCTGACTTCGAATATGTGATACTATGGGCGTATTGTCAATGGGTGGATACAAATTGGACTGCAGATGGATCGGTTTTCCCGCTGTTAGCGATTATGGGCTTTTTTTTAACATATTCTCCCATGTGAGAATGTACGGAGATGTATGCACGCATATAGTAACTGCAATTGACATGTGGGTAGTATGGCAACGATTGGCAAATGAGAACGGACATCCGGTTCACCTATTACATCTTCCTACCGACCATGGGATGAACAATTCTGGAAGAGTTGCATTTTTGCCAACGGCGAAATCGAATACCTGTTGATAGCATGCAGACGGCAGCACCGGATAATGTTAATTTAATGGAGTGCGAAATAATCTGTTTCACATCCGCAACAACCTCGTGGAGCTTCGCACGATGGTGGCAATAAAACCGTTGCCGATAGTAGCTACGCTGGTGGTGGCGCGTGGCTGAAGGTGAGCTTTCGTTAGTAAGCGCTTCGAAACCTCAGGAGTGCTCAATAAAATGCTGCGCTAAAGTTAAAAACACAATTCTGTTGACATTGTAACGTAAACGCGCTTCCAAACACTAGCATCAACGAAAATATATTGGGCTGACATAAAAGCCAAAAATTAAGCTAATAAAATCAACAAAAAATTTGCTTGGCCCATAAATCACCAGGAAACATGTTCGAGAGAACGATTAAATATTGATGTATGCGATATAAGCTCTCGCGATACAATATCTACCATTTTAGCTACGGAAACATTTACAGTTTATCAGCACACATGTTGTCCCCAGCTGCGTGGTGTTTTCAACTTGTCTATTGCTGATGTTCGAGAAATGGATTAGATTTTTTGTTCTGTGCTTTATTGTACTTTTGGGGAATAGTTTAATTTTGCTGGTTTGGTCTTTTAAACATATCAAGATAAACTTGCAACTAGTTTTTTTGTTCTATTCTAGACGAAAATTTTCCAAAGGGCCGATCGATACTGTTAATCGGCTTTCTCTTTCGTTAATAACTCAGCAGCAAAAACATTCCCTGTTTTGATTGACGTTTTAGAATTTTAGACGATATATCAGGCATAACATTTGATAATGGCACAAAAGCATTTGTAAACAAACTTTCTAAGGCCCTTTACACGTGAACCAAATTACGCTCACGCAAACCAATACCACTTTCGGAAAAGTGATAGTTGCCCCTATCCGATGATGTTGTTGGTTTGCGTGGGCGTACTTTGGTTCGCGTGTAAAGGGCTTTATAAAGTTTGTTTACAAATGCTTTTATGCCGTTATCAAATGTTATGCCTGATATATGAACCTCCTATATAAAACTATGTGGCAACAATAGCATGCAATTTGTTTACACAGCCGTGGTTATCAAAAGAGAAAGTCCATAAATCGATCAAAGCAGACAGGACCTTTTGAAATGTTCATCTAGTACAAAAATCCCCTGAGGAGTGCGCATTTTCTTCAATCAATTGAACTGATTTTCTGTAGGTGATAAGTTTAAGGGTGATATCTATCACATACAAAAAATCACCTCAATCTATTAGAAAACAGCCGACACATATGTGTGGGTGGACGACACCACCTATCGTGCTTTTTGAGGGATTTGTGTATTGTGTTCTGATGTAATGTTTTTTTTTGTCTGATGGTTTATGGTAGCAGCATGAATCAAACTTGCTATTCTTCATCAAACTTTCAGACGAGATTTGTGGATGTAAGTAGTTTTTTTCGCTCAGAATATTATTTTTGCGGAGACATTCCTCGGTCCGGTTTTATCTTGATAAAGAGTATATTATGAAAAAATGCAACCACTTTATGAATACTAAGCCATCTTGCTACTTTTCAGTAAACATGACACTCGACAACACTTTAGCGAGATGATGGGTGAATACCTTTGTATCCCTCAACAATGCGAATTCTTTCCTTTTATTTCACAGCTTGTTAACGGATGCCTTTCCGTAAACGAATGCGTGCATGGAGGATGGATGCAACCGTCGTCGCACGTTTGTTGAAAATAGGTCAATCCTCTGTAAAAAAACCCTTATTGTATCCTCCTATAATGATGATATTTAACCGTTTGCTTTCTAATCAGATCTTTATTACTTTATGAGAGATTGCAAAGTTGAAGGAGATACTTAATTGATATCAATATGTTATTCCACGTTCAGACTACAGAGTTATAACATGTTATAATAATTATCGACAAGAAAAATTTCATCAAGATAGGCTTATAACATGTTATAAATGCTCAGTTTGGCTATGTTCGTGTTCATCATAGTATTCGTGTTGAAATTTAGCTAACACGATGCTAAGATTTAGTTAATTTTCTTCAGGCATACTACGATTAAAATCAGTGGTGCAACTTGCATGCAAACTGATTTCCGAACAATTTCGCGATATGCGAATCGCTGAAATATTGTCAAAACTCAAAACTACAGTGAGGGTAGTTTTGATGTATAAAATATATTTTGGGAAGTGGTCATTCGCGCAAATAATATTGTTAACAAACCACTTATTACTAAGTTGTTTATACTCAAATTCTTCAAACTACTCAACATTAAGTTATTCATCACTTACTAAACGTTAACTTCCCGTATCTGAAGACCACTGGTGGCTCTTCCTTTTCTGACAACAAACGTGAGAGCAAATAGTAGCTCGAGCTTGTAAATGCTCAATACAGCTTAAATGCTTACAACACAGTCTACTATCCTGTTCCTGGACCTCTCCTCTAGGATTGTTGAAATTAGTAGTAAAATTTTGTAATTTCGTTTGCAAGTAGAGACATTTTTGTAAGTAGTTTTCCATCGGTAAGACGGACACTGTTAATAATTCATAAGAAATAAATAATGTCCTATTTTACTTACTCTCACAGATCCCTAGAGCATTTACCCTATATGTAAAGGTACATTAGTACAATGTGTTCCTATAGTGGCTTATGGAGTCTCCAATATACTAATGTACCTCAACTATTGGACCGTTAACCCTATGTCCATAATATATCCACACTGAAAATAAAATTTCGTTTATACAATGAAATCGCTCGTTCGTTCTAGTTCCGTTAAAAATTGCACACACGCAACTGATTTTATTTAGAATTTCTCAGCAAAAATACTGTGGTGAATTCCATCTTTTTCGTATAAACCTTTTACTATGTAAAAACATGTAAATTAACAATATTAATCGTGTTATTCCACAAAATTTAACATGGAAGTTTACATGATGCACATGATTATCAAGTAAGTTTGCATGACTTGCATGTAAACTTTCATGACAATCTTGGAAATGTACATGTTAGAAGCAGTTACATACCAAAAACTTCAAATCTACATGTGAAATTTCATTGCATGTTCCATTTTTTTTCTTTTGTATTAGATTATGCTGCATGTAATTGTCATTGTTGTTTAGTGTGTGGGTTGAACCATTCGTATACTCAAAATTGAATATGCGTGCATTGTAGGAAGATAGGACTCAGATCTAATTTCGGGCCTGCTAAGCACAACCCGCCCTTGCATCTATTTTTGAGTGGATTTTTTTCTTCACAAAATGGCATGTTTTCAATGCAGATGACTTCTAAATTTATTCACCTTTCCATTCGTACTGTAAGATTTGATAAAGAGAAATAAATTGTTGAGATATTGTTAAAAATCTAATACTGCTGCTTGACCCCAAACTCGGCCCACGGATTCTAAATTCAGCCATTGAATTCCCTTCGGCCTATGGGATGAAGATAAAAATTGATTCGGTCCGAGCGCTTCTCTTGTTTTTGACAATAATGGGTGCAAACATTCATATCACGCGTTCTCATTGACTTCGTTTGGTAACTAAAGTAACGTATCAACCGCAGAATTGACTTGTTAACTTTGAAATCATGGTCTTATTTGATGTTTTCTGCCCGATAGGCCAAAATACAAAGGGCAACGAGAATGTCGTTAACAAAATAAATGGTGTCTCTGATTATCGTTACATGTACGAAGGCGTTTCGTACAATCACGAATTTAGTTTTTATTTCACACAGATTAATTAAATCAATCATTTTTGCCCACCACAATAATTGATCAGGAAAAAAGTAAACTTATACCAAAGGTCCAGTTGAATCAATTCACCAGTCGCCAGCCGCTATTTTGTGGAGGATGATTTCCATCCAGTAGCACCATACCGTTTCTTATAGAAATACCATCTTCAACATCAACTTGACGATCCCACCTTCATGGACGGCTGTCAAACAAATTTCTCATATCCATATGCATTCACATCAGCATCATTCGCTTTAAAAATCAGCATAACAGCAAGAAATCAGCAGCAACAGAGACCTTTCAAACACAACGCATCACCGCCATTAGCAACAGGAGCAATAAAAATATCAATGGGCACCTTGGAAGATAATAAAAGCAGCACACAGTTCGAAAAGTAGTGTAAATTTCTGTTCAGTATGATGCACATAAATGGAGCGTCACATATCATATAAGTTTACATTATATATCATGTAAAGTTTTGAGAAATTTCATGCAATGAAGCAAATATTGTATACAAAAGCCCATTGTTGTAAACAACATTGTTTACAAGTTGCTCGGTTGCGTGAAATGAAATGCAAGCTTACGTGAATTAATGTTTACATCACTATTAAAATTCAGTATTTTTATCTGTGCAGTTTTCAAGTCCTTAAGACATTCAGTTTGCGTGGTGAATTATTAGCATTTTGCCCGATGATGGACAGTACGAATAGGGTTAACTACCCCATTCCCGGCCTATTAAGCACAACCAACACTTAGTATTTCTTAATCTAACTTAGTTTAGCACCAAACGGAATGTTATTATTACAGATGGCTTCCAAATTTATTTACCTTTCCATATGTACCGTTAGTTCTGATAAGGGGTCGCGAAATATTCGTTTATTGTTGAAAATGCAAAACTGATTCTGGCGGCTCAACTTGGCTTACGGGTTTTCTTGGGCCTATTAGCCATTAGAACGCCATTGGGATCCTCTTTGGGCTATCGAATGGAAATAAAAGGGAATTCGCGTGCGTCTTTTGTACACTCCAACCCGTAAAAAAAGAACGATAGAGATACAATTAAATGTATTGTAACCGTACATTAGAATTTATTGTACTTAAAATAAATTGTATTGTCCACAACGATAAAATAACCATAGAATTTACTTTTTTCCGCAATAGAATCTATGGTAAATGTTGAAATCTATAATGGAACGAGGGGGTTGTTATGTATCTTAACCGTACAAAAAATCACTTTTTCTCGAACAGATTTGAGTCATTTACCATTCATTTTATTGTTTTTCTATTGTTGAAAATTCATACTATATTGGACGTATTGTAAATCTATTGTAATAACTATATTTTAAATTTACTTGTATGATATACATACGATAAGACCGATTGTTGAAAATAGATTTTGTTGTGATTTTATGGTAATTTTATGGTTATTTTTTCTGGGTAAGAGCGGCTTTTGTTTTCGAGATCTTATTTTGCTTTCTTCAACATTTCGTTGAATAGAAACATCGTACTAAACTTTTTTGACACGTTCACGCCGAAATCATAGATATATTTGATGTTTTGTGCTCGATAGGCCGGTAATGGGCGATTAGGTCGATATAGATTTTGCCCCTATTTCGTAAAATTTACGATAACATTGATTTATCAACGAAACCCATTTTTACGAATCGAGCGAAAAATATTTTCAGTGCACCGGTATATTTAATGATCTTGTTCGGTCCTGAGTCCTCATAATGATCAAATATAATCATACAATTAGTTTAATTGTTTTTATAATGTTAAAACATTAAATTTCCATCAATGTTTGTTTAACCCCTAGCACCTGTTAATTTTCCCTGCAACTAAAAAAATATGTGAATTTTGGACCATTTTTGATGTTAAAAAAGAGTTAAATTTTATGATTAATGATTTATTAATGTTGCTTCCTAGTATGAGTTTAACTCACAGAATACTGGTATTAAAAGCAAAATACTTTATTTATTGATGAAAAACAATAACAATGATTAAGGTGTCCGTTTTATAGTACGTTTAAACGCTGTACAGACTGGAGAGTTATAACATGTTATAACGGTTGTCAAATAATTTCAACACAGAAACCACCATCAAGATAGCGCTATAACATGTTATAACTCTGTAGTCTGAACGTACTATTAGACTACAGAGTTATAACATGTTATAGCTCTATCTTGATGGTGGTTTCTGTGTTGCAATTAGTTGACAACCGTTATAACATGTTATAACTCTCCAGTCTGGATAGCGTTTTACTCCGATTTCTTCTATGGGTTTCTACACGGTAAGAAAAAAGTGACCAACGGCCAGTTCACTTTTACCTACTTTTGACTACACACTTAATCTAGCTCGGTAAAATCTCCAACAGCCGATTACTTCGGCAGTAAATTTTGCTGATATCTCTGCAAAATATCTGTTTGTTAGCTGATATCTCAGCAAAATGTTATTTGTTAGCTGAGTCTCGGCAATTGTTTGACTGAATCTCAGCAAAATAAATTGCAGAACTACTCGGCTGTTGGAATCTCGGCGAAAAAATTTAAGTGTGAGTTTGTCTCCTTTTCTCTAATTCTAATGTTGTCAAAAACGGAGGAGCAAATCCACCCAACAGGAGTAGTAAAGTCTGGGAACCCAACGCTGAGTATAATCATATTTACATACTGTTGGGTACAACTAACTTACTTTTGCTTAAAAAGCCAGTGGAAAATTCCATATGAACTACACACAAGTAAATGAAAACTACTTTGACCCATTTTACCTACTTTTGGGTTCCTGCACTATAGTAGAAATACTCAGAGGGAGAGATGGGCGGAGAGAATGTTTTGAGCCAATTGAACTGTCATAATCTAAGCCAATCGAACATTCCAATTAGAATTTTTCTTATGCATACTAGAATAAATTTAAGAGTATTGCAATCGAACAGAAATTTAATCACCTTTATGTTTTGTGTGCTTCTCAAATTCAACTAGTTTTTGGAATCAAAAACAATATTCTAACTCTATTGATTAATTGATCTTCGCCGGTCAACGAATGGCACCAAGAAATGTGCAAAATATTGCGATGCAATCAATTATTATGTTGCACCTAAATCGAATCAAAAATACAATTCATTTGAAATGCTAGCTGCTAGCAAGGGTTGCAAGATAATTTAGGAACAAATCCCTGCTGCCGAATTGTATTTTGTTTTCTCCGCCTATCTCTCCCTCTGACTATTTCTACACTATAGTGCCGAGATGAGTGAAATGAACTTAATTTTGGGTACTTTTTTTCTGACCGTGTAGTTGACTGAAGACAAGCTTTAGGCGGATTGGTTGTAATCTAGTTTAGTTACAATCAGAAATCTAAAGGTAAATTGTTGTCTCGTTGTTCCCCACTAAGCAGGAACAGTGAGACAAAGAGTATTCAACATTGAGACACATGTTTTAATATGGTTCAAAAAACTATTGTTCGACCACATCTTAAATGATATTTGAGAGGTCGTGTGGTTTATCGAGAATGGAAAAGATCATAAATTACATTCCACTTTCAGGGGGAGAAGTGAGGGGTGTTTGGAAACCGTGACGATCCATACAAAATTTAAAGTCCATACAAAAACGTGACAAAGGGGGCTTGAAAATGAGCCTTTTGGATGACGTAATAAATTTCCAATATAAATAATACTTTTTACCCTTCTAAAAAAAAGTATTCATGATATCATTGGCATGTCCCACTGTTCCCCACAGGTATGTTTTATGAAAAATAATAAAATAGTGGTATTAAACAATCAGTTTATAATATGTGTTTTGTTGTTGAAATTGACTTGAAATTGATTCCAACAAAATTTTGTCTGACCCTGCCTAAAACGATTTTGGCTAAATTATACAATAAAAAGCTAATATATTTTTAAAACTTCATCACATGATGAAGCTTGACAAACTTCACTTTCTAGGAAAATATCAAGAATTTTGTACACGTTTATGATCAAAATATTGCCGTTGACCTGCTATCTCAGCGTTGACTACTTTCCCCTACAAATGACGACATGACAAAGTTTTATCTCGTTTCATAAAATGCATTCGAAATCGATGCATATATTTTCATGTTTAGTTAATGAAACGGTCTGCCACGAATAGACTATAGATATGAATGGCTAACCTGTTTGCAAGTGCGGTTTGCGAGCATTAAATAGGTGTGAGTGAAAGTTTTATTTATGAAAAGCATTTTCCCGTGGTCCTCTGCAGCTTTGCACTATGAGTGCCTTGTTAACGTGAAGGAACAGCTGAAGCAAACAGTGTATTCTCCACGCATATCTTTATGGGCAGTGTTGAGCAACGATACGTCCAACTTTTACCCAGCACTTCTGGGTCGAAGTAGGAGAAAACAATTTAATTATTTGAATAATTTAATCATAAAACAAAACATCATCAGGTGCAACTTCGTTAAGGCGTGGGTCAGATTGCATAGTCCTGGCAAAGACAAGAAATTTAAAATTTTCGATGTTCATGACATTTGAGTATGATTTGAATTAACACTACTTACCTTTATGTTGAGTGACAGGAAGTACAATGCGTTAGATTCAGAAAAGAGTTCCGGAACACCAAACTGAACACTTGCGGGAAAGCGATATCAAACGACAATTGTATAATCAATTCACAACAGTTGCATCATCTGAAGAGAGGTATACTTATTAAATTTCTTATCGTTCTAAAACGCACATTTACATAGACACACTGAGATCCGTTCTATTCCGTTGTGGAAGGCGAAGATGATAATTACTTGTTCATAATTTACGGCAGATGATACCTATGAATTGTATATACAATTTATCCGGCAACACCTGTGGTGGGTGATGAGTTTACGATTAGCCTTTGGCAGGAGGGCAAAATTTATGAATATCAGATTACTCAAATCATTGTGCCTTGGGGCTATGATCAAGCTAAGAAACTGCAGTAAAGTTTCTTGTCTGATGTGGTTTTTATTAATAATAAATCACAAGAGCTTCCCAATCAAACCCAATTTCATCCAGTTTGAACAAATTTCAAATATGGTTGAAATCGATATAAGATGGAACAAATGATCTGAATAATACTCTACCGAGACGATTCGTCAAATCGCATTAACCCAACAATTCAGTCTTGCCAGCAAGTTCTTAGGAATGCCATAGATACGAGAGAGTTATATTTTTTCATTCTCTTGTAATCCATGTACCGAATTTCTTGAGCTATGCATTTTAGTCAAGGCAGAGCAACAATACCGACTGAGGAATTTATAGTTTGATGCTTATGCGTGTTACGCTGGAATAACTCGCACTATTTGATTCGTATGAGGAATGTCAGATACAATTATTGCTGCCTCGTGTATCCTTGTATGTATCCTATATATGTAATGTGAAGACGTTAGACATATACCTGTATGCCAACACAATAAATCTCGCTATTCAAGTTTTTAAAGTGTTTTAATGCTTTTGTGTATTTGAAAGAAACATAATGTGATGACAATACAATAAAAGGTATTGGTATCTTGTTAACGATTGTTTGTATGTTGGTCATTCACTTTATCATTTTATCAACTTTATTTATATTGTAGCGACCCCACATCTCAGCATCAATCCGAATAGGAAATCAATCAGATCAAATCCATAGTGGAGAGTGGACAGCAAAAGAAAAACAAATTAGTACAAAAGCATTTTTCGAAAATGCTTTACTAACGGGTGTTCAATAAAAAATGAGAATGATTTCAGTGCCGTCCAGCGCTCTTGTGAGAGCATCGCGATTAAGTTGCGTCGTACGGCTGACCAGGGCCCCTTCTCCAATATTTATTGACGTTTTTTTTTGAAGAATAAACATTGTGTTTTTAGTTAAAAATACTGAATTCGTTGAAAAAAAATTTTTTACTAGCTGAAAAAAATCTCATTTCTTATTGAACACCCGTTAGCAACCAAAAATATCCGTTTGTATTGTCCAGACACTCATGGTTCTACGAAAAATTGAAGAACACGAGATTTTTATCGATGGGCCCAATTTTTACATTCATTGGCCAACATTAAAGTCATTTCCCACATCTCAGTTAAAAAATCGAAATGGTGCGGTTTTCGTTTTTTTTCTTCTGAAGAATGTCGAAAAACACATTTTGCAGCAATGGTCGAGAATTGATCCCTTTATGATGACATGCTTTTTGTGTAAGGAAGATGGGGTATGCTTTTTTTAGAATTCTGTCAAGCCTCTGATGTGATATACACACCGTGTTCAATATATTCTCATACAAATTCAAACTGTATTTTTTTTTTCACATCAGTAATTCAGATTTGATTTGATAACTCAAAGGTAAAATAATATTGATCAATTACATAATATGTTTTGGGATTTTCCTGCTCAGACGTTTCTCAAATGCTTCATAAATGGGACGCACGGTTTTCATATTCGTTTGATTATGGCATTGAATTGGATCAAATTATATACACTGTGCTCGTTTACCTTTAGCATTTATGGCTACATGAAATACTCCAAGGGATTCAGGTTTGGTGCACTGGGAGGCAATTTAACTTTGGCCAAAAGTAGGTCAAATTATCTCTTGATCACTCGGCTCGTTCACATTTGCATATTCCTCCAGAAGCCATCACTGGAGCGGTATTTTGGAACTTTGGAATAGTTCAGTCACTTCCTGGTACATTTTCTGAGGTGGAAGACCACAATCTGCCGTTTTGAACATTATGAGACTGTTGCAGGGCAAACAACTTTTCATCGGACAGGTCAAACTCTTCCTTAGCGTGCGCTGATAGTAGAAGAATTGCTCTTTCGAGCCTTATTCTCTTCGTTCTCAGGTCATGTTTCAGGACATTGTGTAAGAACGATTTAGAGATATTAAGATAATCTCAGAAATAACTCGTTCTTCCTCACTGAACGTGCTCAGTCGAAGCTCTTCCGGTCATCGACCAAGGAAGTGTCATGGTACCTTCTGATGTTCCAATAGACAAAATCACGCTATTTTCAATTTTTTTTAATACTTTACAGAACGTTTTTATCACCGCGTTAGTTTTCTTCTTAAGTTCAATTAGTATAAACTACAGGAAAAATATTCAGCTAAGCTTCCGGTTGACCGAATTTGAATTCCCGAACCTTTCGTCGAAGACAACAAATCAAGAAGACTGGCAACTCTTCCATTTTCTCATACGAACGCTATGAGACAGGTACAATCGCGTCAGCTGCCGCTCAAAGGTAAATGCGGCCGAACGAATTTGATAGCAAAGATTACATCCTCAGAAGAAGGGTTTGTGTATTTGCTCATTTTCTATGCGTTGCTTCCACCTTCACTCAAGCGCAGCAGTTATCTTCGCTTTCGTTTAACTCCTGCTATCCAACACCTCGTCCACTTTGTTCGCCGTAGAAGGCCAGTTTGCCTTAAACTGCTTCTCACTTCCAACAGTTTTTTGGGTCTTCTTAAGCTTTCGCTTGACGATGGCCCAATATTATTCGATTGGGCGGAGCTCTGGCGTGTTGGAAGGGTCTTGTCCTTTGGCACCACCTGCACGTTGATGGCGGCATACCACTCCATGGCCTTTTTCCGTAATGGCAGGATGCCAAATCTGGCCAAAACAGCACGGAACAATCGTGTTGCTTCGGGAAAGGCAGCAGACGTTTTTCCAGACACTCGTTCACGTAAATTTCCTGGTTGACGGTCCCGGTTGCAATGAAAATTTCGCTGTTTTAAGCCACAGGTACAGAAAGGCTGCCAAACCAGATATTTCTTAGCGAACTTCGACAGTTTCATATGCTAGAAAATGCCTGCCACCTTTCTCCTTCCGGTTGCAGTATAAAACTACACGAAGCTGTTTGAAGTCTGTCTTGACGTAGGTTTCGTCGTACATTACCATGCAATCGAACTTTATCAGCATCGTCGTGTACAGCTTCCGGGATCGTGTTTTGACCGTCAAGTATGTTCAGTTTCCCCTACAGTTAATTAATGTTAACATTTCAATGGCAACAGGTAATAATCACTCAACTTTTATCCAATGCACTATGATCCAGGATGGGAACTTAGCAAAAAAGTAGTCCTAGTACTTTTGCTGTAATATTTAGACGATTGGTGACATCGGTGAAGTTTTTGTGCTTTAAAAATACCTTGTTTTGATGGTTTGAAACAATAGAGTGGTCCTTAAATTAATGGATATTCATAAAATAATTTTCCTATTTTTGAAAATAAAGGCATTGAGCTTGAGCAAAGCTGTAGCTGAGTTTATTTCAAGCATCTTTGTTGAAGATGTATAGATCAACCGGTAAACTAATGACCGATTCACGCCATTCTAAGAAAACTATAAAACCAATAAAAAACAAAAATTTTCATAGGTTTCCTATGACTGGCCGTTATTTTTTCGGTATTAGATCAAAAACAGTAAGAGACACTACTATAAAATTTTACAGTAAATGATAAGAAGTTTTCAGTCATGTAAAAAATCATAAGAAAAAATATCATTAGCCTGACAAGGGGTTTTTCTTGATTTCCATGCGATTTTCCTGCACTCATCGAAAACGTCACCAACATTTGTGATTTTTTGAAGAAAAGTCTGGCTCTAAAAGCAAGTGTCAAAACATTGAGTTTAATTTTACACGAGCTTCGAAAACCTAAAACGAAATTTTGTCCGCTCTAACATTTTTTTAAATTAGTTTATTTGTTAAGGCTCAAATATCCAAAAGGACTTAACGGAGCCGAAACCAATAAATAATTTTATAATTACAGTAAATTATTAATGAGGAACATTCTTACTCTTCCTGGAAGACTTGAGCTTAGCTTAGAATTTATAGGAAAATTGGCTCTAATGTTGGCCTATGGATCTAAGATTCGGTCCATCGCTAAAAATTTTATATTTATCAATTTTATCTAGATGAACGCGTCATAGAGACGGTACTTAAGGATATTTTTGGTCGCTATTGAAAATTTAGTCGATTGCTGAATTTATGTATGGGCCCAAATTAGGGGCATTTAGGTCGACATTACATCCATTTCCCCTATTTATTTTCAGTTGATCCGAAAATGAAAATAAAAATAAAATTTTACATTCTCTTTGAATATTTGCTTTGAGGAAGCGTTCATCTGTTTTTAATGTTCACAAATGCATGTCAACAGTATGATGTTGGCTATCCGCCCGTTAAAACAAGCAATCTTTTCTGTGTGGCTATGCTTCCAAGATACATAGATCAAATTACACGACAAATGTAATAATCAGGAACACAGTGAATCGTAAATAATCTTCCTTCAATCTCCTTTCCAGTCACAGTTTAGTACCCACTTATCTGTCTTCCTTCCTATTAGGTAGCAGATACCAGTGCGTATGAGACAATGTGACGTATGTCTGGGTGTGCTTTGCCTGCCAGGAATGAAGAACAAACAGAAGCTGAAGTGAGTAATATCTATTCCTCTACAAGAAGGTGGAGGGCGGAAAAGTTTCCCGTTAAACATGATAAAGAATATCCACTAGACTGAAAGTTTTCACCTCTTCCTTCCAATGCACCGATTATCTGAAAAAGGTAAGATATGCTATAAGAAAATTATGCAGCATTATTTGCCACCCCTGCAAATCAATGTAAGGGATGCGTATGCGGATTGAACTATCGGGAAAAAGAGATCAAGGAGCATCGATTGATTGGCAATAAAACGATGCAGCTTCAACAATTGATAGGAGCTCAACGTCTACGCGTTTGATGAGCTGAACCTGGTTGCAATCGGCAGTATTGATGGGGAATCAATTTTACAGTAAGGACAGACATAATTGTATTAGTTGGGTACATCTATGATTACCATTTTGCGATAAAGTTTAAAGGCTTCGTAGAATCTGGTTCAACTTTGATGGGTCCTTACGAGTAGAACTTTACCTCAAATTATTTAACTACTTGTTTTTAATCATAAGACATATCTCATTAGGAATTCATTACCTCATGACAGAGATGTCGAACTGCATTTAAGCTCAATTTGCATCATGTCCATTGATATGGTACCTACGGACATGTGTATGATTATCGTATGTTAAAAATTGTGCCATCGAAACCACATGGTGGTTTTCAATCTGCCGGAATCTAAATTTGTGTCTCGTCAATTTAGCGACAGTTTCCATAATTGCTTTAATCGTGTGCGTGCCGGTTTTACATTATTTCTGCTCGGATGGTTTTGATGACCACCCTCCCGAATAGAATTTTGCAAGTTAAGCATTGCAGAAGGTTTCACCAGATATTGAAGCCCAATCATCGTGCAGAGTCACTGTGTGGGTAAACTTGGATATATTGTGATGTGGATATATGTCAAGTAACGTCGAAAAAAAAAATCAATATCGCGAATTTAATCCTGCGGTTGACATCTGAATAAATTTATCATCGCAGGTATCTTCGTCTGTATTGTTTTGTAGCGTAGGATCTACGAGAGACGAATATGCCGTGACATTTTGGTGCTTTGTAGATGTTTGTACAGGTATTAGGCATTTGCTCATCATTACGATTATCATGAATGCTTGTGCATACGTAGTAGGAAGTAGCACTTTTGCACGATCTGCCACCTGTCATTTTTTTCAAACTGATTTAGGAATGTTACATAGTATGAATAAGATAAGATAAAATCAATTCGCCGGTTTTGAGTTTTTACAAGTCAATAACAGATTCAGTATTGTAGGTCCATTTCCGCATAACATTTCAATCTAAATTCGTTACTGCAGAAGGTTACTACACCCACTCTTAAAGAAGGGGTGGAGGAGAGAATTGCGACACAACATAATATTAAATTAATGTTGAAAATCTTGATAGGGCTCCAGCCTAGAATGGTAAATTAGGCTGTTAGAAAAAAATAGCTAATACATGAAAACTCTCTTATTATTAGAGGTAATACGCTTAGTTCTTCTGGAAGTAGTAAGTTTTTCGAACAATTTCTAATTATGTGTTCAAAGAGGTTTACAAATAGCCGAAATACAGGTATTGAGAAACATAAATTTTCAACAAAAATTGCATAAATGTCTGTACAAAAGGGCCCTTACAATTTTCGGCTGTATCGAAAAAAGACAGCAGATTTTATGTACATGGTGATTCAGAATAACTGTCACCGATTTCACAAATATTCAATTCTCAATGGATAAAATGGGTATATGTTCAAGTATTTTTGTTTTAAGTGTGTACAAATATCAGCTTGTATTGATAGTAGGATTTGAAATTTCATTCGTTTGTGATTTCAAGCAGCCATTGACGTCAAAATGGAGAATGGCATAAATCTTTAAAAAAATCGTGTGTTATCTTTTAGAAACTGAAATCTCTTCGAAAGAATGTAACATTTATTTTTGCATCATTATAGAGGTTCAAAGGAACCATGCTTGGAAAATCTGTTCAATATCAGAGCTTAAACGCATCACCAGGACTCAAAAAGTGCTGGAACTAAAGCGTGCGTGCCAGCTGTGGTTAATTTTCATGACAAATGTGGCTGATAATTAAGGTAAAGGGAGAGAGATTTGAAATAAACTATGCTTAGTTGAAGATTATATATGTAGAATATCTGGAATATAATGATATCAAAAATTCATGCAAGCGTTCAATCGTTATGACCATTTTAAAAAGGGACAGTTATTCCGAATCACCCTGTAGATTATTTTTGCCCAAGAAGATTTTGGCCTTCTGCTTATTGGACCGAGATATACACACTTAAAATCAAAATTTGTTTTCGGTGAAATATATTGCCGTAAAAGGTCAGTATACTGAAAATTTACTGAAGTTTTGTTGAACATATAATAGTTTACCGAAATTCGGATCTGGTTTTAATAAAATTTTGGTAAAAACAATAATTTACCAACCTTCGTCATCTAATTGAACAAAAAAAACTCAAACTGCCAAAATAATTCAACGAACTTTACAGCATTTCTTTACCGAAAATACTTGAAACATCTGTCAAAACGAAGATGGACTCATTCCAAACTTTCGTTTTGTTTTCGTAAAATAGCTGTCAGAATGAAATCGACCTATTGGGTGTGCATGAAAATTGGAAGTGGTAGCCTAGATTGATAGTCATTTTTAAGTATCGTGGAACCACCAACTTGAATAAAAAAAAAATAACACGGCAAAACATCTAAATGTGTATGCATTACAGTGAATTAATTTCTGAGACATTTTAATACAAGAATTTCAAGCAATTCTTTGACAAATGAGCAATCGATCTAGATCAATCCTTGAAACTTTTCACATGTCTTCGGTATGAGAGATCATCTATTTTCTACATTTGACTCAAGAACGTACTGACTTTCAAAAGAAATTTGAAATAAAAAGTTTAAAGCTAATAAAACTATTTTTTTTAGAAACACCCTATGCAAAATGGAAACGATAAGAGATAGAACTAACGAGAAAGAGAAGGATTAGTATTTTCCATTTAATTCCACTACTTTATTTGCTTATCCTTGACAGATACGCGTATCTGTCAAGGATAAGCAAATAAAGTAGTGGAATTAAATGGAAAATACTAATCCTTCTCTTTCTCATTATACAGGTATTCCACTAAGACGCCCACATTCATCAGGATAGAACTAACGTTTCTTGAACAAATAAGCTAAACATTGACCTAGCTACATATATTTTGAAGAAAATGTGTCTTTATTCTGAGTACTGCGAACTCAGCCGATTTTATTTTTCAAGTGAGCTAGAAAACATCTTGAAAATCTTCCGAAGTTTCAAATTGTTTTGCTGAAACAGCTCACGAAATTGTATATACATGCTGTCAAATGAACTCTTGGCTCCTCCTCCTCTGCTCCAGAAATAACATATACATGGTGATGGGAGTGCACCTGCGCACAAAGCTTACATGACTCTTATAAAGTTTGATTACATTCTTGTTTCAGCAACCCAGTTTTGGCATTATTAATATCAAATAAAAATACTTTTTCGAGCATTCCGCTCGATGATTTACATTATCCACCAACTAAGGTTAATGTTTCCACAGTTTCATAATGATAATTATTAATTTGTTTTCAGTAGGTGGCAACACCTTTACTTGTGGTTCAAACAGTAACTACCTACGTGACTTCTGAGCTCTTTTCAATGTTTGGCTCCCGTTTGACAGTTTGACTCGGCTCCCAGATGACAAGCATTTTGAGTTAGTTCGCAGTACTCAGTCTTTATTGAAAAGTTAGCTTTTGAATATCCACTTATTTAAGGACCACCCTAATGTTTATAATCACCAAAAAAGTGATGTTTTAAGCCCACAAACTTCACCGAAGACACTAATGATGGTAAGCTAAATTTTCGTAAATGTGGCCCCGTGTAAACTTCGTGATGAATTAGCCTATAGCTAAGCATCATACTAATAATAATAAAAAATACTGTTCAAACTATTTTTTTCTTGTGAATTAAAAACTCAAAAATTTCTCATCATGTTCTAGATGCACTTCTACAGATATTAATTGAGTACTTTCGATGTCAACACCAATGCATAAATGTATATATTGTGTAGCAAACACAATGATACTCTATGGCCAGGGAGGCCGAGACAATTTCCAGTCGAGATAAACCAATAAACTCGGTATACTGTAATCCCTCTATTTATGCGGTGGGTGGTACCGTTCACCCAGCGCTATTTCTTTGTTGTCCTTCAACCAATTGAGCTGATTCTGTAGATACTACATTACACACATATTCCATGTAGGGTCAACCACATCTTCACCATTCAGCTGATAACTAGTATATTCAAACTTACAAATTTAAATTCCGATAAAAATACTCAATACTGCTTTCAGGGACGACTTCAGACAATTTCTGAATGATGCCAATTTATGAATATTATTGATGTGTTGCATAACGGATTACAATTGCTCAACCGGAGGTACCTGGAACATGTCCGAGTGGCCAATGTGGTATTAGCTACTCAATGAGACTGATAACGATATTGATTTTGAATTCTTATTGTATTTGATGAGTCACATGAAAGGTTTTGGCTCAAGTCAGAATCTGGCCTATGCATACGTCCGGATGTGGTCAATGTGGTCCTGAACCCAACATTATCACCAATGATTTTGATTTTGAATGCTAATGTGATTGGCTGTGTCGCATGTTTCCTTTTAGCCTAAAACAAATTTTAACCACTTCCCAGGGGCATTCGAATTGCTTGGAATAGTAGTATTATTGAGTTAGTTAGAGTATCATTGTCCGATTGGCGAAGAAGACGTGACATTTTTACGTTTTTTTCTTTTGCATTTTTGAAACAAAAATTTACTCTTTGGGATATTAAGTCTTCTGAAGATGTTCGGGTCAGTTTTCTGGAAGTGAGGGACTCATTCAGAAAATATTTAATAGAGTTCCAGGTTTGACGCTTGTACGTTTAATTTGGCACCAGATTTGTAAATGTGATGCAGTCGGTGCTAAGAAACTGACCTCGAAAATTTATGTCACACAAAAAAGCTGCTAAATGTGAAAATATAACCCAGCTGTAAGAAACGCTCAAAATTTTTGATACAATAGATTGATTATCACTAAATTTAATAATATTACCATATTCATGATTATCGCCTTCGCGCAACGCGATACCATTTGCAAAACCCTGTTGGAAGGAATGCATATTCCATAAAACTTTTTTTTTCAAAATTTCTCTATAGGGTCTGCATCATCAAAGTCAAAAATAAATGCCTAGCATAAACCAGGGTTCAAAAACGTTTACAATAGCTGATATATGAACTTATACGATTGATGCTGAAAAGTGGATCTCAGCAATGGGCGTTATGAAACGTAACGTGTTATTTTTATAATTTTAAACATGTAAAGTTTAAAATAAATACCAACTCAGAAAGTAAGTTAAGAAGGAATAATTTAAAACCTGTTTAATCACCTGTCACGAAGCTTATTTCCATCGCGTTACGCTGGAATGTGTCTTATTCGTCCAAAACTTGCATATTCACAAAATCTAAACTTTCCATCAAGACGACTTTCACAAGAAATACCTATTAACACTCCGAATACGATGCCTCTAGTAAAATGTGTAACGGCAAACTTGCAATGTTTGCAAAATCATAGCTCAAACATTTATTGACAAACTTCAAATTTACTGACGCCAGTTGAAACTACATACTTTAAAGATTTATTCAGTAACAATAGATTTAAATCGACCGATGAATTGCTGAGCAATGATTTTTCAAACAATGCCAATTTGTTGTTACACATTTTACCGGAGGCATCGTGTTCGGAGTGTTAAAAATGAACGATTTAGAGCTTAAAACTGATTTTTTTCAGGAAGACTTTTAGTCAGTTCTGAAACATTACTCTGCGAGAACTATAAGATACAGAAAAAAGGTTTCTTGATCAAGGTTCAGGTTGAAATTAGCCCAGCTATAACTTTGCCGAAGAACATGTGTCTTTATTTACAAAAAGAAGAAAGGTAGTTGTTGAACATCAATTGATTATACCATTTTATCAATCGCCAATCAATCATTTTTTCGTATCATAAGAAAGGAATTTTATTTACCAACACGTCACTGAATACACTAAACGTCTAAAAACAAAAGTGGTAGGAATACTTTCCTGCTGAATTCCCATCCTGGACACATGGTGGCCTAAACGCTCAAAAACGTGATCGTTTTAGATTTGAGTGGAAAAACTTGATTTTGGGTATGTAGCTTCTCTGGGAAAGTTTCTTGTAAGTCAATGTGCTATCTTTTGGGGTTTTCTGTTTCTCATTAATTCTCCTGGAAGTGAATTGTAAAATCATTTTTTTTTTCAATTGTCAATATAATGCAATGGTTGTAGACAATATTGTTACATGGAGAATTTTTTTTAAAGGATTTAATGTTTTTTTGAAGCGGATTATGCTCATGCTCATGAAGCGAATTAATGTTGATGTAGCGCCATAAAAGCGCTGTAGATTAACATTAATAATCAAAATTGCCCTCAGTCCTATTTTCGAATTGATCAGATTTTATGGAATGTAATTTTGTTTTCCTCTGTTCGGGGCATAAAACCATTGCGATTAGTGATTTGATCTGTTGTAGCATATCCCGTGTCCTTAGTTTAGTGCATGTCGTATTATTCCATCACTATTGAGAAATGATAAAGTATTCGGTTTTGATATAGCTGTCATTCTTGCCTTCATCACAATGAATTGATTCTAATTGTAGTAAAAATATGTTTATTTCTGTTAATTATGATTTTACATTGTTTTAGGCTTTTCATCTTTATTTAATTTGTTATTCTAATTTGCGTATTTACGTTTTTCAACCAGTCTACAGGTTCATTTTGGGTTGAATTGAAAAAATAAATAATTTGATAACCTACCTAACTATGAATAATTTAACCTAATTTGATTTACGTGATTTGATCTCAGATAGGCGTCTCTAAATGTTTCGAAGATAAGCGTACTCTGCTCCTCCAGTGTCCAGGCAGTGGATCTCAGAATTTCGAGTCTCTTGAGGATCATCCTAAGGATCTTTTTCATGATCCTTTGGAGTTTGAGGAGATGGCACTTAGCACAGCTCTCCCATATTGGCGTACCGTACTCAATGGCGGGGCGGATGATTTGCTTGTGGACGGCAAGCTTGTTTTAAATGGAAAGGGTGGACTTTCTGTTCATAAGTGGATAAAGCACCTAATGAAGATGTTGCACATGGTGGATTATTTGTCCACATAGGAACGGAACAGCAACTTGCTATCAAGAGTGAGACCAAAGTAGATGACTTCACTTGACCATTAAATGAGAGTATTATCAAGGTTACCAGGCGGGACAAGCCGAGGTGAATTGGATTGCGGAAATAATATGGTCTATGTTTTAGCTGCATTGATACAAATCTTCCAGCTTTTGTAATAGTCGGACAGAACATCCAGGCCTGATTGTAGTTTTGTCGTCACAGTACGGATCATTCACCCCTTATAAATGATGTTAGTGTCATCCGCAAACATTGACAAAATACCACCACCCGGAAAGGGGGGGGGGGGGGGGGTAACGCCCAAGATCACGCTAGATTTTCATAGACAAAAATCAACAACTAACTGCGGTTGATTTTGAAAGCTGTGATATCGCAGCTCGGAATGTCAAGCTAACAAAACTCACCAAACTGTAGTGAGATTGAGTTTAATGATTTTTGCTTTACACCCGAATTCAACCGAAATTTCCATAACGGCTTGCAGCAGTCCCATCGGTGAAGATTAAAAAGAGATAGCAAACTATGCTTTCTCTTTCTAAAAAAAAAACGATGTGCAATTTAATCATTTTTGTGTCGAGTCAACTCTCAGCTTGATTTGTGCACATTGTAGATAGTCTCGCAATATCAAGGGAGCTTGTAAAATTAATATCAAGCATGAAATTTTGTTCCAATATCACGCGTGATATTGCGAGCGCATGAGAGCGGAAAATATCAATGGATTTCTGATTTTGCCAACACTGATTGTGTGTACATGGTATATTTATGTTTATATTTATATTTATAAAAAAAAATTCATTGATAAATTGGCTTAGTACCTCCACTACTGGCTCACCCACCCTATTGCAACAACTAGATCATATTGGAACAGCACAAAGTATTGGTCTAAAAACTTGTTAAAATATTAGAAGTTTATTCGTCAGGCAAAGTTTGAATTTCCTGTTTATAAGAGGATACAAACATTTTATATATATGTTACATTTGGCTTGAATGCCCTCCATGTGATTTTTAAAAGTAAATTTTTGGTCAAGTACTAATCCAAGATATTTCACTTGGTTTGACCAAGAAATTGGAACTCCGTTCATAGTGACTATGTGACTACTACTAGGTTTCAAAAACGAAGCTCTAGGCTTGTGTGGAAATATTATAAGTTGAGTTTTGGAAGCGTTGGGAGAAATCTTCCATTTTTGTAAATAAGAAGAGAAAATATCTATCTGCAATTTGCTGCAAATAAGACTTCTTCCTTTAACGGAAATGCCTGTGTCATCAGCTAACTAAGATTTGTTATGGCAACCCTGAGGCAATTCAGGGAGGTCCGAAGTGAAAATGTTATACAATATAGGCCCAAGCATGTTGCTCTGATGAACCCCTACTCTAACAAGAGTCGTTCAGATTTGGAATTTTGGTAATTTACTTGCAGAGTTCTGTCAGTTAAATAATTTTGAACTAATTTCATAATATAGAGTGGAAAATTAAACTTTTTCAATTTAGCAATCAAACCTTCACACTGTAGAATGCTTTTTCTCCACCTCCAGTTGAGCAGCCTTCAGATTTGTTTGAGCGAATTAAATTGATAACTCTTAAGAGTTGATGAGTAGTTGAATGCCCAACAGCTCATCTGTAAACATTAAGTTCGTATTGACTTATTGAAGAAATCAAACTTATTGGACGGTAGCTAGATGCTTCAGCCAGCTTTTTACCCGGCTTCAAAATTGGAACAAATTTTGTATTTTTCCATTTATCAGGAAAGTATGCCAAATGAAAACATCTGTTTAATAAATTTATCAAGAAAGATAAGGTACTCTATGAGAGTTTTTTGATGAGGATATAGAAAATTCCATCATCAGCTGGAGCTTTCATATTATGATTTTTTTTGGTTGGAGATCTTAATTCGAGAGAAAATATTCACATAATCCCGGGCAACCAATCCAAACTGAAATTATGGGAATTCTCGAATTGCTTTGCAAGTTTCTAAGCTTTTTTCCGAAATTGTGATCAACATTTTACCACCTTATATAAGTGCTGGAATACGCTTTGAAGGTTTTTTTTCCAATTTTTTTTTTTGAATTTCCACAGAGGAACTCGGGTCTCATTATTTCAAAAGTTTTGTTCCTCAGGGCAGAGAATCTTGTTTTAATTTGTTTTTGCATATCCCGCCAGATAACTTCCATGACAGGATCGCGTGTTTTTTGATATTGCCTCCTACGGACATTTTAAAGACGGATCAAAAGCTGGAGGTCGTCGTCTATTATAATTTAATCGAATTTAACCTCGCATTTTGGTACTGAGGCAGTTCTTGCTACAACTATAGAAATAGTCAGGGATTCAAAAACATAACAAACATCATCTTTGGTTTGCAAAGGAATGTTTGGAGCAAAGCTATATTCCATAAATGTTCGATATTGCTCCCAATCAGCTGAATGATAAATGAAAGTTGGATTAGAAATGCGTGAAGGTGATCAGAGCCGAAGTCAGCATGGGTAACACATTGGCTACAAAAATTGACATGAATCAATGCAGACCAAACCGATAGTTGACGGATTTCTTGCTGAATAAAAGCATGTTGTTCTATCTGGATATTGAATACTGTAATAACCAGCAGAACAATCATCAAACAGAATATTACAATTGGAATTGCTTTGAGCATTATTCCATGAGCGGTGTTTTGCATTAAAATCACCAATAATGAAGAATTTACACATATGACGGGTAAGTTTCTGAAAGTCACCCTTAAGAAAATTATTTTGCTAGCCTACGCATTGCAATGGCAATTAAGTAGCTATAAACGTAAGTTGTCCAAATTTTGTTTCAACAGAAACTCCCAAAGTTTCAAAAACTTTGGTTTCAAATGAAGAAAAAATTTGATGTTTGATACGTCTATGAACAATGATGGCAACGCCACCACAGGCTCCATCAAGACGATCATTTCGATAAACGAAATAAGTTGCGTCCCTTTTAACCTTATGGTTAAGGTTTAAGGTTTAAGTAACGTTTCAGTTATAACGCACGTTATGAACTCTGAAAAAGTTAAATAGCTCGTCTACATTATTTTTAAGAAATCGAGCCTTCCAATTCAAATATTTAATGATTTGAAATCAATTACTGAATTTCAAAGTCATGACTATATTGTTCGCAAATTTAACTCCAGTTTGAATAGTAATTATGTCAATTAATGTCAATCATGTCAAAATTATCAAAATTTCCGTAAGAATTATTGCTAGAATTTTGATTTATACCAGCAGCAATAGCAGCATAGGTAGCTCCAGCGAATGAAGCAGGTATAAATGAAGAATTCGAAGCAGGGTGATGTTTGTACCTACGGGTACGAATGTAGAATTTGTTCCTCGCTGACCGTTGTTAACAGCAGAGGAATTTTCCAAGTACAACAAATTCATAGAATTATGTTGATTAAACTGGTATACAACGAAAACCAGTCATACAAAGGTGTTATAAACTGTTATAGAACATGTGTGTTGCTTGGGTTGTACCTGGCCGGAAACGTTTAACGTTTCCTACTTAGAACGAGATTGTAGGATCACTTTGCGAGTCTTACATTCCCAAAAATTGGATTTGTGGTTTTTATCACAATTTGAACATTGAGAGGTTTCACCATAATTAATGCATTTAGCTGACATGTAGAAATTATTGTCCCGTGAACCACGCCACTGGGTGAGGTTTTGAAAATTTTCTCCAGTCTTCCTGAAGTACTTCCACTTCACTCGGGCATGAAACATAAGGCTAGCTTTTTCTAAGGCCTTAAAGTTTAGTGCACTACACTTGAATTGAACTAAATAAAAATCATTAGAAATCTGCTTGCACGAATCACCAGGACTGGATTTCATTTTCATTTTGATTAATTGGACAGGCCCAACTTCAAGTAATTTCTTAATTAATCTTTGATCTGATCCAGGGATTCACCACTTCTTGAACTTCACAATCTTGAACAGACATTCAGTGTTGGTGTCGTAAGTAAAAAAAGTGTGTTGCTTCTCAGTACGATACTTGAGAAGACGTTTTAATCGGTCCAAGGTTTCAGCACAGCAAAAAATAAATTTTAATATTACATCCAAGAGGGTGCCCTTCAATCATGTTGAAAATCTCATGTTATTTTTATGGCCACAAAAATAAACAAATGCACTAAAAACAGCGTAATGTCACATCTTATTTTCGACACGATTGAAGTGCATCCACTTTGATGTGATATTAAAATTATTTTTTACTGTAAGCAAAAACACGGCATTCACCTCGACGGCCAATTTGAAGTGAAAACTTTAATTTAACGAAGTTTCAAAGCTCCGTGCGAAGAGCATGGAAAACGGAAGTCGTTACCGCAATATTTCCTTTTTGGCATTAAACCGAGAATGTTTAATGGTATTTTGCCTGGATGATGGATCATTCTCATCATACTTAAGTATATCAAATTGATTGCTCAATTGAATTTCATCAGAAGGGGGATCAAACGATTGCCCTTTTCTTTTGCGCTTTTGTGCTTCTGCTGGATGTTTTCAAATTAGTTTTTTTTTTGAAGATTAGTTAAATTACAGTTTCATGTTCTTCTTCATCGTTTGTTTAAAATAATGTAAATTTTTGCGGTATCTAGTGCACTCGTTATTAGCGCTAGATGTGGCGTAAATTTACAAGATATTTCATGAGAATTTATGCACAATTTTATATAAAAGCTTTCGAACCATTTCGATGTTTATGCCAACTATAGCGCAAGACTAAACAAAGGGAGAATTTATGCGATGGTTAAAATCCAGAATGATTTTCTGTGTGGCTCTTTCAAGAGTAAGATAAATCTAATACAATGGAATATACACATAAAATAACTGCAAAAATCTCACAATTTATTGGTTATCGTCAAACAACAGTTTCAAAATATTCTTATTATACAGTACTGGAAATAATAAAGTATACACCGTGTTTTTTTGTCTCTTCAAAATTGTTCAAAGAGCTCTAGCTTTTCAGTAGGTGCATCAGCTTCGAACTTCGTCCCTCATAAAATTGATTTTTTGTTTTAAACTATTTCGAGCATTCACGATTCCACCCTAAATTCATTGTTTTGATCGATCATTTGCGGTCTTATGTATGACACTCTGCTTTATATAAATAATATAGAAGATCTGGGTGTACCCTCACCAGGAAACGTCACTGATATCAGAATTATTTTCTTTTTACTTTTCAAAAAAATCGGTTAATTTTGCAATTCATCGACATGGATTTTCATCATATCCGTTCTTAAAATACTCGTATTATAGTGTTTGTGAAGCTTTTTGAAAACCAGAACCCATCATCTTGCATTCTTAAATGAGGCTATTCGTTAACCGTACGTGTTGGTAGATGCTGATATAAACTTTGGAATTTAGGGATATATTTCTACCAATGAACACAAAAAATTAGAGCTCATTGGGTTCATTGTCCTTCAAGGAATAACAATTTGAAAAATGGTAGTCAAATAGGATTTTTTTTACCAAAACTGCTAAAACTTTATACAAATTCAGTTCGATAGTTCGATAGATAGATATTCGTTTCCAAAATTTGTATGCAGCTCTTTGAATTGTTTTAGAGACACACAAATCACGGTGTATACTTTATTATTGCCAGTACTGTCCTTTAAAGTGAACATTTTATATGTCATCTGATGAGATGAAAGTATAGAGTTGATAGTTCCATTATAGTAGGGCAGTGTGAATTGTCGGTCAAGTTGGACATTGGAAAACCCCAAACGTGACATTCGATTTTACTCTCTTTCTGTATGTTAAACATAACGTCGGACATAGCGCATCATTGTGTAAATACAGCGCACTATGTCCGACGTTATGTTTAACGTACAGATCGAGAGTAAAATCGATTGTCGCGTCTGGGGTTTTCCGATTATCAACTGGAACGATAATATATATAAAGTAGAAAGCGAGCAAAGGAATTGGTGATCATCCTTTTTGCCAGTGGTGGCGGGAGGAAACACCCCCACTATCCCTAATCAACAGATGTGTTTGGTAAAGGGGATGCTCGACCCGATTCGTATCTTCCTCAAAATTGTCCTTTGCTCGCTTTATAATATCTATATACAATTTCCACACTGCCGTACTATAACGGAACTATCAATTATATTCTTTCGTTTTCTCATCTATCGTATAAAATGTCCATTATAAGTCTTATATTGACGTTAAGCATCTGCAACTATATAAATCGTTAACTCCATACGTGAATAATAAAAAAAAGTGCTTAGTTAAAACACATTTTCTGATTAATAAAAATGTTATGAAGATTTGTCTGAAGCAGTTTAATTAAACCGGTGAACATTTTCATGGGAAGGGTATATATACACACTTAGAAATACCTAATTTTACACGTGATGGAATCCATCTTTGACATAAAGGGTGAGACGTAAACTAACATGTCATGTAAAATTAAGTGCTCCGAGACTGAAAAGTTCAGTACTCGACGAAAAGTATGTTTGATTGAGCTGAATTGCGCGCCTATTACGACTCAATTTTATGTCAAAATTGACGCTCGTATATGTCAGTCTCAGCGCACCTAAATTTACATGAATTTTTCTAAGTGTGTACATGATAGAAACAATAGACAGGGAACGGGAATCATACGTGCCATCTCCGGCTTGATAATACCATAGAGGTAACTCTAAGACCAGAAGGTCCCGAAGAAACGTACTCAACTTTTTTGCTCAGCTTTGGTACTCTCTGCGGTTCAAAGCTAATCGATGCACCCCTCGAAACATAGTAATATTAGCGAACCCCTCATTTTATCTGTCAAACTTTCATAGCGAATCAAAACAAACATAGCGTAGTACTAGAATTTAGACTACACACTTAGAAAAATCCATGTAAATTTAGGTGCTCTGAGAGTGACATATACGAGCGTCAATTTTGACATACATTTGAGTCATAATAGACGCGAAATTTAGCTCAATCAAACGTACTTTCGAACTTTTCAGTCTCGGAACACTTAATTTTACATGAAATGATGGGTTACGTCTCATCTTTTATGTCAAAAAAAGGATTCCGTCACGTGTAAGATTAAGTATTTCTAAGTGTGTAGCATGGGGTACGCTTATAGATGTACTTGGTACCAATAGGCTAGCCAAGTAGTGAACCCATTTAAAATCGTTAGTTTCCACCGGTTGGTAATACCATGTTTTTACTGACTGGGCTATCTACCCAACAAACATTATAAACGGAATAAGAGCTTATTCAGGCAAAAATATGCTTCTTCAGCTGAAAAATTGCTTATTTCAAGAGCAAATTTTCATTATGTCGTAAGTAACATTCGCACCAATCCGAGAAAAATAAAGTTTTGTTTTGATGACCGAAAAGTTATTCCTATTTCCAAGTAAACACATATAATCTCATAGTGATAGCAATGTTTAACATATTTAGCAGGGTTTTAATCATACAAATGCAAATCGCTAGCTTTCATGCTAAAAAATACTGGTTTTTGAGTCAAAAGTTATTATGCGTCGTTTGGTGGCCCCTATTGTTACTTAAGTCAAAGTGTATTCACCAGGATATTCGGGAGAATTATCAATTACGTCTCCTGACGTGCAGCCCATTCATCATTTTAGGACTACCGAAATCATCTTAGCAACAAACAGTTCGATTTATTCACTTTAATAATGAGAAAGCGAAACGACGAACGTACACTTTTCACGGGTTTCTCAGCGCTGTTACTTAAGTCAAACGGCATCTCCATAGAAATTGGGTGACTTAAGTAACATCGAAAACTATTTTGATCGGAAGGTGATTACGTCGAAAAGCAATTTGACTGGTAAATAAATTTAAAAATGGCATTCGATCCTATATTCGGACAGTATAATATAGTGTAATAGCAGGAGAATCGATTGACACTGATAGCTCGACTTTGTTTACCTTTGTTACATTCGACGTAATGAAAATTTGCTCTTGATTTAGCCTTTAATCAGCTCAAATTGTTTGTTGGGTAAGGCCTCCATTTAAAAACATATATTTTAATAGAAAACCTCCCGCCACACAAAGGCTTTCTGAGTGGACTGTATCCCTTAATAAACAAATACCATAAACGAACTGTATTCCGGATGTTAAACTATCCCACAAATGGTTCGTATCATACCCCGAACACGTCGTTAAGCTCTTTTTTATTTATTTTTTTTTATTATTAGGGTCTTGCATGAATATTTAAATACTTTAATTAATTATTTTTTCAAGCATACCTTTACTAGGACAAGTTTGCTTAGAATAAATGTATAAGGATTACTAAATACGATTCTCATTAAATGAACACTTTAATACATGTATCAACAAGCAATCGTTACAATTATTTAGAATTGATTTCCCTTTTCAAATTTAAAGCTCGTGTAAATAGCTCACGTTTGCCGACGGTCACGTTCTGTAGTCACACGTGAATGTACTTGAATGTGGACACGGCTGAAGAATCAACCACTTTCGACCAGAACAGAACATTGCCATTAGCTTGGCTTTATTATTTGAATATTTTAATTGCGGCCCCACATGGTGCTGATGCTTTTCCGATTTTCAATCATCTTCTCACGGTTCTATCTATATGACCAGGGTTACAATAACGAGCGCTGCTGGAAATAGCAGTTTTTAAAATCGTAAACTCATTTAGCTTGCTTTTATGAGCGGACATTTCACCAGACTAACTTTTATTGGTCTCTCAGGCGTTGTCAACTGTTCTAAATTTTAAAATAGGACTCTGTTCAATTATTAACGTAACTATCTCAAACGTCTGCCACAACTAATTTTTCGCATGGCCGGAAATAGGCTGTTTTTAAACATGCTGTTAATCATACAATTTCACCTAATCACTAACCACTAGTTTCAGGATTGGCACAAGTTCTTCTTTACTCCGCGTCACTGTTAGCAGATTCTTAAGAATAGCCAATTTTCTATTCACAGCAACTGTAAAACACTTGCCTTTATTTTCCCTTTTTCCAACACAAAGCACAAAACAAATAACACTCCGATCCACTGAACCCTTTTGGCTACTAAACGGCAACTGGTGTTTGTGGCCTTTGGCACAGGATCAGCCTATTTCCACGGAGGCTGTGGTTCAGTTGTTTCCCTTTCGGTTGGCACGAGCGTTATGTCATTAGCAGCATTGAAACACACGTATTTATAAAGCAACACGCCGAAAAAGGAGCACCTTTTTCTTCGGATACCGTATCGGTAGATGATGACGATGTTGCTACACTGTTGCTTCTTCGTCTATTTCAGCGAACCGCATACCTTCATACCGACAATATCCCATGCGGACTTATGCTGCTGCTCCTGATGGAAGTTGCCCTCCCGAGAGCGTAGGTTGCGATTTCTTTTGCACCTTAGCCACCGTGTAACAACCCAGTGGCAGTGTCTCCCGATGCAGGAGAAGATGGGTGACGCAGCAAAAAAGATATATCCTTGCAACACTTAATGATGAGATGTGACGATCATCAATGGTTGTGCTACATCCAAATATCATCACTCCAAAAGCGCGCCACTTTAGCTCTGTATTACAGACAAGCGCGCCAATTTCTTGTCGCATCCTTGTGCAATGTTTCAGGCCGCGTGTGCTCTCCATGTTAGCGTTTTCCATCTTCCCAAGCAGGGTGATGTTGCAGTTATTGGGGGTGGAAATATGTTGGGTGTTGACCATCAAGTGAAGGATGCATAATACGTCATTAGAGGTGTTAATCGTGGAACTGTGTTTGTTTTAGTATTCTATTTCAATTTGATTACTTTTCAATTGTATAGAGAATTGATTACATCTATAAATATAGTATAGATATTGAGTTTTCTTTTTGTCGGCTGATGTTATCTGTAATGGCAAAAAAGACAATTGACACCGTCGTCAACCAGAGGTTGCACAGACTGAACACATAAAGGCCGGCGCACAATAGATACGTTTTCAGGTTTTTTGACAGTTAGCCCATGTATTATCTGTCAAAAAACCCGAAAACGTATCTATTGTGCGCTGGCTTTAACACTAAACAACGGACATCACACAACACCGACTGGAGTAGTTTTTATCAAATGAATAACCCTTAATTGTGGATTTCTTCTTGCCAAATGTTTTAAATTTACACGACACCAAAGTGACTACATATAGGTGTTCTAATGTGTCAAATTCATGATTCAGATCAGCCATATTGGATTTCTGTATGGGACAGCGACGGAATTTGTTTACAATTTGCTCTAAAACCGCACTTTTCCCCACCGCAACCTCCTCGCTTATATAGTGACAAAGTTTTATCACCATGTATATAACCACCGTGCAAGACACTACGATACAGCTTTGTCACTATATCACAGGTTTAGAGTAAATTGTAAACAAACTCGGTCGCTGTTCCATACAAACATTCAACATGGCTGAATCATGAATTTGATACATTAGAACACCTATATGTAGTCACCTTGGTCTCGACCAAGCAGATTCATTGCTGGCGTGATAAAAAGAGATTAGATGTATTGACGAAAACATCATTGCTTTCCGTAATTACTGCCAACAACTCAATCGCCAAACTCAATTTTAAATATCGTGTATCACAATTTATCTCTGTCATTATGGCACAAAGTTGGTCTTAAAGAAACACAAAAATTCACCTTATGTTTTTGCTATATTTCATGGTGAGATAGACAAAATATTTTTACATGTAATTTTTTTCAGAAATCTATGGAAAACACAGATTTTCTTGGATTTTTTATATCTTTTTTGAATATTTTTAGAAAAGTCAAAACGTGCCAGAAAAAAATCATTTTATTTTGGGCGGTAATCTTATCTTTATTGGAATAGTTAGCACGTAGTATCTTCGATCTAAATTCAGTTCACGCCGAATTTTAAGTGGTTCGATATGCAGCAAAGTACACACTAATCCAGCATTTAGGCTCTGAACCATTTGGTGGATTATTTTAACTTTTAGTTAAAATTTGACAGATGAAAAGTTATCGATGAACCCTGCTATCCGAGCTTTGTTATTTCTGACAGACAAGAAGTTAAATTTTGACAACCGTGGGTTGAATACCGGTCGATCGACAGCACGAGGATTTTCGAACATAGAAAATAACTTTCGAAATGTCACTTTTAACCACGAGTTAAATTTAACTTGGCAAATGGTTCACAGCCTTAGTTGTTCGGTAGTTTTTTGTCTGGTCAGCAAAATAGCCACCTTGTTTTACCGACCACGAATTGTAAAACTCTAACCTGTCAATTTTATTCCCGCCGCCATTTTAGCTTCAGTAAAATCCGGGAGCAAGTGTTTAATCGCGCAGTTTTGTTAAAATTTTAATTATATCATGACGGAACTGAGAAAGCACTTAGGCTGTGAACCATTTGCCGAGTTAAATTTAACTCGTGGTTAAAAGTGACATTTCGAAAGTTATTTTCTATGTTCGAAAATCCCCGTGCTGTCGATCGGCCGGTTTTCGAGCCACGGTTGTCAAAATTTAACTTCTTGTCTGTCAGAAATAACCATGCTCGGATAGCAGGGTTAATCGATAACTTTTCATCTGTCAAATTTTAACCAAAAGTTAAAATAATCCACCAAATGGTTCAGAGCCTTAGTGTCTAGTGTCAGTTGTTCTAACGCCAGCGCCATCATGTTATCAAAGAGGGTTTTTGAGTGGGGAAGTCACCGTTAGTGGCGCTTAAGTCGAATAAGTTTTTACAGACATATTGTTCGAGCCTCAACGTCTGTTCTCTGTGGGAGCACGGAAAAAAGATGCCGATTCATTTGAACCATTCATAGCGCAAAGTTATCTGTTGCTAGGATATGAACGAAGCTATTTGCACATTCTTTCTGATACTCTTAGTCGAGACAGTTCATCAAATAGGATGTTATGATTTACGGTGTCGAAGGCAGTCTAGATATCCGTATACACTGCATTTACCTGTCTCGTCCATTACGCCGATGCAAGTCGTTGTGAATTCGCACAGATTAATTTCTTTGGATAGAATGCGTACTGAAAAGGACTGATGTAATTCCTGCACGATCTGAACAATACATCTTTAACAATGGTTGAAGGATAGCTTAAGTTTGTGTATCACAGACTCAATCATCTCTTTTGAAATTTCGAAAACATCGATAACGTCTTTCGCGACTTCATTGATAGTCATTACCGTTTCTTCTGTTGTTGGAGCACGATCTACGAAGACGCTCGCAAAATGTTGGGAGATTAGATAGCACTTTTGCTGTGCAGTGTTAACCGATACGTCTCCCAGATGTATTGAAGTGGGTAGACCAATTTCATTGAGTTTTGAATTGACAAAACTCCAAATTCTTCTTGGATTCCGTTGAAGATCATTCTGTCTTCACTTTACATAGCATTTGAACAGAAAGCGATTGTATCCACGATATCAATTAAATCGGCGTTTATAGAAAGAACATCTTTGGCGGCAGTAGAATTTCAAGGAACTTATTCGGTGTAATGTACATAGACGGACATTATAACAGGCAGGTTTTTTTTTCTGGCAGGGTCTGCTGTTACGGTACCACTTGAGTGATACAGTTCAAAAGAATTATATTCAAATAGTTGGTAGCAGTATCGACATCACGATATTGGGAAACCTCCGACCAATCAACCTACAGCTAGTTCGAGACATCATAATTACTTCGGTGGAGGTCAATCGCTTCTAACTCATAACCTTCTTCATATAGAAGAGGCGGCAGGCATACCAAGAACTGACGATTATATTTTGTACCAAGGTTCACATCGGCCATGTCTCGGGAGCCTTTAAGGAAGTGACCAGAATTTGACATGAGCCAAAATTTATCTTGCAACAAATCATATGGCCTGGCAAGCACCGGATACCACCGAGAAAGTGGCCATAATCTGAAGTAAACTAAAATCACATATAATCACATCAACATTCATATACATGATTATTTTTACCGGGCATGATCTGCACAGCAAAAAATAATGAATATAACATGACGTGTAAACCAAAACCATTTTAAATTTACATCGCTTTAAACTATGTTTTAATTTAATTTTACATTAAAAATCATGCACATAATAAAAACATGATGAAACTCATAAAATTACACGTTTATTCGATTAATTTTCTCCTGCAGTGTAATATCACCACGTGATGTAAAAACTTATCGAAGAACATCGGATTTTCAACGATAAAGCCTATAAATTTACATGCTCGTGTAAATTTAAATCAACAAACATTGAGAAAGCTAATATGGCGGACGGACCGATTATTCGATCAGTTTTTTCTCCGCTCGGTTTATTTTGTATTGTGCGCTCAGTTTTGGTTATGTGGAACGATTTATCGTACATACGCGCGTCCACAAATAGAAAATGGATGACAGACAAAATAATGATTACAGCGGTTTTATACAGAGAACACTTTTAGTTCGTGCAGAAAATCAAAAATTTGGATAAGGAGAGAATAACATTCAAAAATGCGCTCGTGGTTCCTTTTTTCTCCTGACTGATCGTTTTGATGCAGCGGTGGAAGTGTAGGGTATGTACTGTGTCGTAAAGGCGGGTTTTTCCACGTGGGTGATAATTCCGCGTTCTTGAAAATCAGTTCGATTTTATGAAAATTCGTACAAAAAGCCAAAAGCGTGTAATTCTAAATATCCTGTAGAATTACAAAGTGAGTCCATCTAAAGCTATCCATGTAAAATTCAAGAGACGTTTAATTTTACATGCATGTACATTTCAAGTCGTGTAAATTTAAAAACCAATTTAATTGTTTATGAATATGCATGCTCTTTTTATGTGCATGGAAATTCGTGTAAAATTACAAAACAATTTCAACTGTGCATGCAAATTCGTGTAAAATTACAAAATAATTTTAACTGTGTGGGTGCTCCCTGTCCAAAGTGGACTATTCACCATCGTCACATCATCTCACCGTCATGATCTTATCACCATTCCAAAGCAGCAGATGAAGTGGCTGCGCCAGCTCAAACAGCCTTTTTTTTTTTTTTTTTTTTTTTACTTAAAATGATCTTTATTTCTTGTGTATGTGTGGTTTACATTTATGAATTTTTCAAGTGACACAGATGCGTCTTTTCAACTTTAGTTCATTTGAGATTTTAATTATTATTTACAGTTACTAGTCCTATCAGGCCTATTTTAAAGTATGACCACCTTGGTGGAGCTCAAACAGCCTGCGCCGGGTGACTTTAAGTATACAGTAATGACCCGTTTTGTCAGCTCCTCTGTGCATCAAACTTTTAGGCCTGCTGGGGTGAGAGATAATCACGCTTACCACTACACCACCGGCACCGCTTGAGGTATAGCTGGGAGTCATTGATGAAAAAGACTATGGTTGGTGTTTACATTCCATTTTTAGTGTTCAAGATGGCACGAATGAGAAACACGTGCGCGAGCGGATTTTGTACGGATGTAATGCTAATCCTGACTTGTCAATACGGAAACTTGCAAAAAAAAAAAAGATTTACCTAAATCCACTGTTCACGGTGTGCTCAAATCATAAGTAACTAGTGCTGTCAGATTATGTAAGCGAGCTGTCGTTGTTTTGGCCTACTTTTTATTTCTTTTCCTTGGCCTTGGTATTGACATCAGCTAAGACTTATGCAACTATACGGGTTGGCTTATAGACTTGATCCTAAATTAATTGCCTCACGGTAACACAACATGTTTATAAATAATTTATCCAGGGTGCCAGAACCTTTCAAAGGCTTCAAGTTTTTACTAGTCGTATTAAAATTTAGTTATTTTTAAGTCATACAATCCTCTGATTTTCCAGCCCTGGATCATTTTAATTTTCTTCTTTTTTTCTCACAACATTTTTTTAAATTTTCCCAAGATTTTTTAAGAGAAAGTTTCAAGTTATCTCATTCAAATTATTGATAAAGATGACGGGAATCATGCTCAATAACATTAGGAAGAAAACCAGAATTAAAAAAATTATTTTCATCAGACAGTGACAGATTTTTAAAATTCGGAACCGGATATAATTTTAAATGTTTCCTACTTCGGTAAATGTTGAGCATTTCGAAAATATATTTGTTTAAACCAAAACTTATAAAAGGATTTTTTTAAATATCTTTATTAAGGAGACTTTCAGCCCTGGGCTGGTTCGTCTCCGGTAATAAAAGGATCATAACCTTGCAATAATAGTCCTTTTAATGTTGTACATAAAATCAACTCTCAACTCAACGATTAACATTTAGAACATTTTATAATTTTTTGTGACTCTAACAATTGGGTTGTTTAACTTCGAAAAATAACCGATTAATAAACATCATCTGATAGAGCTTCGTTTTCTGAACACAACGATATTTTCATCGATTCGTAGACATTCATCTCGATTTTTAAATCAAGATTTAAATGTATGATCGTTTACACTAAATATATTCGTTGACAGCTCGCTCCCATAAAAAGTCCCACCAAGGGACGCTGAAATGGTGATTTTTGCTAATGTAATCGCTCTTATTTGAAATAGTTCCAGTGTACCAAAATTGATGAAATGTTGAAGTTCGGTTCCATTTTTAATGCAGATAACGAATGTGTATTTACCTCAATAGGCCTAGTATACAGATCGAAGCTAAACGAAATTTGAAGCACGTGAAAACTAATGAAATTTCGCTAGCGAAAAAGGTTGTGAAAAAGTGTTTGTGGAACATTTTCCAGTTTCCTTTTTTCGCAGTTAACAGTTAAAGCCCTGCAGTAAAAGTATGGACGTCTGTCAAAAGTTGTTCCAATCGAACCGTAAAAATGCACCGCTTTGCTCGATTGGAACTGCTTTTTTTAAGTTTTGTGGTGACAGTCGTCCATACTTTTACTGTAGGGCTTTATTAACAGTTCATGTGAAACGAAATCGATCAGTTTACACCTCCGTATAGAGCCTGAATTTATAAAAAGGCGACATCTTATCCATTTGACAGGTCTTCTGCTCGATTGGAATGACTTTTCCTATGACTTTGACAGACAATCGATTGTTCCAATTTTGACATGTCGCCTCTTTATAAATTTAGGCTCTTTAGAGCAACCGTAACGGTACGCTGCTAAACTCATTTTAGCAGCCCTCATCATAGCGCAGCTACCGTATCGGGGGTTGCCATACGAGTAACTAAAATAGCAGTCGACTTCTCGGTAAGAGCAACCGTAAAGCTGGGTTTAAACAGGGCAAGTCAATTGATCAAGTCAGTTGAATTCAACTGACTTGAACGCGAATTGAACGTGTAAACCATGCCATCCAACTGACTTGATCAACTCACTTGAATTGAAAAAAGTTGAACCAGGTTCAACTTTTCAAGCCAATTGAATTCAACTGAGTTGATCATTTGACTTGCCTAGTCTAAACCCAGCATAACGGTCGTTGTCATTTGCGCGACTATTTTAACAGCGCACAGCGCTCTCATTTTAGTTTAGTCACTCTTCTCCACACCGGTCGCTGCTATCGCGGTTATCAAATTACTCGCCTTTGTCCATACCGGTAGTGAGCATTTGGTAGCGCGCTTATTAGAGCAACCGTAACGGTACGCTGCTAAACTCATTTTAGCAGCCCTCATCATAGCGCAGCTACCGTATCGGGGGTTGCCATACGAGTAACTAAAATAGCAATCGACTTCTCGGTACGTGCTGTCAAATCAGCCTACTGATCATTCTTGTATGAAACTGGTTCCAAACGTAAACAAACGCTGTAGGTTTCTTATGGCTTGTTCACGTTTGGAACCAGTTATCCCAGTTATGCGAGGTAGGCGACGATTGTTCGTATTGGACAGCCAACTCCCCCCCCCCCCCCTTGCGTTTTTCACGCAGGTGAAAAATCTGGATCAACAATAGAAAAGGGCCCATCAGCATTTGTAAACAAACCGTTCTAAAGCCCTTTCCTCACAAAGCGAAGGCCACCCTCGCAAACCAACACTATCATCGGATAGGGGAAAGTTTCCCCTACATGATGATGGTGTTCGTTTGCGTGGGCAGCCTTTGCTTTAAGCGGAAAGGGCTTTCGAACGGTTTGTTTACAAATGCTGATGGGCCCTTTTCTATTGTTGATCCAGAAATGTAGTATTTTGTATGAGATTTTCGCTTCGCTTCGATCTCTATACAGGCCTATAGGCCTATATACACGGACAGAAAATTGTTTGCATTGAATAAAAAAAAAACTTTAATTGTATTTAAGCAAACAATTCCGGTTGAAATTATATTGCATTTTGTTGTTTCAATAATACTTATTCATATAAATTCAAAATAGGATTCCTTTTGTTTTAATCAGCCACTTTTCAACTGCAACTATTGTAAAAATAACAATATTCTATTATTAAGCCAAAATAGTTAATTTTAATTTAGCATTTATTTCCTGTGTCTATTTTCTGGGTCAAGAAAGCAAAAATAGCTACCAACGATTCCCTCGTTTTCACCCGGACAAAAATGTAAACAATAACAATACTTCCGCGTTATCAATGTTTCTGTTTTTTTCCATTATTTTTTTCCGTCGATCATGTTTTCCGTAATGACGAGTACCAATGCTCCCGACGCCAGGAAGGCAGCTCCCACATCTGGACCCTACATATCGACCCATCAACTCATGAACCGGGGGCTTTTATTTTATGCCTCTGAAATTCAATTGCAATTTCTGCAATTTTGTTTCAAAAAGAAAACGAAACATAAAAAAAAATGCCATATTATTTTTGCATCAATAAACATATTTTTATTTCTACTGCGTGAATTGTCAGACTTTATAAAATAAATATGATTGAATCAACAAGAAATCTCTTTTAAAAACAAACTTTTTTTTGTTGTTGACCCAGCTGCCAAATTTGACAGCTTACGTCAAAACCATGAAAGCTCTTGTAAATTCTAACATATTTCCTTATTGATTTAACAATCCATGGGTTTTTAGAAACAAAAATACTGGATTGTTGAAACAATAATGATTTCTTTTTGCAGCCAAAACAAATATTATTACTTTTAAAATATTTCTTTCTGCGTGTACCCCTAACCAAACCAACTGAGCAAAGCAAAATGATAAAACATATTTAGTATCCCTAATTTATTAAAATTTTCAATAAATGTATGTTAATAAAGATGTTGCGCGTTAGTGAACGTTCAATTCTTAAAGATTTCTTATTTTTATCGAAGACATTCCTAATTCTTCATCTCATTTCTAGATAGAGCTGGAATTAGGGCGTAACAGCTTTTGTAAACAATGACTTCTATCGATGATTTCTAGGAACTCAAGGCACGCCCACGCAGACCAACATAACCATCGGATAGGGGAAGTCTTTCCCTATCCGATGAGGATGTTGGTTTGCGTGAGTGAGCCTTGAATTTCTAGAAATCATCGATAGAAGTCATTGTTTACAAAAGCTGTAAGGCCCTAATTCCAGCTCTATCTAGATTTCATCTTATTTATCTCTAACTTTCACTTTTTTTTCTATTTTTGAGCGAATTCGCCTACGTAAAGGCATAGAGGTAAATTTTCACCGGTTCCACTGACCTGGAACCCCCGGACACCCGAGGGGGGTGACACATCTAAATCTCAAGTTTAGATGCTCAACAAATCTCACACTAGCGAATCAATCTTCGAAATATCTTCTTTCATTTGTCGCATCTACTTGCATCGCTCATCATCTTTTTGCAGGAAATCTTCAGAATCGTCATCAATCTTCTTTCTATCTACTCAGTGTGCGCGCAGCTAGCCACAGCAAAACACAATCTTTTTTGCATTGTAGATAGAGTCGTCCCCCTCGCGGACACCCCCTCCAACGGGTCCCTGCATCACGGCTCAGGACCCCAATACCCACAGGTCACCCTTAATCGCAGGGTGAAAGAGCAGGAATTTAGATGCCCTGCCCGAAGATCTAAACTGAAATGCATAAAAAAATGACAAAATGATACACTCTTTGCACACTGTCAAAGATCATATTGCAGACAAAATCAACTATGTTCAAATCAAAACAAAAATACTAGCCCATCTGGTGGCTGATGGCACAAGCTTATAAGAAAATTCTATTACAGTGAACCACATTATTTTAATTGATTTCTTCGCCAGTTAGTCGTCTGTCACTTCGTGTGTGCCAATAGGCTACTAAGGCTCTGAACCATTTGGTGGATTATTTTAACTTTTGGTTAAAATTTGAATGGAAAGTTATCGATTAACCCTGCTATCCGAGCGTGGTTACTTCTGACAGACAAGAAGTTAAATTTTGACAACCTTGGCTAAGTTCTTCTCGAAAACCGGTCGATCGACAGCTCAGGGATTTTCGAACATAGAAAATAACTTTCGAAATGTCACTTTTAACCACGAGTTAAATTTAACTCGGCAAATGGTTCACAGCCTAAAGTGGTGAGCCAATTTAAAATCGTTAGTTTCGTATAGGCCTTTTTAATAGAAACTAAACGATCGATTCAGCCTCTGGTGGTGGATAGGAGAACGTCAAAAAGAGTGTTGTGAGCATACATTTTTGCCTTGAGACATAGGAAGCGGAACACTTTTTTACTTTTCCTGATAAATTGATTCATCTGAGATGCTGCAAAACTTAATCTACAGTTGAAACATTTAATTCTGTAACGTTTTTGAAAAGATCCTGCTGGAGTTCAGGAATATTTTTGTTGAGAGAAATGGAAAATTAGAAAAGTGCCTTAGTGGTTATGATCTTCCGGATTTCTTGTGTGTGAATAGTTTAGGTGCAAATCAGTTCAGATTTGTGGAAAATCGTACAATAAGACAATTACCGATGGAAATTGGCAAGTTTTTGAATGAAAAATGCTGTTATTTGCGTTGGGGAAAATACTTATTCTGATGTAAACAAACGGTTTGGTTGACGTTTCTTCTCGAACTCGCGTGGTGCACTCTACGTTGGTGGTGCATTAAAAAGGCGTATTGATTGTTGGTAGTAGTGTTGCCATGTGGTACAATCCAGTAGTAGTGGTGTTGCCATGTGGTACACTGAAAAATTGCAATAGCAGATTATTCACCAAAGTTTTCGAGCCGCTCCGTCTGTCACTTCGTTTGTGGTATTACCAACAATCAATACGAAACTAAAGGCCCAAGTGCAATGAGAGCGGAAGCGGAACGGCAGTGGCAGCGGAAAAGCCCGGTCTGAGTAAGCCTATTTGTCGGATTGAAAACTAGTTAGAACCACAAACGAAGTGACAGACGACTAACTGGCGAAGAAATCCATTAAAATAATGTGGTTCACTGTAATAGAATTTTCTTGGAAGCTTGCGTTTCTCCGGGACCTTCTAGTCTTAGAATTACCTCTATGGTATTACCACAAACGAAGTGACAGACGGAGCGGCTCGAAAACTTTGGTGACTAACCTTCTATTGCAATTTTTCAGTGTACCACATGGCACACTACTGGATTGTACCACATGGCAACACTACTATTGGATTGAACTACCATTTTCACCAAATGTACTAGAATATTTTGGTTCTATCTCTTTCACTCTACTCAAAACTGAAATGCATAAAAAAATGACAAAATGATACGCACTCTTTGCACACTGTCAAAGAATCATTGTACACAAAATCAACTTTGTTCAAATCAAAACAAAAAAACTAACCCATCTAGTGGATGATGGCACAAGCTTCCAAGAAAATTCTATTACAGTGAACCACATTATTTTAATGGATTTCTTCGCCAGTAAGTCGTCTGTCACTTCGTTTGTGGTATTACCTTCCGGTTGAATACTGTCGGCAAGGGTAGTGGCATCATTCAGAATTTAATCCTTTTCGCTCTGACTTTTGCCGGCCGAGAAGGTTCCTCAGCTCAATGTCCTCATCCTCATCTTATTCCTCCTGTTCGTCCATATCTTCGTCGGATGAAAACAGTTTCTCCGGCTGTGAAAACAAAGGGAAAGTATCTTCCAAAATACTTACCAATAATGTGATTCTGAGCTGGGTTACAGTTTCGCATATGGGATGATAGCAGCAGCAACACACGAACGGCAGCAGCAGAAATACACAACCAATGCTGGAAGCGACGCGGTTTTGACAGTGTTTATTTTTTCATCCAAATAGGAGTAAATTGCAACTACCCATATTTAGGAAAAGCTACTTTACTCATAATGTGAGTGAATTCTACTGATTTTTATCAGTATCATTCACCCATATTATACACGCTAACTTGAAAGTACCCATTAATGGGTAAAAAAAGACCCATTTCTAAGAAAAGTGGCTTAACTCATTAAATGAGTAAACCCAATATTACTCATTAATGAGTATTTGATACATACTTCAAAAAATGGGTACTTTTTAGCTTTCATGTTCTTACTGGAGATGAATAAAAAATACCCATTTTATCAACAAAATTATTTTATGGGCTTCCTGCCGTAAATAATTTAACCAAATATTAAAAGTAGTCAAAAGAAAAAAAAATAATAATCTTTTATATTGCTCTAAAATATAATAAAATATGTGTTACAGATTGTAACCTGCCACCCTTTAAACGAGAAAAGGTTGTTCCGGCCTCGGTTCCGGCTGTTCCGATTTCAACCTTCGTCACCGTCTTCCATTGCCAAACCATCCTGATATTCGATTAAATTCCACTGGTTCCACGGCTACCCAGTAAAATTAGCACTCATTCGCCAGTCTCCACTAATCGAAGCTAAAGGCAATCTCCTTTACTTTCACTTCGCTAACCTGAAACGGAACTGAGAACGGAACACATCACACTTCTAGTTTGATTTCTAGCTCTTACCTCGTGAAAATCACCTCGGTTTGCTTGGTGAGACTTCTATCCGGCGCACTATTTTCACCCGAATTAATACCGGCCAGATGGAATCTGCTAGCACAATCAAACTACCGTTCGAGTTTCCTTCGCGTATCCTCTTGAGCCGTGACTTTTTTCTACATGTTTCCAAAATGCAAAATAACAATAATGTGTTTACTCATTTTTATTGCATGAAGTCATTTTTTAAAGTGAATAAAAAGTAACCATTTTTCATTTTTGGAAAATACCCATTTTTTGACAACATAGTATGGATTCCAAAAAAGAGTTAAAGATACTCATTAAATGGGTACTTTCAAGTTAGCGTGTAGGTATTGTATCAGAAACCCAAATATGGGTGAATCAACTATCTATTTATGGCTGAACTAAACTAAGCGTGTAAACTTAACTGGGGAATATTAATTGGCCGTGTATATATTGTGCCCGGGCCTTTAGAATATCGCACACACCTATTGACGAATTGTCAAACTGTGGATCGCATTTTTTGACAAAAACATCTGTTTGTTTCGCGCCGATTTCAGTTTGGCTTGTCCCGCGATTTTTCCACTAAATTTATCATTTCTGCCTCGACTTCTTTCAAGTATTGACGTGTTTGCGCGAAGCTCGGAGAACCGTGTTTCTAACGCATCAAATTATTATAAACTAAGCAACTATTAGTGAGTATTTAACATTAAAACTGCAAGCATTTAAATTAAAAGCCTACGTTGTTTTTACGCAGAAAACCCAAAATGTTCGAAGCTCGTCTTGTTGCCAGCACTACGCTGAAAAAGGTCCTGGAGGCCGTGAAGGACCTGCTGAATGAAGCCACGTTCGACTGCAGTGACTCGGGTATTCAATTACAGGCTATGGACAATTCCCACGTTTCATTAGTATCACTATCACTTCGTTCCGATGGTTTCGATAAGTACCGCTGTGATCGAAATCTCTCTATGGGAATGAATCTGGCCAATATGTCCAAAATCATGAAGTGCGCCAACAATGATGATACCGTGACCATGAAAGCACAAGACAATGCGGATACAGTCACTTTTATGTTTGAATCGCAAAACCAGGAGAAAGTCTCTGATTATGAAATGAAGCTGATGAATCTGGATCAGGAGCATTTGGGAATTCCGGAGACGGATTATGCTTGCATTGTACGGATGCCTGCTATTGAATTTGCCCGTATTTGCCGAGATCTGTCTCAATTCGGTGAATCCGTTGTCATCTCTTGTACGAAAGAGGGTAAGTTTACTCTATTTTACTCGAAGAATCAATAATAATCGTTGCCTTTTCAACGTAGGAGTAAAATTCTCTGCATCTGGCGATGCTGGATCGGCTAACATTAAGTTGGCTCAGACCTCCTCTGTCGACAAAGAAGATGAAGCGGTTGTTATCGAGATGCAAGAGCCAGTAACACTGACTTTCGCTTGCCGTTACCTGAACTCTTTCACTAAGGCGACTCCGTTGTCCAGCCAGGTGCAGCTTTCCATGTCGGCTGATGTTCCACTTGTTGTGGAATACAAGATTCAAGATCTAGGACACATCCGGTACTATCTGGCACCGAAGATCGAGGATGATGAAAACTAATGTTTAAGATATGTCATATTTCTAATTGCGTTCTAGATGTGGTAGGGTTAAGTTATTACGAATAAGGAAAAATTAAAAAATTTCTCTAACAAATGATAGGTTTTCATGATTGTGAAAAACCACAAACTCAATGAAAAATGAATCTTCAACTATTTTATATGCCCCACAATAATGGAAGCTATCAAATAGAAGGGTTCCGTAATTGTCAGGGGGGGGGGGGGGGGTTGGTCTGTACCTACCACATTCTTATACAGATTGAGATTGACAGGATTGCCCTAAAATGTACATACATTGCCACTTAGTCAGATCTGTCCATCCATTGGGAAACCCCAAGTAATACACGGATGATCAGATTAAACTCAAAATTGTTTGGTTTTTCGCTCAAAATCGTAAAAACTTAGGTTACTCATACAGGGCTATTCTGCGCGGCGTGTGAGGTGAAGTAACAGTGAAGTGATGGTGAACAATAATTGTATCTCAGGCCTATTCTGCGCGGCGTGTGAGGTGAGGTGACTCGCTCTCACTTGTGAAGTGACAATTATTGTCACTTCACAAGTGAGAGCGAGTCACCTCACCTCACACGCCGCGCAGAATAGGCCTGAGATACTACTTTGATAAATAATCAGTAAGCCCAGAATTATTCTGGACTGACTGATTATTTATTTTTCCGGAGATGAACCAGCCTGCGGCTGAAAATCTCCTAAAAAGAGAAAAAAAAAAGATTATTTTATCAAATGCCTCTCCGAGTATATAACTCACAGATGCCTTGTTGATTTCTGGTCTCTAATGGATTGGTCCTGAATTTGTTTGATATCCTGTTTGAAGTAATTCTATTCCTCCTCCTTAGCCATTGATATCACGTTCCAGCTTGTACGTGTCTCATGTCATATGATTCGCCATTCATAAAGTTAATGGGTTAAAAGGGAGTAAAACATACATAAAGGTATACACTCAGGTATTTTTTTACACGGGGGATACGTACCGTGTAAAAAAAAACCGCGTAAAAAAAAACCTACGAGGTTTTGATTTTTCACATGCTTAAATGTTTTTAGAAAATCGGATTTTGATGCCATTTGTAATTATAGCATGCTATGGTCCATATAGACATATTTTAAAAATTTCTGTATTTACACCAAAAATGTGATTTTTTTCTAAGTATGCCATTCGATTACCTATAGCTTGAAACGGATAATGTGATTGAAATAAAGTCGATAGATTGTATCGTTGTCGAGAAATCGTTAAAAAACGTACCGTGTAAATCGCGAAAAACCGTGTAAAAAGAACCGTGCAAAACAAAAAACCGCGTAAAAAAAAACCGAGTAAAAAAAGACTTCAGTGTATTAGTATTAGTTGTACAATAGAAAGAAGCATAGATAAATTAGTAGGAAAATAAAACTAATCACCGCCATATTCTTGTTTTCGTTCAAACCGTATTTTCCATACAAAAAAAAAAAGTTTTTTGTATGGAAAATACGGTTTTAACGAAAACAAGAATATGGGTGAATATATAACTAAAAGTGCAATGGATGAGTGTTAGTTCCGGGATCATTTTAGTGTTATACCCCGTTCACATTACAGTTTATATCACGTAATATAGGCTGTCTTGCAATGAGCACTCATACATAGGATTTCCAGTGAAAACTAGATGTATGAGTGCTCATTGCAAGACACCGTATATCACGTGATATACGCTGTAATGTGAACGGGGTATTAAGAGTTATGTTAGTTCCGTATTCAGCCCTGCCGGCCCTTCCAGCACTATTTGCAGCAATTGAGGAAATGACACATAGTACTAGATTTGTGCTGCTAAATGTAAAGAAACCTAATATCCATCTCCCACTGATAGTTGATATTTTAAAGCAACCATCAAAATAAACAGACAATATATGAAAAGACTAGTTGCCGGTTGCTTTAAGGCTAGTTGCCTCCCTAAGCGGTCCCCCGCCTCCTAACTCTTTTGTTAATCTACTTAATGTTATTAGGCTGCCTATATTTTCTTATTTCTTTATATTAAGTTCGTTTGATGATTATGATATCTCATTAGCCTTTTCTAACAAATAATTGAAATCTCTAATCTACCTAATCAATTATAACCCATGCTTTATTAAGTACCTGCACTTGTGCATGTAATCTAAAATTTAATATGTTTCAAGTTGTTTTTGTCTTTGACCTATATTTATTATAAATTAGTTCGTCCCAGGTGACACCTTCAAGTGAATAAAATCGAAGACAACAAATCAATAAGACAGCGTTTGTATGATAAAATGGAATAGTTTCCAGTCTTCTTGATTTGTTGTCTTCGCTAAAATGCTTCACTTTGAAGTTAGTTTCCTAGCTGATTTTTAAATTGCATAGAGTATATGCTCCAACTACACTTACACGTTTCCACTATGTCGCACCACAAAAATACGTATGGGTATGTCACATAGAAGCACGCCACAGTGGAAATCCCGAGCCATAGTTCAAACATTTATCCCAAATCAAAATGAAGCACGTATAAGATTAGTTACAATACCATGTACAAAAATGGTGCCTAGCATTGTTCCCTGAGTTCCCTTGTCACGTAAATAGAAGGAGCACTATTGGGCACTTTCTGAAATATTTCAATAGTATAATTCCCTTGCAAAACCCAACTAGATCTTTGGTTTTCTCATGCAGTGGTTCATCAGAGAGGGGAAGCCTAGTAATCCCCATTGCCTGCCCATGACGCCATTCTATCGCGGCATGAGCCAGCAACGCCGGCCATAAACCTACCATCTCCAACACTCCACTATAAAGCATGAAATTAAGCCCGCCCACCAGCAAGATGGTGCAAAAACTAGCTAAGGGGAGGGGAAAGGGAATTATATTTTTACGATTTTGAGAACTTTAATCGTTATGGTTTTGGCAGTCGGTAAGATTTATGTATGGTTTTGTAACATCCATCAACTTTATGTGGAATATATCGCGAATTGGTTGCCTGTAATATATTGATAACCAATTCACGATATATTCCACGTAAAGATGACCGATAATACAAAACAATTAATGGACCTTACTGGCTATCATAACCATTACCATTAAAGTTCTCAAACCATAAGTAAAAGGTTCTAACATAGAGGTAACTCTAAGACTAGAAGGTCCCGAAATAACGTGCTCAACTTTTTGGATCAGCTCTGGTACTCTCTTCGGTCCCAAGCTAATCGATTCACCCCTCGAAACCGAGGGGGGCGACACATCTAAATCTCAATTCTAGATGCTCAACTAATCTCACACTAGCGAATCAAACTTCGAAAAAATTTCTTTGATTTCTCGCATCTATTTGCATCGCGCATCATCTTTTTGCAGGAAATCTTCAAAATCGTCATCAATCTTCTTGATATCTACTCAGCGTGCGCGCAGCTAACCACAGCAAAACACAATTGGGTTCTTCAATTTTGAAAAATGTATCGTTTTTTATACATCATCTGTAAGAGCTTCGTTTTCTGAGCACAGCGATATTTTTTTTCGAACCCACACACTTTCATCTCGATTTTTAAATCAAGGTTTGAAGCAAAATAATAACTTCACTGTTTGACGCTAAACTAACAAACTGACAGCTCGCTCCCATACAAAGTGACACCGAGGGGCGCTAATAAGGTGATGTTTGCAAATGTAATCGTGCTTATTTAAAATAGTTCCAGTGTAGCAAAATTGATTAAATTTTGGGTTTGGGTTCCATTTTTAATGCAGATTACGATTATGCATTTTCCTCAATACGCTTAAAGAACCCAATTTTTCCTGCATCGTAGATAGAGTCGCCCCCCTCGCTCGAAACATAGGAAAAACCAATAACCCCTCATTTTATCTGTCAAACTTTCATAGCGAATCAAAACAAACATTGCGTAGTACTAGAATTTCGACTAGAATGGGGTATGTTAATCGTTTGCTTGGGACCAATAGGCTAGTCAAGTAGTGAGCCAATTTAAAATCGTTAGTTTCGTATTGATTGTTGGTTCTAATATAGTCCTCTCTCCGAAAATGTATGGAGAAAACAACTATTTTGAATGGTAGTGGTTCCTAACAACCCATTTTTTGTAAGGTTCACTTTCAAAGAACCATAATACATAAGGTTAAAACTTTATCACAATCTCAAAATAATGTTTTATTTCAAAGTTCGAGTGGTAGTAAACGTCATTTTAACTGCTCGAATGAAGTGGTTAGTTGATTTTGAGAATTGACCACTTTGTCAAGCAGTTTTGGCGTGACTTTCTACCAGCGATTTCACAAAACTGGACCAACTAATTTCTATTTTTTTGTGAAACGCACAAATGTTGGCTATACTTTTCTCGAGGTTCTGGAAGAAAAAATCTCAAAATAATGTTTCATTTCAAAGTTCGAGTGGTAGTAAACGTCATTTTATCTGCTCGAATGAAGTGGTTAATTTACAGCACTGCTGATAGGAGATAGAAACCTGGATAGACAGTAGACTGATGCAAATTTTGACATTTTCGCTCCACAGTGCTCAAAAGGTTCCAAATCGGGTCCTGATTAGTCTGAACAAAACATTTGGTTTTCCTATAGTAATTTCCATATAAACTTCAAATGGTTTGTGCCAAGTCAGTTTCTTATCAAATGAGTTCAAATTTTGGGAGACTAATCAGGACCCGATTTGGAACCGTTTAAGCACTGTGGAGCGAAAATTTCAAAATTTGCATCAGTCTATTAGACAGGGTATTTTCGAAAATAGGTAGTATAGGCACTCTTCTGCTCGAATGGTCATCTTTAGCTACGAACGAAGCCCGGCTCTCCCACTGCTCGAATAACGAAGAGCACGCAATACCCGAGAGCGCTATTCGTTCATAACGTGATCGTAGGTACGATACAGCGATGGGGTGATGATCATCCGATTTTGAATCTACACCCACTGAGCTATATAAGCTCAAGGATCGAGCCACTTTTTTCCTAGGAAAGCAACAAGTGAAGTTCGGTTATTTTCACCAAAAGTTTTTCTAAAAAGTATTGCTAAAAGTTAAGGAGATAGTCTCGCAGTAGTATAATAGTGCTAATCGTATAGGAGTTTCGACTCGCACGTTAGCAGGACGGGCTAGTGGCTAATTTCAAAGGAGCTTCGTGCTCGCTAGGAATAAGTGTTCAGTGATAAGTGCTTCCCAGAGATCCGAACAGGTTCGTCCGTCACCATACGGACCTCTTTCACGCTTCACCAATTACAGCGTAGAATCAGACATACGAAGTGTCTGGTTCCTTCCACGGGTCTGTCTATGATACCCATCATTTCTGGCAAGCAGTGCTAGAACACCCGCTTCGACAAAAGGTGCTGAAATCCCCGTCCGGCATTGGAGCTGGAATCCGCCGCAGCAAAGGTCAAAGGATTTGGTCACGGTTCATCGATAGCAGCAGCGACGGCAGAAGAGTGAGTCAAACTTTAATCTTCTTTCTTGGTTAGAATAAAATCCACTTAAAGTCAACCTAGAACTTTTAAATTTTGAGTCGCGTTCATTACAGGTTGATTACAGGTTGAAAACAAAAGGTAAAACCCGAATTTATCCACCTATGGTGTGATCAGACCCTTCTTACTTATTCAAGTTTATTTATTTTATTGTCATTATCAGTGACCAAGCCCCCCACCCCCGTGTCATCCAGTGACGCTACGCCACTGCCTGGGGGTACCCGGAATATATCCGGGTGTAGTCTATTTGGTGAGGCTACCAATCACCTTATCATCGTATTTTAATGTGATTTAATGGGTTTTAATTCAATTCATATTCAAGCAACTTCCCCGGGGTACCCGGAACATGTCCAAGTGTGTCCAATGTGGTCTGGAACACTTAACACGACTTGCATTGATCTTATTTTTGAATTCTGTAGTAATTTGATGTGTTGCATGATGATTTTAATACGTTTTCCGTTAAATCCAGCGTGAAGGCCCATATTCACCGGATCTTATTCCGGCCATATCTCCGGAACCGGTTCACCGATTCCAAAATAGCGTTGAATGGGACCCCAAGACCTATCATTTGGCGCCGAGTTTGTCCAAATCGGTTGAGCGGTTGCTGAGAAACGTGAGCGCATTCATTTCGTTACATACACACACACATACACACATACACACATATACACACACACACACTCACACACACACACACACATACACACACATACACAAACACACACACACACACACACACAAACACACACACACACACACACACACACACACACATGTGTAAAATTGGAGAAAAAAATAAAAATGAAGAAAAAGAAAAAACCAAAAAAAATATGAAGAACGACGGCAATACGCCAGACAGTGAAAACGGAGGAGCAAACGTGTTTGCAAGGAGTGGGATATTGCAGAGATCACCAGTGTCGAACCTGGGGGTCACTGCGAGTTCCAGCAGCAGCAGTAAGTTTCAAGAAGAGCAGCCAGGCGTTGGGCTAAGCCAGATATTCACACCAATATCCAGTAGTAGCAAATCCCAAGAACTGCAGCTCGGGAGAACCAAAATGACGGAGGTCAGGAGGAAGATCGATGATCTCTATGTGTTCGTGAAGGATAAAAACAACGTACACAAAGAGATCAAGCAACTTGTGACCGGTATCAAATCCGGCATAACAGTGGCAGATCGGGAATGTCAAGAGTGGAGAAAAAGGGCCGAAAATGCCGAAAAGGCTCTGCTGGAGGCCAAGGAGAGCATAAGACTGGCTCAAGCACATGAGACTCCGAAGGGACCCACAAATCCACGTCCTGAAAAGAGAGATAGGGACACGCCAGGAGATGAGGAGGAGCCCAAAAAACGCAGGGACGACGAGGAAGGCATCAAGGAGATGGGAGAAAATGGTGCGTGGCGTAAAGTCGAGAACCAGAAGGAGAGGAAGAAAAAACAGAAGGAAGATGAAGTGAGGAAGAAGGAAGAGGAAGCGAGGAGGATGGAAGAACAAGCGAGGAAGAAGGAAGAGAAGAAGAAGGAAGACAGGAAGAATAAGGAGAATCCTAGGCCTCGTAGGGAGAGAAGCAAGGGTGACGCTCTGGTTGTTGAGGCGAAGGACAAAACGTCCTACGCAGCACTCCTCCGGAAAGTGAGAGATGATCCGGAGTTGAAACACTTAGGCGAGAATGTGGTGAAAACCAGGCGAACCCAGAAAGGCGAGATGCTATTCGAGCTGAAAAGGGACCCTACGGTTAAGAGCTCAGCTTTTAAGGAGCTCGTCGAAAAATCTCTTGGCGAGACGGCGAACGTAAGAGCCTTATCCCAGGAGTCAGTGGTCGAGTGCAGGGATCTGGACGAGATCACAACAGAAGACGAGTTGAAAAGTGCGCTAAAGGTGCAATGCAACCTGGGAGACGTACCGATGGCAATTCGGTTGAGAAAGGCGTATGGTGGCACGCAGACGGCGTCGATACGACTTTCTTCGGACGCAGCTAACGAGCTGCTGAAGACTGGCCGAATCAAGGTTGGGTGGTCAGTGTGCCCGTTGAAAGCTATTCCTCGGGTATCTAAGAAAATGGAGAGATGCTACAAATGCATGGGCTTCGGTCACCAGGCGAGACACTGCAAAGGCCCTGACAGATCTGATCTGTGCAGGAAATGCGGAGAGAAGGGGCACGTTGCAAAAGACTGTACAAAGCAACCGAGGTGCATGCTCTGCAAAAAGGAGGACGGAAATGGCCATGTGACGGGAAGTTTCAGGTGCCCTGAGTTCAAGAAGGCGATGGTGGGCCAGCAATAATGAAGGTAACCCAAATAAATCTCAATCATTGTAACACAGCACAGCAACTGTTGTGGCAGTCAACAACGGAAACAAAGTGCGACGTTGCAATCATTGCAGAGCCATACCATAGAGGTAACTCTAAGACCACTGGGTCCCGAAGAAAATCATTATTATTTTTGGCTCACTCAGTACCAGAACAACGGTCCCAATCAGTCCCAAGCTATTTCACTCACCCCTGCATGTTCTGCATGAATCCACACACCCCTGATGTTATCTGTCAAACTTTCATAGCGAATCAAAACAAACATAGTGTAGTAATAGAATTTCAACTAGAATAGGGTACGTTAATCGTTTGCTTGGGACCAATAGGCTACTAAAGTGGTGAGCCAATTTAAAATCGTTAGTTTCGTATTGATTGTTGGCCATACCGAGTCCCTCTCGATAATGGTAACTGGGTGGCGGATAGAGCAGGAATGGCGGCCATACAAGTCATGGGCAGGTATCCCATACAACAAGTGGTGGCAAGCTCATATGAAGGTTTCGTGATCGCCAAAATCAATGGAATCTTTGTATGTAGTTGCTACGCACCCCCGAGATGGACAATTGAGCAGTTCCACCAGATGCTAGATGGGCTCACCGAAGAGCTCATTGGACGGAGACCAGTCGTCATCGCAGGAGACTTCAATGCTTGGGCAGTGGATTGGGGGAGCAGATGTACCAACGCAAGAGGGTATAGCCTGCTGGAAGCTCTGGCAAAGTTGAACGTCAGTCTGGCCAACGAAGGAACCATCAGCACCTTCCGCAAAGATGGTAGGGAATCCATTATCGACGTTACTTTCTGCAGTACGTCGCTAATGGCAAATATGAACTGGACGGTGTGCGAGGAGTACACCCATAGTGACCATCAGGCGATCCGGTACAGTATCGGCGAACGAACACCGGTGGAAATGCGGAGGACGAAAGTAAGCGAGCGGAAGTGGAAGACGAAGGCATTCAATAAGGATCTCTTCATCGAAGCTCTAAGGGTAGACAACAGCGTCCCGGGCCTAAGCGCGAATGAGTTGACCGAATTATTAGCAAGGGCATGTGACACAACTATGCCGAGAAAACTGGAGCCAACGAACAGGCGGCGTCCAGCCTACTGGTGGAACGAGGAAATTAGCACCCTCCGTGCTACTTGTCTTCTAGCCAGAAGGCGTGCTCAGAGAGCAAGAACAGAAGCAGACAGAGAGGAGCGCAGGGTGGTGTTCCGAGAGGCCAGGGCTGCACTGAAACGAAAGATAAAGCTGAGCAAGTCAAATAGTTTCAAGGAGTTGTGCCGCGATGCCGATGCCATCCCCTGGGGCAACGCATACCGAGTTGCGATGGCGAAGATCAGAGGCCCAACGATGCCGGTTGAAATGTGTCACAACAAGCTGAAAGTCATCGTGGAGGGACTTTTCCCACAGCATGACCCAACGAACTGGCCACCTACACCATATGGCGAGGTAGATGAAGACAACGTTGAACAAGTCTCCAACGAGGAACTCATAGCAGCAGCGAAAGGGTTGAAAGCGAATAAAGCTCCCGGCCCGGATGGAATTCCCAACGTGGCGTTGAAGGCGGCGATCCAGACGTTCCCGGACATGTTCAGGATGGTGCTGCAGAAATGTCTGGACGATGGTCAGTTCCCTGATAGGTGGAAGGTACAAAAGCTTGTGCTGTTGCCGAAGCCCGGAAAACCGCCGGGGGATCCTGCATCGTATAGGCCAATATGCTTGCTGGATACTGTAGGAAAGCTCTTAGAGAGGATCATCCTCAACAGGCTGACGAAATGCACGGAGAGTGAACACGGATTGTCGGAGAGACAGTTTGGATTCCGGAAAGGGAGATCGACGGTGGATGCAATTCGGACAGTGATTGACAGAGCCGAGAAAGCTTCCAAACAGAAGCGGAGAGGAAATCGATACTGCGCCGTGATTACGATCGATGTCAAGAATGCATTCAATAGCGCCAGCTGGGAGGCCATCGCCAAGGCGCTCCATAGAATGAGGGTTCCAGGCTACCTCTGCAGGATTCTAAGTAGTTATTTCCAGAACCGGGTCCTTGTCTACGTGACAGACACGGGGCAGAAATCGCTTAGAATCACGGCGGGGGTTCCCCAAGGCTCCATTCTAGGTCCCACGCTGTGGAACGGAATGTACAATGGCGTGCTGACGCTCAAGCTACCCAAAGGAGTTGAGATCGTTGGCTTTGCGGACGATGTCGTCTTGACGGTAACCGGTGAGACGCTGGAAGAAGTGGAAATGTTGGCGGCTGAGGCGATAGATACGATTGGTAACTGGATGCAAGGAGCGAAGCTGCAGATAGCCCACCACAAAACAGAAGTGATGTTGGTCAGTAACTGCAAAGCAGTGCAGCGGGCAGAAATTACCGTTGGAGAGCACACCATTGCTTCGAAGCGCATGCTTAAGTATCTGGGAGTGATGATCGACGACCGGCTAAACTTTAATAGCCACATCGAATATGCTTGCGAGAAGGCGACGAAGGTCATCAACGCAATAGCCAGAATCATGCCGAACAATTCTGGTCCAAGCAGCAGCAAGAGACGTCTTCTGGCTAGTGTTTCCTCATCAATACTAAGGTACGGAGGTCCAGCCTGGATTGAAGCGCTGAAAACGAAGCAGAACCAAAGGAAATTGAGCAGTACGTTCCGGCTCATGGCCATGCGAGTCGTGAGTGCGTACAGAACCATTTCGATGGAGGCAGTATGCGTTATCGCCGGTATGATCCCAATCGGCATCACCTTGGCGGAGGACTACGAGTGCTATATGACGAGAGAAACCAGAGGAGTACGAAAAATGGTGAGAACGGAGTCGATGGCTAAGTGGCAGCAGGAGTGGGATGCAGCAGAGAACGGTAGATGGACACACAGGCTAATACCGACTCTTTCGACCTGGGTGAACAGGAAGCATGGAGAAGCCAACTTCCACTTGACGCAGTTCCTGTCTGGTCATGGCTGCTTCAGGAAGTACCTGCATCGGTTCGGACACAACGTCACCCTTCTGTCCGGAGTGTGGGAATGTGGAAGAATCACCAGAGCACGTGGTCTTCGAATGTCCTAGATTTGATGATGTGCGAGAGGATATGCTCGCCCTTAGCACGGAGAATGTCGTCGAAGAAATGTGTCGAGAGGAGGGCACCTTTAACGCCGTCAGCAGAGCAGTAACGCAGATCATGTCAGCGCTGCAGCGAAAATGGCGGGAAGACCAACTAGAAAGTAGTAATGTGCTCACACAAGTGCGAACTGAAAGCCGAAGCCGGGAGAACTCTCCGTCAGAGTAGGCTGTATCCACCACCAGGGATAACCGAGTAGAACGTGACGCTGGGAGATAAATGGCTCACAAATTGGAGAGACGATCAGCGAACTGGAAGCGCCAATTAGCTGAGGTAAAGTGAGGTGCGTAATGCACGGCCCCCTCCGAAGTAATACGACAAGTGGTTCCGGGGGAAAAGGGCAAGGCGTCTAAGGAGGTTTTAGTGCGGTAAGAATCCCACACACCGTGTCACCGCGACTGTGCGCCCAGTCGTCAAGCGGTGGCACGATGGCCTTTTTGAAGGTTTCCTCCTTGCCAAAAAAAAAAAAAAAAAAAAAAAAAAAAAAAAAAAAAAAAAAAAAAAAAAAAAAAAAAAAAAAACGCACACACACACACACACACACACACACAGACATGTTCCGATCTCGTCGAGCTGAGTCGAATGGTATATTACACTCGGCCCTCCGGGCCTCGGATCGATAGTCGGTTTTTCAAGTGATATCTATACCCTTCTTTGTAAGAAGGGTAAAAAAGGTGAGTTTCCCTAGGTACGGTGTACCAACCCTGAGAGGCGTGAAAAGAGGTGTGCTATAGTATAGCTAGCCGTTAGTTACAGGGGGGGCCATCGGAGTGGGTGTTCGGTTCCAGCTCAGTAAAATCGGTGAAACTTTGTGATATTAGCGTCGTTTTGTCGTTTCTGATGCTGGTCCTCATACCGGCCTCTTTCTACGTTTGGTGTTGGGGGATTATCTGTTTTTCTTTCGACGTCGGGTGGGGGTGAGGATGATATGGGGATCGGCATTGATATTGTGGGGTTCCACCGGTTTTGTCGAGCTTGGAACACTTACTTACATGGGTTTCCCGAGCAAAGTTAGAGATCATATTGAAATCAGAATTTGCTGTTATGATGTAACTTATTTTGAATACTCCATTTGATTTAATTTTGGTTGACTTAACGGTTAACACAGCAAAAATGAGATCAACATTTTACACTGTTGAATCAAACGGAAAACTAATCCTGCTTTCAATGAAATCAATTTAATTGCTGATTTTGCATTCATAATGTTTAACTGAATACCGCCTGGCGTAACGCTGAAAGACTTTGATTTAAAATGTCTTGACTGCATAATGAAAGCACAATATGAAATCAGTCTTCTGTCGCGACAATTGAAATAAAAATTAGTTTTCATTAATATCGGTTTGCTTTCATTTTTTAACTGACTTTGCTCGGGTATACGCTAACTGATCAAAGCGCAGGGTACGCAATGCCACCTGAATGTTAAAAGAAATTCCAATTACACCCAAGTCTTAAATGAATTCCACGTTTGAAAAAAGTAGAGCACTCAGTTGGGTGTTCAACATGGCGGCAAGAGTGTAAAGATGCAGATTTGTTACTGTTGTATTTTTTGACTGGTAAAAACGTAAGTATGAGATTAAAATTATGCTGTAAAATATTCGATTTTTGATTACTTTATTTGAAGGTGGCAAGCAGCAAAAGCAGTTGACTTTTGTCTTGCAGGTCCACTATGGATCCTCGTCAGTAACCATCAGCATGATAATCGATAGCCACGGAAGCAAAAATGCACGGCTCCTGCACTTCAACAAACACCTCCACTTTACTCAACTGCAGCAGTCGAGTTTACAGCTCACGACTCCTCACCGGAACGGGAAGTATTATACAGTCATAGGCAGCTCAAACGGAGGCAAAGCTACCACGAAGCCGGGAAGTGCAATCGTCTCCTGGAGGCACGCTGACCAAACATCGAGTTCCTGATTCGGTTTTATAGCAATGTTTTTTTTTCTTTTGTTTATAATAAATTGAACGTTCTAAGGCGAATGAAGTTTTTTTTAATTTTATTGTAATAAGCATTAAAATTAAGAAAAAGCAGCCAATGGTATAAGAAACCACTATGAAATCTATCGACAGTATCACGTAACTTCTACGTGATAATCCTGTGACGTTTAAGCTTCATGAAATGAGAGTCCCTACATGAGAATCATATAGTTCTTACGTGAAAAGTAAGATGGAAAAAATCTACATATGTTTTTACGTAGCATTGAATTGAAAATTATTTTGAGTGTGAGCATTTACGGAAAATAGCTCACTTACACTACACTGTGTATGCTTCTGGGTTGATTCTGTTTATGTGTGGCCACATGAAAATCATGTGGAATTTCACATGGAAATTCGTCAATAAAAATGTGTGGAATTTTATTAGTGTAGCGGACCGTGAGTTCCATCCCCTGTAATTACCCGAGTATTTTTTTGCTGCTATGTGACCAAGGAACGGCGAGAGATCTGTTTTTAACATCGGTCGAAGAAGCAGTTGGGAGCTCTTCGAAATCATCGTGATGTCATGGATTCCTTTGCAACATATCGGGTGAGATCTTTCTTTATTTATCTTTTAACTTTCATATCATTATTATATGAAACATTAAATGGAAGACGAGAGTGGAACTGCCAACTCCCTGTCTTTAACGTTTCGTGAATAGAGGGCGGACTCTTCTCCCCGCTCATTGGGGAATCCTCCAGTTGGATGGCCTGTTTTTGACCGGTCGTATGATCCTGTTGTTGGAAGGAGATTCTCATCTATCCCGTGGATGCACGTGGGCGATGCTGCCCACGAATTCACCCAACCAGTTTTTGGCCCTTCATACATTGCAATGGCAGGTTGAGTACAATTAGAGGTTATTAAACTTGATCAAGTCGAACAGCGAGGATAGTCCACATTCTATCGGCAGTTGTCTTGCTACAGTGAGTGGTAGTTCCAAATCATAATCTTAGCCTCCATCACATCTTTTTAGTCGATCGATCGTCAATCGGTTTGGACGCGTTTTTTAATCGTTCCTAGCCACGTGCGTTCTGTGCTTTTTTTTGCGTACGTTTCGTTCTCGCTGTAGTAATTTCGCGCGATAGCTGTTGGTTCCGTTCATTTCAATATGAATTGTGAAATTTGTTCATTTAACTCTTCCGTTGATTCGCTGATGTGGAAATGCACTGGCTGCATACGCACATTTCATGCAGCCTGCGTAGGAGTGACCGTGCAGAGGAATTCACTACGCAGGAAGGACAATAAAAAAGTAGGGGATTTTAATTCTTATCTTCTACCATGCTGCGACTCGTGTCAAGAGCATCTGCAAGCAAAGTTAGAATTCAATCAATTAGCGGCACCTTACACACTTAGATTTTTTCGCCGAGATGGGCACCACCGAGCAGCTCGGCATTTTATTTTACTGGATCTCAGTGAAAAACTTGCCGAGATTCAGCTAACAAACGAGAAACTTGCCGAGATCTCAACTAACAAACATATTTTTTGCTGAATTTCCAGCAAAATAAAATGCCGAGCTGCTCGGTGGTGCCCATCTCGGCAAAAAAATCTAAGTGTGTAGCTGGCAGTGTCGTTGCCCTCAAAAATCACACTACATCGCTTTTCGATACAGCTATGATGGCAACAAAAGACAGTGTGTCTACGTCATTGAGAACTGTGACGTCAGATATATCAACCGAGCTCCGAAATATCAGTAATGAAATAAATCAACTGAACCAGCTGTCGCTCGACATTGCGGCAAGTTGTACCATGAGCTCTAACTCTGTGCTGGAACTCGATATACTTGACGAGCTGAAGTCACTGTCAGCAAATATAGCCTCAACACGGAGCGCTGCACCTTTGCAATCGCCATCTGACTCGTGCCCCAGCTTGGAGGTGGAATTAAATAACAACAACGATGACTCAGGGTGGCGTCTACTTGGTACCAGGAAGGTATGGAAGGCAGACTGGACCGAGTACGATGACCGAAAATCACGCCGTTTGATACAGCAAAAAATAGCTGGAAAGGCTAGAAGGCGAAGGAAACAAAACTTGCTCAACAACAACAACAAAAACAACAATAACAACAACCACAACAACAACCACAACAACAACCACAACAACAACAACAACAACAACAACAACAACAACAAAAACAACAACAATAACAACAACAACAACAACAACAACAACAACAACCACAACAACAACAACAACAGCAAAAATAACAACAACCACAACAACAACAACAACAATTTTGGCAACAACAACAACAATAACATATCTAACAATCATCGAAACAACAACACTAACCGTAACAGTTTCCGCAGCAGTGTTAGTCAGAATAGAAACAACCTACTGCCACCTGATCGAGAGCTTCTTGCGGCAGCGAAATATCGGTTTTCCAGACCGCCGCAGGCTAACTATCGACCCACGATGCAATTCCAACGAGGGGAAATCTTAAACCCCTACCCGGCGTGCGATGTTTACCCACGTACCGTTCCAGCGCACTTGCATAACGGGATGGCTGCAACTGCATCATGCGAGGCGTGTGTATGCAGGAATTCGTGTTTTGTACGAAATTGACGCACCCCTTGGAGGAAGACAATGATCCGGCAGACCCCGACATTATCCAGGACTTGACGACTTCTCTACATCAAGGAGAGGCACTCGTTTTTTCTACAAAACTGACACACTCCATAGAGGAAGAAAATAACGAAGATCACAACACTTTGCAGAACGAAACAAATTCGGAACATGGATCAGGGGTAAATAATTTTGATAATAGTTTTATGAATGACAGGTTACCATCAACTTCTTCACCTAATCTTCAGACCAGTACAGAAATTTTGGTATATTGCCAAAATGTTAACCGCATGAGAAGCGCCGGTAAAATGAATGAAATTAACAAAAATATATTAAGTTCTACTTACTCTGTCATAATGGCTAATGAAACAAGTTGGGATGATAGTGTGAGAAGTGAAGAAGTTTTTGGTAACAATTATAACGTTTATAGAGACGACCGCAATTTTCAATGGTCTGGAAAAAATCGGGAGGTGGAGTATTAATAGCGATTTCGACCCAATTGAATTCAGAAATTATTATGGCTACTAAATTTAAAGAATTCGAACATGTATGGGTAAAAGCGCAGGTAGCAGACGAAACACATGTTTTTGCTTCGGTATACTTTCCTCCAAACAATGCTCATAAGGACACGTATGATAAGTTTTTTGGAAAAGCGGAAGAAATTTTGTCTAGTTTACCCCCTGAAGTAAAAGTTCATATATATGGGGACTTTAACCAACGCAATGTTGACTTTATTTCTGATATGGACAATGAAAGCATCTTACTTCCAGTCGTTGGGGAAAATGAAACACTCCATTTCATTTTTGACAAAATTGCAAATTTAGGACTCTATCAAATTAACCATGTGAAAAATCAACAAAATTGTTATTTAGACCTTTTATTAACAAATACTTATGAAGATTTCTGTGTGACTGAATCGTTAAGTCCCATATGGAGAAATGAAATGTTTCACACAGCAATAGAGTATTCTCTATTCGTTCACATAAATGAAAGAACCAACTACTGCGAATTTGATGAAATCTTTGATTACAATTCAGCAAATTATGATAACATTAGAAATAGATTGAACATTGTCGATTGGCAAGCAATATTAAGAACTGCAGGAAATGTTGAATGTGCAGTTGACGTATTCTACAATGTGTTGCTTGAAATAATTCTTGAAGAAGTGCCAACTAAAAGAAGAAGACGTCAGAGTCATGCAAAACATCCAGTTTGGTACAACAGGGAACTGAAAAATTTAAAAAATCGAAAGCAAAAAGCGCACAAATTTTATAAAAAATATAATAGTGAAGAAACTTTGGCATACTATTTAGACATTTGCGATCAGTTAAATTTGGCCGTGAATATGGCATTTGAGGAGTATAATTTAAAAACTGAACTTGAAATAAAATCTTGTCCTAGAAACTTCTTCAATTATGTGAAAACCAAATTAAAATCTGATAATTTTCCCTCAAAGATGCATTTGGACGATAGGATAGGTGAGAACTCGGATGATATATGCAATTTGTTTGCAAATTTCTTCCAAGAAATATATACTACGTTTTCAGAAGAGGACCGTGACCGTGAATATTTTGAATCATATCCAGAATTTTCAAGTGACATCAGCGTAAGTCAAATCAAGGTTCATGATATCTTAAAGGGTTTAAACAATTTAGATGCATCTAAAGGTCCTGGCCCTGACGGTGTTCCGCCAGTTTTTATGAAAACTTTAGCAATTGAACTTACTGCTCCATTATTTTGGATTTTCAATATGTCACTGGAATCCGGAAACTTCCCTAAAATATGGAAAAACTCGTTTTTAGTGCCTATCTTTAAATCGGGTAAAAAATCCGACATACGTAATTATCGTGGTATAGCTATTATCTCTTGCATTCCGAAACTTTTCGAGGCGATTGTAAATGAAAAACTCTTTCTTCAAATTAAAAACAGAATAACTACTATGCAACATGGCTTCTTTAAAGGCCGTTCAACAACTACGAATTTGCTCGAATTAATTAACTATTCCTTGAATGCAATGGATAACGGAAACCATGTAGAATAGTTGTATACAGATTTCAGCAAAGCGTTTGATCGAATTGACATACCCATGCTTCTTTTTAAACTTCAAAAAATGGGAATTCATTACGCACTCCTCAAATGGCTTGAATCATATTTAACTGACCGTCATCAAATAGTAAAATACAAAGGAAAGATATCAAATCCCGTTGATGTCACTTCAGGAGTTCCTCAAGGCTCCCATTTAGGACCACTTTTATTTATTCTCTTCGTCAATGACATATCTTTCATTATTAAGAAATTGAAAGTTTTAATATATGCTGACGACATCAAACTTTTTTTAGAAATAAAAGATGCCAAAGACATCATCACATTCAAAGAAGAAATTCAAATATTCCATACTTGGTGTCAAAAAAGCCTGCTACAATTAAATATAAAAAAATGTAACTCCATTACCATTAGTAGAAAACAAAAGCTACCCGATATAACAGTCACTTTAGGAAACCAGATCGTAGAAAAGTGTGATAGAGTCAGGGATCTAGGTGTTATTTTAGACTCAAAACTTACTTTCACCGATCATTATAACACAATTATTAACAGAGCTAACAACATGCTTGGTTTCATAAAACGTTTCTGCTATAACTTTCACGATCCGTATACGATAAAAACATTGTACATTGCTTATGTAAGGTCGATATTAGAATATTGCAGCATAGTTTGGTCACCTTTTTCAATCACACACGAAGAAAGAATAGAGTCCGTTCAAAAGCAGTTTCTATTGTATGCACTCCGCAAGTTAGGTTGGACTGTATTTCCTCTGCCATCTTACACAGCTCGGTGTATGCTCATAAATATCCAAACATTAAAAGAACGTCGTGAATTTGCTATGATTTCTTTCGTAAACGATATCGTATCACATCGAATTGATTCAATAGAACTATTGTCATCCTTAAATTTATATACACCATCTAGGCATTTACGAAACAGAAATATATTTGCTACAAATCGTCATCGTACGAATTATGCCAAATTTGGACCCTTGAACCAAATGATGGATACATATAATAAGCACTGCGATAACATTGACTTTACAATGACAAAAACTAAATTAAAGCAATATTTTAATTCGTCGCATAACGTCAACTAGAAGTAATGTTTTAACTTTTTCTTAAGACATATTATAAAAAATATAAACAAAGACAAAATTGTAAAAATAGCACTTAAGACAACAATTGTAAAACGGTCTACACTGATTGACGACAAATAAATAAATAAATAAATAAATAAATAAATAAATAAATCTTAGCAAACCGCCGGTAAACATATAGGGTTGAGCACTACTTCGGCGTAATCGCCTTTTTTTGGCCTATCGAGCAGAAAACATAAAATAAATCCATTGTTTCAGAGTTAGCAAATCAATTATGCGTTTGGTACGATACTTTAGTTCAAAAGCTAACGAACGAAGTCAATGAGAACGCGTGATATGAAGGTGTGCACCCATTTTTCTCAAGCACAAAAGAAACGCTCCGACCGAATCAATTTTTATCTTCATCCGATAAGCCGAAGTGAATTCAATGGCGTTTCAATGCAGGGGCCTGGCTGGCGGCCATGTTTTTGATGCTTTCATCTGCTCTTGTCTTTCTGCTAACAACACGATTTTGCGTCCCTGTCCTTCATGTATACGTCAGGCGGGCCGTAATTAAATAAGGCCCGTGTTCTTGCCTACTGTCAAACGTAAAGGATTGATATGGGGTTGCCAGTCTCCTGTTTCAATGCATTAGGCCCACGGGGGCAACAATCAAGCATTTCGTCGTAGCTCACATCAATGTGATGAATATAGGGGTTAGGATGACTGCATAAGACTACTCTTTCTAGCATTCTGCACTGCGATGCAAGTGTGAAAGAGTAAAATGTATTGTTCTGTCAACCTCGGTCAGTTTTACCGCTGTCAGTCAAAATCATGTGAACATCTCGCTTAACATTTGAAAAGGGCCTATCAACTTTTGTAAACAAAACTTACTAGAACCTATACGCACGAATCGGGCGAATTCCCCCAACCAGATGATGTTGTTTGTTTGCGTGGGCGTACTTCGCTTCGAGCGTATGGATCCTAGCAAGTTTTGTTAACAAAAAATGATAAGCCATTTTCAAATGTTACGCGAGAACTACGGTGCATTTATATGTGGTAGACAGGGATAGAGTCACCCTGATTAGTCCTGATTTAGAATCCGTAGGCCGAGTTTAGTGTCATGAAGTCGTACTAGATTTTCAACAATATCTCAACAACTTGTTTCTCTTTATCAATTCTTACGAAAGGTAAACAAATTTAGAAGTCATCTGCAGTGAAAATATTCCATTTTGTGAAAAAAAAAAATTCACTAGAAAAATAGAGGCAAAGGGCGTGTTGTGATGCTTAGTAGGCCCAAAATGAGATCTAAGCACTATGCTGTTTTCATGAAGAACTTTTTTTTAACGAGATCCAGCAAAATAAAATGCCGATGTGGTGGTGGTGCCAATCTTGGCAATAAAAATAAGGTGTGTATGAATGGCATTAAGGGGAAGTTCACCGCACCGAAAAAAATTAGTACGTTTTAATGTTTCTAAAAATATTGGAAAAAGATATCAAAAATCTAAAAACACCACATTTTGTTCTAATTTTTCAAACAAAATTTACGTGCAAAAACATTTTTTATTAATCATCATGGCATAAAGTTGGACTAAAAAAAACCACAAAACATCGACTGTTCGGTTTTGCTGAGGATCAAATTTTTTTCAAGATGAGATAAAAACAAAATTTTTACGTGTAATTTTTATCCAGGAATCTAAGGAAAAACTGATTTGCTTGGATTTTTTAAAAATTTATTCCAAAAATTTTACAAAAATAAAAACGTGGCGGAAAAAAAATTCTCGGGGCAATAAACTTTCCCTTAATGAATGCAGGATGAACATTTTGTATATTAAGAAGAAACAAACATTTTCTGTAGAATAAACTAAGTTGACAACACCTTCCCCTATATTCGGTTACTATTTAGCCGAATAACAGCGTACTTAATCGGCTAATTGCATATTTAGTTGACATTCGGCCCGCATATCTCCAATAAGGGGCTGTTCATAAACTACGTATGCTCTTTAGGAGGGGGGAGGGGGGGTTGACAAATGTCTACGGTCCATACAAATTTAAAAAAAATGTTTGGACGAATGTCTACGCGGGGGAAGGGGGGTCTAAACCTCTAAACATCTGTCTACGCAGTTTATGAATAGCCCCTAATGATTCGCAACTCGCAAGTGACGGTTTATTAGAAACTAAACGCTGTGTAATGGATATTCGGATCTTAGCTACTAAATTTAAACGTTGACGGTAAAACTTGTCTTATTTGTAAATTACAATTAAAAAGCAGTAAAGAAAGTTCATTCATGAACATCTACCAATAGTAATTTAAACAGTACCCGCAGGACTTACGTCTCAACTATGTAGTTTGGATGTACGACTAGAAGAGGATCTTCTTCTTGCGTTTCTTTTTCACCGAAAGTGGCCGTCTTCAATGGAATGATTACTTGATCCTGTGGAATAGAGAAGGTAGATTAGATAAAACTGTGATAAAAGACCATTTTCAGAATCATACATGGTAAATCAATCGGTCGATGACTTTTTCTATCAAAGTTTTCCGTTCAACCAGTTCTTCTTCAGTCTCAATCTGCTCGCCAACTTGCTCCAGGTACCAGTTTATCAGATCGGACTTCTTGACTCCCTCTGATTGTGACTCCTCACTTTCAAACCGTGCCTCTTCACCACGCATGTGAATGACCAACATGTTGGACAGGTTTCGATACTCATCGAAGGATAGAGTCAATTTTTTTTTCGAAGCAGCATCATGACCGTTCTCCGTATGACCATTTTCTTCATGGCTATCTTGCTGCGGAGTCCCTTCCTCAGCATCTATTGCCAACGCCAGTTCTGCATCTTCTTCATCGTCCAGATGAATATCGGGTTGTTCGACACGGATAATGGATTTGTTCAATAGACGATAGGATTCTTTAACGTGCTTTACCGTAACTTCCTCGCAACATTCAAGCTTAGCCATTGCTTCACTCAAGCGAATCATGCTCTCCAGCTGACGAACAGTGATTCGCCATGTGCTCTTACCAGATGTACCAGTATCACGCTGTCGCAAATGACCATAGTTTTCTACCAGCAATTCCATCGCTTCGTTTGTGATAATCGGCTTGAACTGTCGGGCAAACATGATATAGCGCAGAACATCTTCCCGCGTGTAAACCTGATCGATACGATCTTCGATGTTTGAATGCAAGTCAACGATTTTTCGAGCAATTGCATAGTCTACAACCTCGTTGCATTCGTCAACCAAGATGAAGAACAGATCAAACCGGGACATGATGGGAGCCGTCAGTTGGATATTCTGTTGCAGTGATTTGGAACGATCGTATCGACCACCAATGGGATTTGCAGCTGCCAAAATAGAGGTTCTGGCATTTAGAGTTGCCCGCACACCTGCCTTAGCAATCGAAATTGTCTGCTGTTCCATAGCTTCATGAATTGCCACTTGGTCATGTGGATCCATCTTGTCAAATTCATCAATGCAACAGATTCCATTATCGGCCAACATTAGAGCACCAGCTTCGATTACAAAGTCGTAGCTTTCTTCGTCCTTAACAACGGCTGCCGTGAGACCTGCTGCAGATGACGCCTTTCCGGATGTGTAGACGGCTCGGGGTGAAAAATCAGCCACCTGTTTCAAGAACTGCGATTTGGCTGTGCTAGGGTCACCTACGACACAGCAGTTGATGTCCCCACGCAGAGTTGTTTCTACAAAAAATAAACAATTTAAGAAAAATACGATACCAATAAACGATGAACCTACTTTCATGGGTGGTCTTTGCAACGCCACCAAACAACATTAGTAGAATTCCTCGCTTAACCTCGTCGTTTCCATAGACCGAAGGGAATAGACTGGTAATCAAATTCTGATACAGTTTTGGGTCGCGAGACATTTCATAGACCTTGTTCCACTCAGCGTCGGTCATGTGTTTCTTCATGTCTTCTGCTGTTACTTCACTCATTGGCAAATCGGTTCCACCGAATCTGGATGAAGTGGCTTGTACCGAGCATGCTAAGAAGGCCATCTTGTAGTTCAAGTCGCGAACACCAAGTGCTTTAAGCCCTCGAATGCCTTCAACGGCATTGTCGCCGTGTTTATGTCGGGAACCGATCTCGGCCTTAGCTCCTGGCATCTGAAGAGCACCGACTTCAGGTACTACGATCAGTGTGCCGGTAAAATCGTACCGATCTCCAGCTTGAACGGTTTCAACAATTTCAGCACGCAAAATAACTTCCACCGAACGAGGGATGCAACCTCGTGGTAGTTCGGCTTGTGTTTCCTGAATGCGAACCTTTTGAAAATCGATGAACTGAGATTTATCCACTTCCAGCATGAAACGTCGTCGATTGGCACAAACAGGATTGCGACAGATAGTCGGATTGGTAAACTTGAACTGTTGCTCGACATCTCGTATTTCCGTTTGACAATCCAAACAAACAAAGGTACCGGAGATAAGTTCCGGATGAACTGGATGTGTACGCACAACTTGGCCAGAAATGCGGATCAAAGTTCCGATCTTTGAAGTTGTTAATTCTCGCACTTTATGACGCGTCGGAACGTCGGTAAATGACACATAACATTCCTTTTCCTTTTTTAGCTCGGTCCGATCTTTGGCAAAATTAGATACGGCTTGACACAGGAATGGAAAGATCCTGTAATACTCTTCGATAATAGTGGTGGCAAGATTCTGGTTGTACTTTTCGACATCCTCGAATCCAACTTCCAAGGTCGAGCGATCTGGGTTGATCAAATCGGCCACCGCTTTCAGGTACTTTAGTTCACAATCTTCCTTAAATCTTAATCAAAACTACATTAGTTCAATCAAATCCTTCAAGAAATTTAAACAAAATGCTCACTCTTCTAAAAAATCCTGGAACAATTTTTGACACCGCACTCCAACTTCATCCTTCACCCGAAGTTGTCCCACTTGCGCATCCGCAACATCCATTATAACTCCTGTAAAACTCCTTCACACAGCACTAAACTGAATGACAACGTAATTTTTAACAATTTATCAACTGATTTACGGAAAACTTGTAAAATAAGGCACAACACAAAATTCACGATGCACGATGAAGCAAAGACGAATCGTCTGGTAACTTCAAAGGCAAAAGCGCGCCAAAACCGTTTGTTGACGCCATTCAAATGACAGCTTTGATAGTCAGAGCTGTGCGATGCCACGGTCGTTAAAAACCTCGTTAAAAACCGAGGGGTTTCTACCAACATCTACCAGCGTTAATTACCAGTCAGTAAAAGTCAGATTACCGAAAATTATTCTAATTGCTTTTCAATTAATTAAAATTACTTTATTACTTGTATCACTCTCGATTACCGAAATTGGGTTGCTTAGGGGTATTGAGGTAAATATATACAATATTCGTTATCTGCATTAAAAATGGAACTCAAATCCAAAATTTCATCAATTTAGGTAAACTGGAACTATTTTAAATAAGCAAAAATCACCATTTTAGCGCCCCTTGGTGGGACTTTATATGGGAGTGAGCTGTCATCGAATAGATTCAGTGTCAACGATCAAAAATTTAAATCTTGATTTAAAAATCGAGATGATTGCCTATACAGGATCGATAAAAATATGGTTGTGCTCAGAAAGCGAAGCTCTATCAGATGATGTATAAAAATCGGTATATTTTTCGAAGTTTAACAACCCAATTGGCTTTTTCCATGATAATAGAATTTGTTTTTCAAGAGATATTTTTGACAGTTCAACAGTCGCTAGTCAAGTTTGTCGAGGAACACAACATTCTCCTACCGGAACAGTTCAGGTTCAGTAAGGGGCACACGCTTTGTCTAAAGGCACTTTTTTGCAACATTCATGTACCTCAATTTTTTCATCACATTAAGTTGATATTGATATTGATGATGTGAAGGTTTTAAAATATTTCATCTTGGGTTTTTTGAGAAAAAGTGTTTTGAAGTATACTTAGGCGTTTATGAAGGCGTATAATTATTGACGATACAAAACTGTTGAGGATCGAAACAAATTGAGCAGAAAATGATTGAAAAGGAGGTTAAAGTTGTCAAAATACTACGTTTTACTGGAACAGTAAGATTCTCTTTTCGGTACCGTACACGGATACGAATTTTGTTCATTTAAAACAAAAATATAAATTTTTATTCTCTAAACATATGAAGTATTCAATGAAATGAAACAATATAGGATTTGGATAAACGGTTTTTAGCGTGTCATGCCTTTTTATTTCCTTCTTGTTTCTTTCGGAAAAAGTTGCCCCAGCTTTGCTCAACCTACCAGAACACGGCCATCCATTCCGAATCCATTCCGGATCCTCCTCCGATATCGAACATGGAAAGAAACCGGTATGAGGACCAGTGGCAGAAACCGAGGCAGAAACGGCAAAACGACGCTAATAACACAAATTTGCACCGGTTCCACTGAACTGGAACCTCCGGACACCCACCCCGACGGGTCCTCGCATCCCGGACCAGGACCTCAATACCCACAGGTCACCCTTAATCGCACCCGAAAAAGAGCAGGAATTAAGATGCCCTGCCCGAAGATCTTTTTTTTTCATTTCTTTGCAAACCGTTTCATTTTGCTTTACCCTGCACTCAACTACTAAAATAATTCCAAAATATGTATGTTTATTTTAAACATGAGAAGCATGTTTAAAATAAACATATTTATGATTGTTCGCATAGCTGTCAAACCAAACAAAAATAAATACGTTTATTTTCAACACGAATATTTTTGAAATAAACGTAACATTATTTTTATTTTAAACATTGATTTCACATGACTTCAAACATGGAATACGTTTGAAATCAACCTAATTTATGTTTGTGGCCAGAACAAACTGAGTTTACGTTTAAATTTACCTCAAATATTTTTGTTACGACGATAGTTTTTTTCTGCGTGTAAGATATCGTAACTTTGTCGATGTTTAAATAAATAAAATAAGTTGATAACAATAAGCGGCGGCGGTGGTGTAGTGGTGAGCGTGATTACCTCTCACCCCAGCAAGCCTGGGTTCAATCCCAGTCGGCGCCGCCGGGATGTTCTGAGGCATAACATCTCTGATCACGCCTTCCTTCGGAAGGGAAGTAAAGCCGTTGGTCCCCGGTTCATGAGTTGATGGGTCGATAGGTAGGGTCCAGGTGTGGGAGCTGCCTCCCTGGCATCGGTAGTGTTATGTTGTATCTGGGAACACTGGGTCGAGTAGAGCAGAATAAAATGTGGAAGGAAGAATGGATTAATAAAGTAGTCCTCGATTCGTGAACATGTGTTTCATTGTGTTCGTTGACGGTGCACAGTGAGATTTTCGTGATCAAGGGGCAAGACACTAGCCTGCTGGGAAAGACATCATCGGTGGATCTTGGTGTGCTGAAAATTAATTGTGAAGTGTTGCAAGTTATGGAAGACAAAGTTGCGAATATTGGAAAGGCAAAGGATTTGTTAGTGACAATCAACATTGACCGGAATGTCTACCCGGTACAACAGCCGTGTCGACGACTACCAATACCGTTGCAGAAGACTGTTGACGGGGAAATCCAAAAGCTCCTCGAACAAGGCATCATTGAACCAGCTACAGGTAAGATCACTTGGGCTTCTCCTTTGGTTGTCACACCCAAAGACGGAGGGCGTCGGGTGCGTTTATGCGTGGATATGCGCAAGGCAAATACAGCGATCATTCCACAACGACACCCCTTGCCTACTTTCGAGGAATTGATGCCATATTTGAACGGATGTAAATATTTCTCCAAGATCGATTTGAACCAAGCTTTTCACCAGCTGGAACTCACCCATGAGTCGCGAGAAATCACAACATTCGTCACCTCTAAGGGGTACTTTCGTTTCAAAAGATTAATGTTTGGAATGAATTGCGCGGCTGAGATTTTCCAGCGAGAGCTTGAAAAGATCCTTAAGGGCTTGGAAGGAGTTGTGCATTTCATCGACGACATTTTAGTTTCTGGGCGTACGAAAACTGAGCATGACCGAAGAGTAGCTGCGGTAAGAAAGCGACTAAGAGATCATGGATTAACCGTGAACGAAGGAAAGTGTCAGTGGGGACAAAAGAGAGTGACGTTTCTAGGACACGAGCTTTCTGAGGATGGTATCTTGCCAACGGAGCAGAAAATTAGTGCAGTAAAATCGTTCAGGCGTCCAGAAACAGCAGAAGAGGTGCGTAGCTTTTTAGGGCTCGCTAACTATGTGGGAAAATTCATCCCTCATCTATCCACTATCAGTGCACCACTGCGTGCAATAATACGAAAAGGAGTTCACTTCCAATGGACTAAGGAAGCAAACAAATCATTCGTCGAGATTAAGGATGCTCTGTCCAACCCGCGGCATCTTGGATTCTACAATGCGGACAGCGATACCACATTAGTTGTTGATGCAAGTGCGACAGGTCTTGGGGCGGTGTTACTGCAAAGCGACAATGACAAACGACGAGTGATCAGTTATGCTAGTAAGAGTTTGTCAAGAACGGAGCAGAAGTATTCGGTGCTAGACAAAGAAGCGATGGCGATCTACTGGGGAATCGGACGTTTCGAAATGTACTTGAGAGGAAAATATTTCACCGTGATCACCGATCATAAGCCGCTGGTGAGAATATTCGCCACCGATTCAGCTCCTAATGCACGACAGCAAAGATGGGTTCTGCAACTACAGGGATATAGTTTTAAGTTGGTGTATGCTGCTGGGAAAAGCAACATAGCCGATCCGTTGTCCCGATTAGCTCAAGACGATGGCTGTCGTAGTAATGACCGTGACTGTGAAAGTGATCTATGTGCCACGATTGAAAGTGCCTTACCATCCACGATGTCAATGACAGAAGTTATCCAACACTCAGAAAATGATGCCGAGTTCCGGAAAGTTCGCGATGCAATCAACGCTGGAAAATGGAGTTGTGAACTAAAGCAGTACTTGCCGTTCCAAAATGAGCTGTGCTGTGTGAATCAAGTTATTTTGCGACTAAACAAAATAGTAGTTCCTGAGAGTCTCCGTGGAAGGATTTTGGATCTTGCTCATAGTGGTCACCCAGGCAGCAATAAAATGAAGCGGCGACTGCGAGCATCCGTATGGTGGCCGGGAATAGACAAGGATGTGGAGCAGAGATGTAAGAAGTGTATCGAATGCCTAGCCGTTGGAACGGGTTCTAATCCGGAACCACTGCAGATTCGAACAATGCCTTCGAAGCCATGGAGCCACCTGAGTGCAGATTTTCTTGGACCACTTCCGAGTGGAAGATTCCTATTCGTACTGGTAGATTACTACAGCCGATATTGTGTGGTGGAAATAATGTCCACTACGACTTCCGCAGCCGTTATACAGCGTTTGGAGCGTATATTCACTCGACTCGGACTACCCGATGTACTGACTACGGACAACGCAGCCAATTTCTGCAGTCAGGAGTTTAAGGATTTTTGCGTCGATAACGGGATCAAGCTTGCCCACACTACACCGTACTGGCCGGCTGCAAATGGTGAAGTAGAGCGGCAGAACCGCTCGATTTTGAAGGTTTTGAAAATCGGACAGATGAAAGGAGAAACGCTGGAGCGATGTCTGCAAGAATACCTATATATGTACACGGTCACACCTCATTCCGTGACCGGTGTATCACCAGCGGAGTTGATGTTTGGGAGAAGGTTCAGAGATAAATTCCCACAAATAAGTGAAGACCCGATATTAGAAGACGAGATTAAAGATCGGGACCTGATGCATAAGTATCAAGCCAAATTGTATCGTGACAAAAGAGTGAATGCACAAGAATCGAATATCGGAATTGGAGACCAGGTGTTAATGAAGCAGCAACACAGAATGAACAAGCTTGCTCCAAACTTTCATCCTGAACCAGCTGTGGTAATCGACAGAAATGGAAGCAACGTAATAGTCCAAACAGAAAAAGGTGAGATTTATCGGCGAAATTCTTCACACCTCAAAAGGATTCCGCAAGACTCGATCGACCAGAGTGGTTCGGTCAAGGGTTCGGTGGATATACAGCAAGGATCCAGCTCGTCAAATTCCAGCAAGTATGGCCGAGTATCATCAGCAACCACATGCACCTCTATACAAAAGAACCATTTACCAGAATCTGCTGAAGCAGGCGAGGAGGATACGGAGAACATTCTAACTCGTTCAACAGAGCTGACGGGTAGTACAGTCCGACCCAGACGTCAATCAAAGGTTCCGGTAAAGTATAAAGATTATGAGATGTAATTTGATAATTGATTGGAGGGCTTTACATTTTGTTTGAGAATGGGAGAAGATGTTATGTTGTATCTGGGAACACTGGGTCGAGTAGAGCAGAATAAAATGTGGAAGGAAGAATGGATTAATAAAGTAGTCCTCGATTCGTGAACATGTGTTTCATTGTGTATCCGAATATAACACAACAGGTAGCATTGGTGCTCAGCACGGAAAACAAGATCGACGGAAAAAAATAAAGGAAAAAAACAGAAAATTGATTATATTTAGCAACTGCAGCTCGAACTGCGGCATACTTACTTACCTCAAGTCTCAAGATTCTCGGCAATTTTGCACTTATTTTCCGAAATTCACAAGTTTTGTTATTGTTTACATTTTTGTCCTGCTGAATACGAGGGAATGGTTGGTAGTTATTTTTGCATTCATGGCCCGGAAAATGGACACAGCAAATAAATGCTAAATTAAAATGAACTATTGTTGGCTTCATAATAGAATATTGTTATTTTTACAATAGTTGCAGTTGAAAAGTGGCTTATTACAACAAAAAGAATCCTATTTTGAATTTATATGAATAAGTATTTCTGAAACAACAAAATGCAATATAATGTCAACCGGAATTATTTGTTTAAATACAACTAAAGTTTTGTTTGGTTCAATGCAAACAATTTAAACACTTAAGCTTCATAACAGTTTTTCTTAAAAAACCCAAGGTGAAATATTTTAAAACTATCACATATATGATTGTTAGGATCAATTTTAACATCCTGTGAAAAAAAATCTGAGGTACATGAAAGTTGCAAAAAAAGTGCCTTCAGACATAGCCGAGGGGGACGACTCTATCTACGATGCAGAAAATATTGTGCTATGCTGTGGCTAGCTGCGCGCACGCTGAGTAGATAGAAAGAAGATTGATGACGATTCTGAAGATTTCCTGCAAAAAGATGATGCTCGATGCAAGTAGATGCAACAAATGAAAGAAGATTTTTCGAAGATTGATTCGCTAGTGTGAGATTTGTTGAGCATCTTAACTTGAGATTTAGATGTGTCGCCCCCCTCGGACATAGCGTGTAACATAAAGGGTTTGCTGGACACCAACAGGTCAAACTGTTAGCGTCACAGTCACAGGTACGTACGCACCACCGTCAACATCGGAGGAGGAGGAGAAAATAATTAAAATTATAAAACAACAACAAACTTAATTAATTTTGGTATCCATGAAAGATACGTATTTCGACTACAATGTGCAGTCTTCATCAGTGTCATTCCCACTAAAGAACTTATCAAAATCTAACCCCCTTAGCCTTAAGTACTCATCCCCTAGATAAAAAAGTCAAGATCACAGGTATAAAAATGAAACTACAATGTGTTGAAACGGAACCTACCTAACTAATCTTTGGTTTTAATTAGTTAGGTAGGTTAAGATTCAACACATTGTACTTTCATTTTTGTACCTGTGATCTGCTAATTTTACTAATTTTCAGCAATTTAAATTTGGTGTGTAGGTCACCTTCAGGGTCATCCACTTTTGCAACCAACGTGATTGCAACAGTTGCTTGTCATTTCCGGTAGAAACAATATCGATAATCACGGTTTACATGGGTCAATTCCACACCCAAGTAACATTGCAAGTTTTATCACGGTTTTAAAGCATGCTACAAGTCTAAATCATAGTCTGCAGAACCCTCATAAAACCCCAATTGCTACTTGGGCAGGAATGGTGACCAGATACATAGCGTTCTACAAATCATCCTCCTTGGATGAGCGATATTCATAGCCACCGGTAGCTCACCCTGGTTAAGTAATCAGGATGCGTTCAATAAATATTATGATGCCCTATTGTGCAGTCTTCGACATATTAGATAGGCTTTCTTTAAACATTGTTTTATATTCATTACATTATTCATCTTACAATACAGGTATACCTCAATATAACGTAACTGTAACTTTTGAGTTCCATCGTCGATATCTCACAAATAACAATTCAATTATTCAAATTGAAATGTAGATGGAGAATATCTCCGATGGTGTTATTACTTTGCTTGATATAATGATTGTTTGCTAGAAATCAGCGTTGGAAGTCAAAAGTGACAGTTACGTTATACCGTGGTATAACCAAGGAATCAAAAATATCTCCAAATGACAAAATAACAAGCGATCAACGAACCGAATAATAACGCTATGTCAGAAGTTGAAAACAATAATGATATAATCTTCACCGTTCTTTTTCATGACAAGCAGCTCGTGCGACCCGACTCATTCGGGGCGGTAGAAGGAAACGAGCAAATTGTTGGCAAGCTGCTTCACGAAGTAAAGCCGAAGATGATACACGTGTGTTAATGGGAATTTTTTTGTTATGTCTTTTCCCGATTCATATCAAGCTATGTCCTCATCCGTGTATATTGCAACAAAGCAGGCAAGCAATATATCATTATCCTTCTACCACTCGGATCGAGCTTTGTTACAGAGCGAGTTTGTCATGGTAGTCGTAGCAACCGTTTTGTCTGTATCGTTGGTTGCTTTATGTGTTTGGATTCGCTGGGTATAACTGAATACATTTCAACAACCTAAACCCAATCCTCAACCCCTTCGAACCTTCCTCTTGGCATAGAACGCATAGAACAGAATCAAATTCGACACCTCAAAGTAGTTCACCTCGAGGACATCGATAAACTTTTTTTTCAAAATCCCCGCTAATCTTCATGTAGCCGTCCTCCGCTTGCAGCCGATTGAACAGTTCCACCTGGTCCTCGTAGTTGTTATCGCTGTAGTACTGTACCATAATCAACGCCGTGGATGAAGAACCGCATCCAGCTCGAAGGAACCCATCCTATGGAGTATAGCTAAGGAACCGGCATGCACCAGGGCTACAATCAGTCTTCTTGGAACAAATTTGGTTTGGTTTGATATTTTGGTGAAATTTCCGTGGTGCAGCAGTGATTTTAGGCTGTATACATCAATTCGACAGTGAGCATGCATAAGGGCCTATACGCGATGATCGATTCTCTTCGTCGATTTTCTCTTTTGTTAATAACTCCCTAGATTTAACGTTTCTCGGTGCGTTTGCTGTTGCTTTTGATAGCCAATACAACCTGTTACTACTCTGCATTGAACAAATTCTTGAAAATTGTTTCGCTTAGCTGTAGCAATGCAAAGAGAAAATCGATGAAGAGAATCGATCATCGCGTATTCGCCCTTATGAATGCTCACTGTCGAATTTATTTTTACCACGTTTCGTTTTCTTCGTGCTTTTTCCGTTACACGAATTCCGTTTTAATATATTGGCGTTGACGGCGACTCTGTAGCTCTTTACTCCTATGAGAAAATCCATAAGCAAACGTCAGACTGTGCGTGAAACATGGCGGACTTTGTACTATCCTTTCACTCCACCGAAAATTCCCATAAGAAACTGTCTATATTTGCTGAAAGAGCAAATTTTTCGACGGTGCCGTCAACGCCAATCGCGTGTGCTCTCTCATGTTCTGTTTATAGAGCTGTGCATCCACCGGTAGAAAATCAACAATATGCACTGAACAACATTATTGCTTTCTTTTCACAATGTTATTTGCGTTAAATATTATTACGCATTGATCCACATCATTTGCAATCAATCAAGACAGTGAAAGCTGATCAATGATTCTAGTCAGATGAGTTTTTCTTATAATCCTCATACCATTCACCCACTACAGAAACTCAACATTTTGGCTCAGCTCTGGTACTATCTTCGGTCCCAAGCTAATCGATGCACCCCTCGAAACATAGGAAAATCCTTGAACCCCGCATTTTATCTGTCAAACTTTCATAGCGAATCAAAACAAACATAGTGTAGTGCTAGAATTTCAACTGGAATAGGGTATGTTAATCGATTTGCTTGGGACCAATAGGCTACCCGCATAAACAATAACCATAAGAAGCGCCTAACCACCAATTCGGGATATAATCCCAACTTTATGTGGTACGGTCGTACCATCTATGATATCGTTAGTGTATGGTACCCGTTTATTAGGGTAGTCAAGTGATGAGTCAATTTAAGATCGTTAGTTTCCACCGGTTGGTAATTTATTTATTTATTTATTTCGTCAACCAACGTAGACTAGTACAATTAATACAGTTTTGTTTTCTTAAATATATATTTATATAAAAAAGTAGTGTCAGCTTTCTTGTCTTTTCTTTTATGAGTTTTTATTTCTTATGGAATAAAAATATTGCTTTAGTTTATGCCGAGACATTGTAAAGTCAATGGTTTCGCAGTGTTTATTGTAAGAGGCCATCATGCGGTTTAATGGCCCATATTTTGCATAATTTGTGCGATGATGTTTTATGGCAAATAAATTTCGATTTCGGAGTTGCCGAGTGGGTGCATGGAAATTTAATTTTGATAAAAGTTCTGTTGAGTCAATTCGCTGCGAAACGATATCATTTACAAATGAAACCATTGCATATTCACGACGCTCTTTTAATGTTTGTATGTTTATAAGCATGCAGCGTGCTTCATATGATGGAAGAGGAAATGAAGTCCAACCTAATTTACGAAGAGCGTATAATAGAAATTGTTTTTGTACTGATTCTAATCTTTCTTCGTGCGTGATTGAAAATGGAGACCATACAATACTGCAATATTCCAGTATTGACCTCACATAGGCAATATATAGTGTTTTAATTGTGTAAGGGTCCTGAAAGTTATAACAAAAGCGCTTGATAAAGCCTAGCATGTTATTTGCCCTGTGAATAATTGTATTGTAATGGTCTATGAAAGTTAGCTTAGAGTCTAAGATAATTCCTAAATCCCTAACTCTTTCACATTTGTCTACAGTTTGATTTCCTAATGCAATTGAAATATTTGAAGTTGTTCTTTTTCTACTAAATGATATTAAGTTACATTTTTTTACATTCAATTCTAGTAGACTTTTTTTGCACCATATGTAGAATATGTGTATTTCATTCCGGAATATATTGATGTCTTCTTCATTTCTTATTTCCAAAAAGAGCTTCATGTCGTCGGCATAAATAAGTAATTTAAGTTTTTTGAGAATGTAAGATATGTCGTTTACGTATAGAATAAAAAGGAGAGGTCCCAAATGAGAGCCTTGGGGGACGCCTGAAGTGACTTGAATTGGGCTCGATTTCTTTCCGTTGAATTTAATTATTTGTTGGCGGTTAGTTAAATATGATTCAAGCCATTTCAGGAGCCCTGACTTAATTCCAATTTTTTGCAGTTTAAAGAGTAACATTGGTATGTCAATGCGGTCAAATGCCTTGCTAAAGTCTGTATAAAGAGCTTCTACGTGATTTCCATTATCCATTGCATTTAATGAATAGTCTATAAATTCAAGTAAGTTGGTCGAGGTCGAACGACCCTTGAAAAAGCCGTGTTGCATGTCAGTAATTCTATTTTTGATTTGGAGAAATAATTTTTCGTTGATAATTGACTCGAAAAGCTTAGGAATGCAAGAGATAATGGCTATACCACGATAATTACGTACGTCAGATTTTCGACCAGATTTAAAGATAGGTACTAGAAATGAGCTTTTCCAAATTTTAGGGAAGGTTCCGGATTCTAGGGACATATTAAAAAGCCAAAACAATGGAGCAGTGAGTTCCATTGCTAGACATTTAATAAATACTGGAGGAATTCCGTCAGGTCCAGGACCTTTTGAGGCATCTAAATTTTTTAAAGCCTGCAAAATGTCCTGCACTTGAAGTTGATTGAGGCCAATGTCCCTTGAAAATTCTGGATAAAATGCAAAATAATCGCGGTCACGATCTTCTTCAGAAAATGTCGTATAAATTTCTTGAAAAAATTTTGCGAATAGATTACAGTTTTTTTTCCGAACTATCACCGACATTTTCGTCTAGATGCATTATTGAAGGAAAATTGTCAGATTTTAATTTCGTTTTTACGTAATTAAAGAAGTTCTTCGGACAGGACTTTATTTCACGTTCAGTTTTTGCATTATATTCTTCAAATGCAGTACTGATAGCTAAATTCAGTTGATCGCATAGATCCAAATAAATTAATAAATTATTACTACTATTGTGTTTTTTATAAATTTTATGTGCTTTTTGCTTCCGATTTTTCAAGTTTTTTATTTGTCTGTTAAACCAGACTGGATTTTGTGTGATTTTTTTCTTCAAAGGTATTTCTTCCGAAATTATTTCTGTTAAAATTTTGTAGAACACGTCTATACCAATTTCGACATTTCCTACATTCCTTAAAATTAATTGCCAATTGACACTGTTTAATTTAAATTTTATTTTTTCGTAGTCTGCTAATTTGTATTCAAAGACTTCTTCGTATTCGCAGTCGTTGGGTCTTTGGTTTTCATGCATAAATAAAGAATATTCGATTGCTGTGTGAAACGCTTCATTTTTCCACAGTGGATTTAATGATTCGGTCACACAGAAATCTTCATAAATATTCGTTAGTAAAAAGTCCAAATAGCAATTTTGTTGGTTTTTGATGTGGTTAATTTGGTTCAGTCCTAAATTAGCAGTTTTGTCAAAAATGAACTGCAATGTTTCATTATCCCCAACGACTGGGAGTAAGATACATTCATTTTCAGAGTCCAGAATGAAGTCAGCATGGCGTTGATTAAAGTCTCCATAGATGTGAACTTTAACCTCAGGAGGAAGCTCAGATAGAATTTGTTCAGCACTTTGGAAGAAGGCTTCATAAGTGCTTTTATGAGCATGGTCTGGTGGAAAATACACTGAGGCGAACACGTGCGTTTCACCGGCTATGTGTGATTTCACCCAAATATGCTCAAATTCTGTAAATTTTGGTGTAAAGATAATTTCTGAGTTAAAATTGGCCGAAAGAGCTATAAGAACTCCACCACCTGACTTCTTCTGTGTTGCATGAAAATTTCTGTCGTCTCTGAATACATTAAAAGCATTTCCAAAGATTTCTTCACTTTTTACGCTTTCGTCCCAGCTTGTTTCAGTTGCCAAAATGACCGAAAAGGATGAGCATAATAAATGTTGATAAATTGGTGCCTTTACTGACTAAGCTTTCTGAGGCCCTGAACCTGCAAGTACTTGTGGTACCAAAGGTACGTATTGTCCAGCCATTTACAAATCGAATCCATTCCTATCATTTGAAATAATCCTGACGATTACCGGGTTGGTTTGTATATGGAATTTGAGGATTTTTTTTAATTTTCCGGCAAAATGGGCCTTAAAAATGGAAAACATTTTTCAGATTATATTTTTTTATGGATTGCTAAGATATTGCCGATTAAGAAAAAAATAGTATTTGGCGCCAGATTATTAGTTTTAATCTCGGTTTTAATATCATGCTGTGGCTGTCAGTTGCGATGATTAGTTATGATTTTTCAAAGTACGTGATGTCCGAAAACATCAACTATTTTTTTTCTGAAATATTCCCCACCCAAAATTTTTAGAATTTGTTTTTTGTTCATAGAATCATAGTCTCTACCTGTGGTAAAATTTAATAAAATTCTGAAAATATTCAGACCAAACCTGTTCGATAATAAACAAAATTTCCATTTGTAATGTTTATATGTGGAATGTTTTTTCATGTTTATAAAAAAACACCAATTTTAAATTTGTTTAATTTATATTCTTTAAGAACCCATACCTTATCATATTTGATATACATTTCTTGCACATCCTCTCAAATTTTAAAAGATTAATTACGCTTTTTTAGAACTTTTTATCAGATCGCAAACTACCCTCTCATCTAAATCGTACGCATGCACATTATTCCTGTATGCCTTTGGATTCTCCAGCTTACGTTCAGCAATATCTTTTTCAAACTCTGCTTGGCTCACTTCTTCGAAGCTTTTTCCTTTCCCGAAAAATATATCCTCCGAATAGACACGATCCTTCTGTCTGTACGTGCCATGAATAACATCCCATAGAAAAATGTTGAATCCGAAATTCACATGAAAATACTGATGATGATTGTCGTGGAACATCGTATCCGGTTGCCAAGGCTGCCACCAAAAAGATTTGATGTTCACTCCGCTATGGTTCATAATGCCATGAGCATACGTGTAGATTTCGATTAAATAGAAAGCCGCTGAAAATATGAATATATATTATTTAGTTGTTATTTTTAAACAATCTGTTCTACAAAATTGTACCCCAATGCGTTGGAATTGTAAATATTGGCAACAGCATAGTAAGCTGTACGTGCAATATCTCGACAGGATGAATCGCGGTAACTGAAAATGCAGTTGGTTGCTTGTATGTGTGATGCAGTTTGTGGAAATGCTTATACAACCAAGGCCAATGGTAAATGCGATGCAACCAGTAGGTTAAGTAGTCCTGTTTTAAAATAACAAAAGAGATAATGGTATTAACATTGTGTTTATTTTTGGAAGTTAAAAAAAAGTTCAACTTACCTGGTACAAAAATATGACAAGTATCTGACCAAAGAACCACCACCATCCGTACTCATCCCAACGGTAGTATAAAGTGAGTAATCTTCCGTTGTTCATGGCGTAACATGATAAAATTCCACTTAAGCAGCTCATTATCAGCATTGAAAATCCACCAACGAAAATTTCATGAAGTTCAAGTTCGGGAGATAAAAATTTCTCCGGTTGACATTTCCATTCATGCGGTCGGTCACGCTTGTTAATGTAGTAATACCACTGAGTAAACAAAAAATTATCAGCCAAACCATTACGTGCATTTTTTTTTAATAATCATACTCACGTGAATGAACCCACCTACTCCGAAATAGATTATAAACGAACCCGTGATTGCTAAGCTCAAGTAATGGGGCAAGCCTGTGAGGTTCAGGTATTCGAGTACATCATCAGCTTTTGTACCACCTGTTCTATTCTCCCGGTCAACGCTATCGTTCGGCGCTTGAATACTGTTAAGCTCGTCTACCCCTTTGATGTGTTTGACCAAATGTACTGCAATCGAAATCCAGTCACCTAAACTCGTCAAGATAACGAATACAGTTTAGTACAAATCAATAAAATATGCACCAACGAACAATAAATAAGGCGAATCACCGATATGTCTTGAAAGATTGTCATTTTTTTGTGACCGCCCAAACAGGTGTTAAATCAGAACCTCGTATCAACTGAATTTGATCACTTAATAATCCCAGGTACGAGTCTTCTTATCTAGTCGAGTGCGCTTATCAATGTCATGAGGACGCGTGGAAAAGCTTGTTGAATGAAAAAAAAAAAACTTTTCCAAATTAATTTAACGATAGAGAAATGTGAAAATTTCTTAAAGTCGGAAATTATAGAGAAGAGATGAGTGTTGCGAAGTATCAATTTTAAATCCAGTGATATTAATGGGAGGAACACTGGGAGAGATCATTTCAAATAGATCAAACACAAGCTGGTATTTTCAAAATAACGGTGCTGGTCTCTCATAATTTTAACTAGAAATTTGCCACATGCGATATTGACGGATAATTTTCTGTTATAATATATTGCTCATTGCGATTGATTATAAGTGCGGAAACGCTTATAAATGTTGATATTGATTATATTATAAAATTGATTCTTACATCGCCTTGTGTGTAATGTGATTTTAACGACATATGTGCCATCATAGAGGCCATCATTTTATTTAACGCTTCGAGCACCACATTGATAATAAACTTGACACTTTTTTTTTCAAAATTATGTACCTCAGATTCTATTCATCCGTTTTCTAATGTTTTTATACCGTTGGAAAGGTTGTTTCCTCAAATTATTATTTATCTGTTGGTCACGCTACCTGTTTTTAACATCAGACCGTCAAATCCGGATTAATTTTTTATCCTTGATTTGTTTTCCGTCGTTCTTGTTTTCCGTGCTGAGCACCAATGCTACCGACACCAGGAAAGCAGCTCCCACACCTGGACCCTACCTATCGACCCAGCAACTCATATACCGGGGACCAACGGCTTTACTTCCCTTCCGAAGGCAGGCGTGATCAGAGATGTTATGCCTCAGAACATCCCGGCGGCGCCGACTGGAATTAAACCCAGGCCTGCTGGGGTTAGAGGTAATCACGCTTACCACTACACCACCGGCGCCGCTAGATTAGTATTTTTGACAAAATTTTCCAGAGACCAGTACTTTTTCAGCACTGAAATTAAAAACTCGACTATGTGGAAATCTATTGCATATTTCATAATCTTTCAGGAAAAATAGTAATGGGGAAATTGCGCAAATTAAACTTGCTGCACAATGTTTCTGGTCTGGTAGCATAAATTAATTGAAAATATTGGTTGATAAAATTATTTACAACATTAATATTAAAAAAATCAGTATCGCTGAAACACCAACCAAACGAAATTTTAGGTGATTTACTTTCATTTGGCTAGTTTCAAAATGTTCTATCGAGGGTTGTTTTTCTACACATATTTGGGTTTAAAAGTTAAATTTTGGACGTCAATTGCACTAAAACATACAAAAAAAAAATGTTCTAGACCCCCCTGATACAACATTTTGATCCTAGTCTCATATAAATGGGGCAAGCATAAGCTTTCGTTTGATCCTAGTCTCATATAAATGGGGCAAGCCTAAGCTTTCGTTTAGTGATCGTTTAGTTTCAGATATCCTGTTTTTTTTTTTAAATAATAAGGTTTTCTTTCCCGACACTATGGCTAAAACAGCTAAAACAACTCGAAAAAAAGTGATCCGCCACCACGAGGCATACCCAATATGAAAGGGCAACTAATATGCTTTCTTACAAGATAAAAACATCAGAATTCAGTTTAAAATTTCCAACGAGTGAAATTAGTGAACAATTTGATTTTGGTTTGATGATAAAATAGGATGTTAAGATTCGGTGTTCAGTTTCCAAAGCTGGAATCATCTGTTCTCCGACCCCTAAGTATTAATGATGTTTTTTTTTCAGAAATTATCCACTTTTGAAACTAATAATATAATTAGTTAAAAAAATCTTAACTAAACCTTTATGATATTGGTGATTTTGATCACTATGATAATAAAAGGTTGGTGTTTTAAAATTAGTAAGTTTCACAGGCAGTTTAATTTTCTATTAAAATAACATCCATTATGTACGTCTCGCTCTAAGAGGGTATAGGAAAAACGTGACTATTTTGGGAGGGGGATGATTTCCCAAAATTTTGCGGTACACACTTAACGAATGCTCACTAAGGGTAATCCATGAAGTACGCCACGCGCAAAGGAGAAGGACGGGGTAGATATCTGTATCAATTTGTTTTCAGTTGTTATCGCATAACTAATGTAGTTATTTATTTTATTTATTTATTATGATTATAGTTCATCTGACTTGGTATTCTCAATGAAACACTTAATTATAAATGAAGTCAATCATTAAAAATTAAAAATTGACCGACAGCAAACGATGACGAAATCTGGAGGCATTGATGTCAAAGTGAAATAGGTCAGATACTTCGTTGAATTTATGAATCAACCTAGACTAATTTTGTTATCAGTTGTTATCATGAAAGAATAAGAAATTATGCAAAGTTAGTTCAAAACAACAAATATTATTTGCATTGTAAGAAAAAAAAATCACTGCCATTCATATATCAGTTATCAGTGCAAGGTTCTTATATCAAATCTATAAAATAATTTGAAGTTTGTTGAACAAAGTGCATGGAGCACAGGATTTGTTATCAAATTGCTTTAAATGATAACTGAATCAGTATTTTTTGTGATATCCAAGGAGTATTATTTTGATATAATTTTTGTTATGTTGGCTGTTTATTCAACCTCATTTGCATGGGAATTCATAAGATATAGGATAAAAATGACGAAAGGGGGAGGAGGAATATTTGTTTCCTCAATTTCACCCTCTATTATAACGTACTTAAAGCATAGTCCCTTATGAGTAATGTATTCAGTCCACATCAGGACCATATTTTCAGAGGTCTGACTTGAAAGATAGATCCAACTTAGTTGGTAAAATAAAATCTGCTGATAGCAGCATCTATTAAAATTGAAATAAATCTTTTCATTATTTAAATTTACATACCTTTAACACTGGAGGCCATTAGAAATACTGCAAATGCTGCCAGTAAATTCCGTATGTACTGAGGTAATATACCCCAAAATCTATCAACGGTCGATGCATAGCGCTCTATCCAACGTACTCCGTCTATCAAAGGATCTCTGAACAATTGTTTGGCACATCCTTCCCTTCTTGAAGCTTTTTTCCCGTTTTGACGCTTTTTGGCATTCCTTTGTTATAGGAAATCAGTCAGTTAATTATTTCACTGTACCAAATTGATTCATAAAGACGGTAATTTGAATCACCACGACCGTTTACTTACATCACGTTAAACACTCATAGCCTCAATACCTACTGCTCAATGTAACCTTTTGTTCTTGAAACAGTTTCGAAAATATACTAAAACATGCCAAAAAAAAAATGCTGCTTTTTATATCGTGGGAAATTTGGGTTATCAAATGATGACCATAAAGTTCGAACGATTTGTTTAGGTTTCTTGCTGTCACTTTAATCAGCCGATAATCAAACTCCTATCGGCTACACCATAATTCATTAGACGACTCTTGAAATGCAGTATTTTAGAGAGTATACATCTATCCTGTTATCAGTTTAACGCTTTGTTCATTAAAAATAATAATAATACTGTACATTGGTCCTGGAAGGAAACGGGATCATCGCCTTGTATGAGACAAATCTTAGAAGCAATATCTAGGGTCACATTGGGAAATTTGAAACGATATTTTTTTCGATTCGAGCAAGATAAATTAAATGATCGAATCGAAAAGTTTTCTTCTTCTTCTTCGCATTTCAAGCTTATTGCATATCGCATATTAGCTTATTGCGTGCTCTCAACTTAGTGTTCTAGATGCACTTCCACAGATATTAATTGAAAGCTTTCGATGCCTGTACCATTTTGCATTGATATAATTGTGTGGCAAGTCCAATCATACTTATATGCCCAGGGAAGTCGAGACATATTCCAACCCGAAAAATTCCTAGACCGGCCCGGGAATCGAACCCAGCCACCTCCAGCATGGTCTTGCTTTGTAGCTGCGCCTTTACCGACTGAGCTAAGGGAGGCCTCGAAAAGTTTATTTGCTTCAAATTCCGTAGTGATAGCGGCGCCGGTGGTGTAGTGGTAAGCGTGATTACCTCTCACTCCAGCAGGCCTGGGTTCAATCCCAGTCGGTGCCGCCGGGATGTTTTGAGGCATAACATCTCTGAAGGGAAGGGAAGTAAAGCCGTTGGTCCCCGGTTCATGAGTTGATGGGTCGATAGGTAGGGTCCAGGTGTGGGAGCTGCCTTCCTGGCGCGACGGTAGCATTGGTGCTCAGCACGGAAAACAAGATCGACGGAAAACAAAACAAAGGAAAAAAAAATCCGTAGTGTGACCAATGATTCCTATCAGAATTTGGAACTACATATTTTATGAATCCTGATGAATGTGGGCGTCTATAATGAAATACCCATGAAAAGAAAGAGAGCACGATTAGTAATTCCATTTAATTCCATTACCTTGATTGCTTATCCTTGACTGATACGCGTATTCGTCTACAATGGGCACACTTCTGCATTGTCTTGTACTAATACTCGAGTTGTTTGTAAAACATTGTTTGGAAAACAGAGAAGATACTGAGAAGCAAAGCATACAATGCTCGATATGATACGAGTTTGTGAGAAAGTTTGCGCAATAAATATACGGCAACCGCTAAAAGTGCACGCAATTTTTGGCTAATGACGTGTAGGCAATCAAATCCGTTTGTCAATTAGGCGTTTCTTGCTTCTTCTGACAGCACTCTCTATCTGAGGGCGAGCAGTCTTCAATCGTATGGACTAGTGCAAAATTAACTTGATGACGAAAATCACTTTTTATTGAAAATATCATTAATGGTGAAATTTGTCCGATATATTATTTCTACATAAGAGAACACAGTGTAGAAATTTTCTTAAGTTTACTCCATCAAATCCGACAGATGTCTCACCGCCAGTGGTGGATAAACCAGTTTGGCGGTATTAAGATTTTCGAAAAATCTTCTATTTCACTTCAAACCTTGCTTCTAGGTTTGAAGAGAAATAGAGGATTTTTCGAAAATTTTCATACCGTAAAACTGTGTTATCCACCACTGGCCGCGCGACATCTCTTGGATTTGATGGAGAAAGCTAAGACTTAGTTACCACATTTAATTCGCAAAGCTTCGCAATTATACTTATACACACTTGTCTCCTGCGAATCATCTGTGCCTATACCATTCCATTATCATTATCTTTTTGGTAAAGGTGGTGACTGCTGGGTGGTGGTTGCCTTCTTTTTTTTCAAAATAAAAAGCTTATTATTTTTATGGTTAAGAGGAATTCTTGCTTCTACAAAAAATTGAGATAATTTATTTTCAAGCAACTTTGCTGAAGAAATCAATATTCTATCTCATCGACGAATTATTGAATGAAATCGATTTTATTTTGAGAATCGTTTTCAAAGGACTTCAAGAGCATGAGAGGACGCATATTTGAAAGCTTGTAGGGAATTTCTTGAAGTTCTTTTACGAAAGTTATGACGAGTATATAAGGGTCAGACAGACAGACAGACAGAAATTAGTTTTTATATATATAGATAGATAAGAAAAACATGATTGGAATGATAAACTGCGGATAGTTTTTGTAACAGTGTTATTGTTTTACTAGTCCACTACCTGTCTCAGTGAGTTTACAAACGCCAACAAAATAACATCATCTAATGAAGTTAAGTGTTTGAAATTTGGTTTTGATACACATTTAACAGATGCTTGTTTTTTTTTTTAATGTACCGTGTTCAAAATATCGAACTTTCAGTAAAAAAATAAACCAGACAAACATGTAGCAATCGTTCACTGATAGAACTCATCAATTCCAATCTTTTGTTCTAATAAATGCCTTATTCCTATTATTTTTTCTCTCTGACAAAATGACAAATATGACAGCACTACTTACAATTAACGGTGCCGGTGATGTAGTGGTAACCATGATGGCTCTCACTACGAAAGACCAGGGTTCAATCCCAGTCGCGCCGGTATTTTCTAAGGCTTAAAATCTCTGATAAAAAGTAGAAGGGTCTGTGCCTAGGGGTACGAACGAAAGCTCGACGTAGGACCGCTAGTGAATTGAACAAACATGTTGAGCCTTTAGTTCTTTTAATTGATCGATAATCTATTATCTTAACTCTTTCCGTTTTTGAATTGGTGGCTCTGAAAATGGCCAGTTGTTTTTCGAATGGTGGCCCTGAAAAGGACCATTAGGGTAACCAACTGATTTTGGACCCCTAGAGGAAGTGAGATCACGTTTATGTCAATATAATATTATTTGTTTATTATTATTATGCAATTTACATGCGGTTGTGTTCGAAAGCTACTCATCTTGGATGTAAAATGTCACTAGATGTTTTATTTATTGATATATACTCGAAAAATAATTCTTTTCGCATCATGATATTCACATATTTTGGACCCTTCCACTTGATTTTGGACAGTGCCCATAATATATTTTGGACACACTGAATGGGAACGAATATATTTTGGACATGATGAAGTTCTTTCAACCTATGAGCCTAAAATTAATTACGACGGTCACTTCTTCCTATCTCGCATTTGTTAGGTCCGTCTAGGTAGGAAAATTTTCAAAGAAGGTGCCGTAAAACGGGGTGAAATTGATCAGCGGGGTGAATTTGATCGCTGAGTATACCCAATATTGTACTTATGCATAATATTTTTACATATTTACATTGCATATTTACATTACATATTTAAAAACAATGAATTCATATAATTTTGATTGATTTACTTAACAATTTAATCAGAAATCTGAGATAATAGCACGATCGACCAACCGGAATTTTTTTTGTCGCTCTTTTGATGATTCTCATTTGATAAGTGTCCAAAATAAGTTGGTAACATTTTTTTACGATCTTTTTTGGACACTTTTTATTTAATACTTTTTAAGTAAAATCTTAAGGTGAAATCTTTATAAACACGTGAAATACATCTTCCAAAGTCAGATAAACTGATTTTATAAAAAAATCATTGAATTGTATATTTTAGACCAAATTTAAAACAAGTACACTAACGCCGATTCCTCTTGACAAACGTCGAAACATGAAACTTTGTCGATAACATTTTCTAAAACTGCTTAAATTGAGCAATTGTAAGCAATTTGAGGAGAACTAATGATCTTGAGACATAGCAAGTAATTGAAAGAATGTAATTACAACATCAACCCAGATGAATTTGAAGAAACTAGACAGTAAGCGAGGAAAATATATGAAAAGGGTCCAAAATATGTAGGGGTCCAATTCAAGTTGGTTACCCTATTTGTTTTTTCTGGTGTACTTTTGAACGTTTAGGCTGATGAAAAATAGTGATTATTGATACATTGTGACATTAAATTATGAATGATGATATTACTACTTACCTATATCAGTAAGTAAAGGCCGATGGTAAGAGACCCCGCCCCAACCGTCACAACAGCCATAAGTAGCTGACTAAGTTCGTCATATTTGCTTGCATAGAGGTTGAGTAAAAGTTTCCTCATATCGTAAATATAAAATTTGAACACAGCTTGAGGCTTAAAACTGATTCAAACTGATTCAAACTGATTCAAACTGATTCATTAACGCAATTTCATAATATGTTAGTAATTCTTTTTGCTGGAAGAAAAATGAAGTCTATAAGAATGGTAGTAATAAAAGTATGCAAAGTTGCTTTACCAGGCAACATTTTCACAGCTACACAGTTTAATTAGAATCTGAATGGGATCTGCCAATCTCGTACACGCTTTAGGATGAAATAAGCCTTTCATGTTATTTTCGGTGAAGACATGAAAAAGTAAAAAAAAAGTGCTCATCATGGACGAATTGTAGATAATCAAGTGGTTTTTCCATTTCCACTTTAAAAAAAATTAAGTATTTGAAAAAAAAACTAATTTTTTTTCTTATTTTTTTTTAATTTTAGACAATTTTATAAAATTTACGCATTACCCAAAATTATGTTAGTCTTATAGCTAACGCGCTATAACCTTTTGAAAAAAGTTTAAAAATGTTCAGCCCTTTTCAAATGGTAGTTTAGATTTTTCCTAGCAAGACAAGTATGCACAGGTGCTTCAGAAAGCTAGGTTGTTACACCCAGGAAGTTTCAACGGAATCTGCCGAGGTGCTGCATAATGATGTTCATATAAAGGACATAGGGTGCTGCCAACCAGTTGTCGAGTTGACGTGAAATTCGTCCATTGTATTTCTCTGATTTGGCTTATTTCTAGATTGTGTTCGGTTTTCGACGCTCATTTAGGTCAGATATTCAACCCAAACCTGTAATCAGTGAAACTGTGCAGCGTCTTTTTGTTTTCGGTTCACTTCGTTCAGTGACATCCAGGCATTTGCGCAATGTGTACGCGAGTTTCGAATTATTCATTGATTTAATTTTTGTTCGATCGGTACTTGTGGCTTTAGATAAAAATGAGTGCAAGCAAAGTATCTCACTGCAAGAAGACCTACCAAAATCCATTATTAGAAGGAGTGAGATGGTCAGAAAAATATTCCACTCGATTAAGCACAGTTTGGGATATTCTACCGCAATATTTGAAAAATCTACTAATATCAACAGCAGTGCTACTGTTTGCAACCACGCTTAAAGGTAAGCACGGGTGTGTTGAGTAGCAGCTTCTCTGTTTTTTTGGAACAATTTTGTTTATCAGTTTGATTTTTTAGCTATATGACTTAAGTTATTTGTAGAAAATGTATTATCTTTTCTTAGACCACTTCTCGTAAGATGGTGTCTTCTGAAAATTTAAAACATATTTTAGAGTTATTGGTATCTCCATTTATGAACATTTAAATTAATCAATAATTTCAAATATACGGATTTTTATTTGAACGCATATTGAGGTAGAGTAACTGTCACTAAAGGAAATGGTCATAAACATGGAACGCAATGCTGATATTTGTATATACTTTAAAACAAAAATACTTTAGCTTGAATTCATTTTATACATTGAGAATTACATTTGTGTGCAACCGTCGAAGTTACTTTGCCTCACCCTGTACATTTCCATTATATCAATTTAATAATGCTTAATATTTTGAAACACATTTGAACTAAAGACGAAAGATACGCATAGAAATGTCTTGCGATTATTAACAGCAGGTTATCGCACTCAATAAATTTATTAACGTTTCCATTTTATTCCAAAATAGGTGATTGGATCGTTATCTTGGTGCACCTACTGAAACAATTGAAGGACGAAGATTCCCTGAGTACAAACGACGAATCATTTAAAAATATTGTACCTGACAATCATTTCAACGATTTATCATACTATGTAGTAGCAGCTGTTGCCGGGTCATACCTTATCTACTTCTCAATTGGCGGGTTCATTCACGTAAAGCATACTGATTATTAGAGTGTCTGTTTGTAGGCACTATACTGTTCACAGTACCTTATGGCAGGTAACTGAAAACTGTGCTTTTTCTTGCAGTGGTACTTTTATGTTTGTCGTCGGGATAAAGCTCACGAGTGGAAATGTCAACCGGAAAAGTTTCTATCGCCGGAGTTGGAGCTTCATGAGATAATGGTTGGAGCTTCCTCTTTACTTATTGTCAGCATCCTTTCCGGTGTTATTGCTTGCTATGCGATGAATAATGGCAGCATGCTTACCATCTACTATAACTGTAACGAATATGGATGGTTCTGGTTCTGGTTCCAGTTTATTGCTGTTTTCATTTATCAGGTAAGCATTCAGGTTTCATAAGTTTAGCTTTGTCGTTTTCAATGGAAGATATAAATCGAGTTTTATAAATGGACTACAGTATACTGAAAGTGGCCTGTAAAAAACTAATCAAACCTTTAATAGAGTAAGCCGGCGCCGGTGATGTAGTGGTAAGCGTGACTGCTTTCTCACTCCAATGGGTCTGTGTTCAATCCCAGCCGAGGTCGGTGGGATTTTTCAGAGGCATAAAAATCTGTGGTCACGTCTTCCTTCAGAAGGGAAGTAAAGCCGTTGGCCCCTGCTCATGTGTGTTTGAATGGGTGCAATTGAATGGCAATCGATGTCCGTCGGTGATTGGCACTAGATTGCGGAACAGAGACCGGCGTTAAATAAAGGAATTAACAATGAACTATAATAGAGTACCGTTAAACGGGGTAACATTGATAGTATTTTTTAAAGAATATTCTAATTATTTTTTACATCAATGAATGTTTCTCAAATTTTATTTGTTTAAAATAAGTACTGAGGTTCCTAGAGTCAATTCGTCAGTAATATGTTTAACGGAAACGGTTGCATTCGCCCTATTTTTTTAGTCTTGTGACCGAATATCAGTATTTTAATTTGAGGCTACTTCGATGAATATCGAAAAGCATGCGGGAAACTCAAACAATGTAGTTCAAGATTTTGTTTTAAATTATAGTCACTTTAACGCTCTTGGGTCATTCGTGACTTGTCCGGGGTGAGATATGAACTCGTGACTTTGGCGTCAGTGGTATGGATGCTAACCACTACGCCGGGGTCGCCCCCTAGTTCAAGAAATATGAAACTTTGAAGGAGTATATAGGTCTTATTCCATTAACGCACCAGGAAAATGCGATCTATCAGTGTTACTGGTTTCCACCGGGAAAGTGGTCAGAATCTGACTAAAGCTTAATTACATCAAATCACATCATAATTCAAAAGTATGATCATTTGTAGCTTCACCAAAGCATGTTCCGAGTGCTCCCTGGCCAAAATCTGCCATGAGCCAATACGTATCACATGAAAACTCAGGCGAATTGAGGCGCATCACTATTGAGTAATGATGAAGTATTCGGTTTTGATAGAGTTGTCATTCTTGCCTTCATCGCAAGGAATCGATTCTAATTGAAAGGTCCCGCTATTTATACCCCTGAAAGCCGCACCCCTTTGTCAGTCAAAATTGGATTGCTTACCAACAAAATTAAGCAATGACACCGATAATGACCATGCATCAAAACCCTAGTCTTAACCACTTCAAACTAGAGAACAACGAATAGAAGATGAGGAATCACATAGATGAAGACTTACTAACTCATTTTGTCCATCCTCGGTGGACAAAGCCGAGTCTTGTCACTATCAACATAAAAAGTAACAAGGACTAAGATGTGTTCCAGTGATTACTGCAAAATCCTGTTCCCCTAGTTTGAAGTAGTCAGGTCTAGGAATAGGTGGTAAATCTTACATCCCGTATCGTGATTAGCGGTATAAGGCAGCTTGCTGATTACTGCCATCCCGTTATGCAGCACCCACTTCGTATCTTTTGGCACATAACAAAATACTATTGATATTAAATTTTCTTGATTTCTCTTACTAGGTCAATGTTTTATAATGTTTAAGCACTTGTTCTTGGATGTTGGTGTTGTCTAGCCATGCTTGATCTTGTTTCCATTCGCCTCATTGTACCGCCAATTAAATCACAAGGTCCCTTACCATAAGAAGTTAAGAAGAAATTCCACTCAAAATCAATGTTGCCCTTCTCTTCAAACTTGCAAGCGAAATTTTTGTACAATCATGATGTTTATGTAATTTCTCGCTAAAATATGCTACAAATTCATCGACTGATTTCAATACTGTTTCTAAATTACATCTACCAGTAATCATTGTTCAAAAGATATCTCAGACAAGTAATGCTGGTTATGACATGCTGTTAGTGCGTATACTATTGCATCTCTTCAGCTGGAAGGGGTACAATTCGAACTATTTACACTGACAAACCGGTATGAATGATCATAGAAGTTTGGTGATGAACTAGCTAAAAGGTTTAATGTGACTAAAAATCATCTTAATAAAAATAATAAAAAAATCATAAAAGTTACCATGAAATTTATACTCAAAGCATACTACTAACATTTGCCCCATGTTCACGAAAAACCGTTCTGCTAAGCCACGAACACGCATGCAAAAATTATGATTTGGATAGTAGCTTATCTGTATTAAAAATCCTATGGTTTTGAAAGATTGAACTGCAAATTCCGGTTTACTGGATTCCCGTATAGAACTGTCAAACTGTTTGCATCGGTCGCAAGCAACTTTGCTTGTAACATAAATTTGGGGAGTTTTTTTTTGTTATTTTCAGGTGCAAATTTATCTTTGATTAATTACTTCAGGTTTCAAATTCAATAGCTCTTACGCTACACGGACAGAAAATTGTTTGCATTGAACAAAAAAAAAAACTTTATTTGTATTTACACAAACAATTCCGGTTGAAATTATATTGCATTTTATTGTTTCGATAATATTTATTCAAATAAATTCAAAATAAGATTCTTTTTGTTTTCATAAGCCACTCTTCAACTGCAACTATCGTAAAAATAACAATATTCTATTATCAAGCCAACAATAGTTAATTTTAATTTAACATTTATTTGTTGTGTCAATTCCCCGGGCCATAAATGAAAAAAATAACTACGTTTCATTCAGCTCTAGAGGTAAGTAAGTATGCTGCTGTTGCAAAATATCAACAGTTTTTCTTTTTTTCCTTGATTTTTTCCGTCGATCTTATTTTCAGTACTGAGTACCAATGCTCCCAACGCCAGGAAGGCCGCTCCCACACCTGGACCCTACCTGTCGACCCATCAACTCATGAACCGTAGAGATTTTATGCCTCAGAAAGCTTTTTTTTTAATTTCATTGTAATTCTGTTGGTAACAAATAGAAAACAAAACATAAAAATAATCGCAAATTATTAAAAATTGAATCAATAAACATATTTTTATTTCTACTGCGTATATTTTTAGGCTTAATAAAATAAATATGATTGAATCAACAAGAAATCTCTTTTAAAAACAAACATATTTTTTGTTGACCCAGCTGCCAAATTTGACAGCTTACGTCAAAACCATAAAAGCTCTTGTGCATTCGAAAAGATTTTCTTTTTGATTTAACAATCCATGGGTTTTTAAAACAAAGATACTGGATTGTTGAAATAATAATGATTTCATTTTGCAGCCAAAACAAAATGAAATTCTTATTAAATTTACGTCAAATATTATTACGTTTAAATTATTTTTTTCTGCGTGTAGTTGAAACAAGATTTAGAAATTAGATAGCATTCACACATTTGTCGCACAGTTTTAAATATTTGCTGGTCCCTCTTCCTTCTGCTTCATCATGGAAGGGTCGTGATGTAAAATAATGTCTATCTGGGTAGGATCACTCAACATGAAGATCGTTGATGGTAAACCTATGTATAACTAGAATTAAAATATGTTTTTTAATTAGTGAGCTTGAGCTTGAGCTTGATTGACCGCCCACGGTTGCTACTCTGTTATTGACAGATCAGCTGTAATTACACAGAGAACCAATAGACGATGCTTGGGACTAGCAATCATCCTCAATGTGTAAAAACTGGTGATCTTAAATTAGGCAATACCAGCGCCGGCCGCGCCCGAACACAGGTCAAGAAACGAATGGGAAGGATTGTGTTGACATGACACTCGCTTTGATGGAAGCCGAGAACACCTCTGCACTTCCACGAGGAATCACTGGGATGTTGGATAAAAGGGTTGGGTTTGTAGCAGGGTTCGTTTTGGTAAACGATAAGCTGAATTTGTCCTAACGATCATATAACGCGAAGGAGCTTGGGACTAAACCCACGGTCTTCTGCTCAGTAAGCAAAAACGTTTGCCACTAGGCAGACGAGCACCTTTTTAATCACCGAGTTGCTGTTATTACCATGTAGTCATATTAACAAATAAAACGATTGACGAATCTTGAATGTGGATGGGACTGAGATTAGACTCATGATGTTCTGCTCAGTAAGCAAAAACGGTTGCTCTAAGGCCACCGAGCCCCTCATATCACATAATACCGTTGCTCAAATTTTTGTATCCATTCAAACCCGGAACCAACGACAACAACGAGTTTCGCAAAATACACGATACACAAGCGATTTTACCATAAATCTCTTTGATATGTAAGGACCTGGGACCGCGTTTTTCTGCTCAGTAAGCAGGCCACTGTAACCGACGATCTTTCAAATCCGAAAACTAAAAACTACGAAAAAGTACTTAGGCCTTCATTAAGTTCCACTTTCACGCGACGTACAATGTTTCAATTTGCTCTTTACGTATTGTTCAGGCTAGGCCCTTTTCAAAAGTTACGCGAGAAATACGCACAATCGTCGCCTACCTCGCAAAACTAGTTCCAAACGACAACAAAGGCATAAGCAACGATGGATTGTTGAACTTTGCTGGCTCCGGTGGTGTAGTGCACAGCAAAAAAAAAATGTAATATCGATCAACATAATTCAAGCTGATGTATGAAATAATGATGTAATTGTAATTTTGTAATTTATCAGCACACACCCTGGTCGACCACTGTAAACCAATCTGCCGTTCAGCGTTATCGGTTTTTGTTTCTGGATCTTTAGTTGCCTCTGTGATATACTTACTTGCGGCATACTATTTTGGGAGTGTATATGAGCGTGTACCATGTACGGTAGCTCATCTCTCATCGTGATGGTGGGACATAGTAGACAAATTAGAGAGAAAACAAGGAGGTATTAGTATTAGTTATATGTAAACAAACAAAACAAAAGAAGAGAAGAGGAAAGAAGAGCAGAAAAATAAAAAGGGGATAAAGTAGATAACAAAGAAAAGAAACGTAGGCAGATTATTAGAAAAGGCATTATCCGAGACCTCAATCAAATGTCACTCCCGCCGAGTTTTCAGCGAAACCCTCCCCACCGAGACCCGCACAGCCGAGCTCGGTAGAAAAAACTAAGTGTGTAGATAGATTAGTAGGAAAATAAATAAAACTACTTTATGACTCAAAGTGCAATGAATGAGCGTTAGTTTCGGGATCATTTCAGTGTTAGAGTTATGTTAGTTTTGATCCGTACTCAGCCCTGCCGACCCCTCCAACATTAGTTGCAGGCAGTGGTTGTTAGATAATGCGGCACTGTAACTACTACTATTTTAGAGGTATGATTCGTCAAGTTTATACAACTCAATGTTTCAATTGAGGCAAACTATCTATCTTACAATTACAAAAGCAAACCTAAACTTACAATTATATGCAAATGCAAAATGAAACTTGACAAATCATCGTCAATCCCCTTATTCCAGAGCAGGGCCTGACGATTTGAATCTAATTTCGATCAGTGAACGGGCACCATATGGTACATTTTCTCACCATGAACCTATCATTTCCAACCTATCTGAACTATTTAATAAATGGAAGCCATAACATGGGTTACGCTCCCCCTAAGCGGGCCCTCCGCATCCTGTCTCTGTCTTATCTCAAATACAAAATGCCAATGGTATGAATGTATCTATATATAACTTGGAAATGACGTACAATCAAATAAACCCGTAACCCACTCACTTGGTCAGGCTTCAGAATCGTCCAGTGGGCAGTGCGCTCTACACTCCAAGTTCCCTTTTTTTTTCAAATTTACCGCAAATTTGATATTTTACCCATTGAGTGTTGATTAGTCACAATGAAACATTGTGACAGAAGTTGAGGTTACTAGTGTATTAAATAATCTAGGTCCTATTTAGGATTATATCTGAAAAATCCAAATCTGGCCAACGCCCACCCTAAACCTAAACCTGTTCTAATCCACCTGAAATGACTAACGAATGGAAGACTTTGACTACCCAGCCATGCAATAGTCTCATTCCGTGCCTTATGGCAACTTGATGATTCTATTGCGCTCATCTTTTGGCACCACCCAGGGGAGACTTGGTCCTGTACCCAATGCTTAACTTATCTCCATTCCACTCAGCTACTCGCAATTTCTTGTGATATAGTGGGCGGAATATTATTATATGAGACAATTCAATGCAGACGTCTTTCCAAATTTGGCAGATCGACAGGTAATCGGTGAGTTACCACGATAGTTGCTATTCAACAACTCGACAACGTCCCATCGTCAACGCCTGCTATGAGAATTTCCCATTGCAGACCGCCAACGAAACGACGTCATCGAGCTATCGATCAACTAACCTGGTTATCGCCTGGTACCTTATAGCACGATGCTCACGATGCTAGGAGGCGAACCGGAAGAATCGATGAGCTACCTCCCCCAAAAATAAGTTTTTTAATTAGTGTAAGAGTTATTGAATTCAGTGTATAGGTGTATTATATTTTTTACTGTGGTTTTCTATTAACTACTTGTTTATTGGGGGGTACCTGAATGGGAAAATTTACTAAAAAAAGGGTACAACATCAAGATAACATTTTTAAATGTTCTTAAAAAAAAGTTCCGAAAGTAATTTCCTATTTAAAAAAAAACTCTTCTACAACAACAATGCTAACGCCACATGCTTCGGTTTGGAAATATGTATTGAACGAATATCGTACAAACATACCAAAATTCATAAAGGGGCGGTACCTAAAAAAACGTGACGTGTTTGGGCAGAAGTATATTATAAACGTTAACGTGGTTCCTGACCACAAGAAAGTAAAATATGGTGAAATTTGTATGCCATTATATAGGGTAAAGTATGACTTCGGCACTGATTTACTGTTTTCGGCTACCAAAATTTAAAAACTAATTTTACTGTATTTTCACAGCAAAACACCAAAACGCTCGCTGAATATATTCAAACGATTCTTTAGTCTAACAGCTTTAATCTGATACCATTTTTATGACCGAGCTCACCTGTTATGCCAAGTTTTTCTTTAAATGAAATATATGCATTTCAAAATACGGCTGATTTCGAGTTGCCGATAATAGAATAGCTGGTTTACACGCAGAAAGGTAACCAAGGCATATCAGGCTACCGACAATAGTCACACTCACCTGAAAAGTTTGGAGCCGTGTAATAACATGTTCAACCCGTTTTGGACAATTCTGTCGATTGGAATAGAAAGAATAGCAAGCAGCAGATGAATGCATTAAAAAAAAAACACGTTATATGTGTGCATGAAGCTGAGAAACTGCTAATAAAAGTGTGGATGCTGCTTAGATTGACGAAAATATGTAAATATTACTACATTTATTTCATCCATTATTAGCTACAGCCAAAAAGAGGAATTTTTTTATCTATCCGTATTCTATAAACTGCAAGATAATACATTTTCTCAAATGGGCCCACTAACTAATTTAAATCTTTTTTTCCAGGACTACACAACGTACTGGGTGCATCGCATATTCCATTGGCCATGGCTTTACAAAAATTTCCACAAACTTCACCACACTTACAAGCAACCGACGGCTTTCTCGGTTACAGCCAGCCATCCGGTGGAAATTATTTTTACTCAACTTGTAATGCTCATTCCAATTGTCACTGTTCCTACCCACTGGGGTATGACATTGTCGAATCTGTATCACGTTCGGTTCAATTGATTCATCTCTTGACTTTTCCAGCACCGTTCTACATCGTTGTGGTCTATGCTTACTGCCATGGGATTTTGGGGCACTCTGGTGTTAATTTCAAGTCCTTCTGGTGGCAACCATGGCAGCCGGACACCATCTTCCATGACAATCATCATCAGTACTTTCACGTGAATTTTGGATTCAATATTTACTACTGGGATATTCTGCACGGAACGTATCGTCAGAAGGACCGTGTCTATTCGGAAAATATTTTCTACGGGCGAGGAAAAAAGCTGGGCGATGTATCGGAGGATGTGTTGCAGACTGATATTATTGAGAGGAATTTGGAAAATCCAGAAGCGTATCGAAACAGCATTCACCGTTATAAGCTAAACCAAAAGGACTTGAGTGGACTGGTTGGGGACAATAAAATCAAAACAAATTAGGTTGAGCGAAATGCTCCGTGTAGTCAAAGCTCAGTTGTTAGTCATTCTAGCGTACAATATTTTGTCAAGCTTGATTGAAGTTTGCATTGTTGTGAAAACCGTATTTACGATTCGAAACTCTACGTGCTTTGGCTTTAGGGAAAACACCAGTGGAATTCGGTTTCAAGCTATACTGTTGATGTTGTGGGAATTGGCTTAGTGAATCAATTGGAAAACGTATTATCTATATGAACGATGTAGGGTAGGTACCACACATTGCACAGTGGGCAAAGATTAGACAAACCGCGACTAAATTGTATATTTCGGATGGGTAACGGTTTCAGCCAACATGTTATATCTTTTCCTGAAGGAAAAACTCTTTTGACACGATTGGTGGTGGTCCAACATTCCGGAGACTTTTCCTTGCTGAGATATAGGGCCGGGATCAACCCGAGTTCGATGTGAAATCAAATTGGGATTTTCCAGGACAGCTTACTTGATGTGGTCACTGTAACGGTCAAACCGGATTATTCGGATACTCAGAAAATGGCCAAATTATTGCTGTCTTGTTCAATAAGCAATGTTCTATTTTTATTAAAATAGCTTTAAACAATTGCAGTGATAAGATGTGTATATGGAGAACTCATATTGATCTCGTGATCCTGAGCATCAAGGAAAACATTGTAAAAATCTATTTCACGTGGAACTCGGGCTGACCCGGCCATATATCTTGGTAGATAAAAGTCTGCGGCAAATGACTACTGCTAATCGATTCACCGGATTGTTTCCTTATAGAAAATATACAACATGTTGGCGAAAACAGTTTTCCAAATTTTCGTGGTTTTCTAAATTTTTGCCCATTGTGCTTTAGAATGATTTTTGGTAATTAATTATATCAAACACATAATTTAAAAAAAGTTTTTTAATATTTTTTATTATTTCTTTTTCGTTGCTTTTTATCAAATTCTTTACACTTGACTGTCTGAAGTCAATAAGATACGATATTATATGCCCTAGTCCCTAGTCTCTAGCCGTACTAGAATCAAATTTGCGAAGTACTGAATAAAACAGAAAATATTTGCAGATGAATTGCGATATTATCCATTTAACTTTTGAAGAAATTCCTCTCTCCACCACGTTTTGTAACATGAAAAAGATTGAAATTTTCACAGTAACAACTTTTTATAAGTCCAGCCTTCACCTTGGTTATTCATTTTACGATCTTCCTAATGATATAGGATAACATTCTCCACGTGACGTGGTGTCATCACAATATTATGATACCCAAGTTTGTTATTATTCTATGGAAAGCATGAATTGACCTACGAAGATTTTGGTATAATCTTCAGTCTCATCGTTTGCCGATCGTATGTACTTTGAATGGGGAGTCGGTTGCATACTTTGCATAATGTTTAGCTTCCGGTGCCGATTGTGATCCGGAAAACTGACAAGAACGGTCATATCGGCCTTTCTCGACATCGTCCTTTTTACTATCCTTCATTCAATTTTTGAAAGCTGAAGTGAAACCATTCTAGTATGTATGTAGCCGGTACCTGCACAGGAAGAGCTATGATAAAGATGCAAAATCCCCAAGAAATTAATTATAAAGCAATAGGTAGAGGTGTTTGATGTATGTAAATTTGTTGGCGTTATTTAATTTGCATATAATTGAGCACATTATATATGGAGATAGGCTGCGGCATGCACCACTTTAATGATAATTTAAGGCATTTGATTTATAGTCTGTCCTTCTGGGAAAGACAAGACATTGGTTTTGCATGTGGCACAAGTGAAATTTTTTCTCTGTCGTAGAAAGCACAATGTTTGACCATTTTTTCCACTTAAATTGAAACATTCATCCACAAACTGCATTTCCTGTTCAGTAGCATTGGTTTCTTTCAGCGGCAAGCTTCCTGTCGTCAAGTGGCATAAGAAATCGAATATATCACATCACGTAAAGAAATAGGGTGAAAAATGAAATCGCCACTAAATAACAAAGGTGCCTTTCGGACTGCAATGTTTCACCCCGCCATTAAATCATACGGTTGCTACAGGCATTTATTAGTTATGATTACTTCCATTGTTTCCATCGAGTCTGGCTAACGCTACGAGTGAAAACAATGCTGGGTTAGAAATGTTCGAACGGAAATGTTGTTTTCTGTTTGCATATGCATGCAAACTATTTGGTTGTTTCTTATATTCTTAAGCATGGACAATATGGTGTTTGGGAAAACTATCATATTTGTTCATATGAAAGTAAAGGAAAACGAAGAAATGATAGCGCCACCGGGATGTTCTGAGGCATAACATCTCTGATCACGAAAAGCTGTTGGATGGGTCCATACGTAGGGTCCAGGTGTGGGAGCTGCCTCACTGGCGTCGGTAGCATTGGTGCTCAGCATGGAAAACAAGATCGACGGAAAACAAATCAAGGAAAGATAAAAGATTAAATGAAAGGATATTTATGCTGTCATATAATTGAATTTGAAGATTTCATTTACAACTGTAAGTCTCTCAATTTATTAAGAAGCAACCACATTCTTTATGACTTAGTTATTCTGGCATACTATATGACCACCAGGTCTTCTCTCTACAATTCATAATTATTAAATTGAAATCCTTTTTTCCCACACACACAAAAAAACACATAAACTATAACTGACTTCTACGGTACAATAAAAAGTAATTGCCTTGTCAGTTTCATGGTGGTAACATAATGATCGCATTTACTGCGGTTTCCAGTGAATATTATCAAACACAGCTGGAGTGAAATACCGAATGAACCGTTGTTTTTGACAATTCGTGTTCATTTTTTGTTACGGACAGTTCGATAATAGAGTGTTAAAGATAAATAGAATTATGTCTTGCTATAACGCATATTGCGAAACAATTGATGTAACCGTAAAACGGGTACAACGATATGTTTGACACTAAAAAAACCTCTCAAACCTCTGCTATCACATGCTTTCCGAATGTACCAATTCAGTTTTTATATTGCTTGAATGTTTGGTAGATACGGACTCAATTCAAGCTAAAATAATAAATAATAGCTATGTAAATAATAAAATTCATGCAAATAAATAAATGCTTATACTAGGTATTTGGAAAAACTACGCTAGGAGGCAAAAGACGGCCAACGACAAAATTAAAAACACAACACACTGTGAAGGTATTGTACGCAAGGTTGCAAAGACTCATTTCAGCTAAAACAATGTTTTTCTAAATTATGAAATAATTAGATGCCATGATCAAATTTTGAATTGGTAGGATACACGAAGAGGTTGCAAAGAATGTGTTTGATATATTAAACCTGTTTATTTCACTTCATGAGAGTCACAATCAGCAATTTTTCACAAACTCACTCACTCACTCACTCACTCACTCACTCAGCGATCAGCAAATCGCTGATTGTGACTCATAGAAAGCAAAATTTACAGGTTTTATGTTTCCAACGCATACTTTGTAACCTCTTCTTGTAAGTTACAAGTAAAACATGCCATCATACCATCTTTTGGTTTTATTATTCCGAAAAACATTATTTTAGCTGAAATGAGTCTTTGCAACCTTGATTGTACGCAGCCTCAACAACACGACACACCCACAATACACCCCTGGTATTGTTGAGAGCAATACTACATGATGGGTGGATGCTACCTGGAAGGCCTATTCGCCGGATCCCGAGGATCGCAAGTCACCAGGAAAGCACCTACATACAGTGTATCTCAAAATTGATCGTACACCCTAAAGGACAATTTTTTGAAACATGGTGAATAGATATATTTTTTAAAAACGTGGCTGGGGGTTGAACAGATGTTTATTGATTTATTGATATAGTTTTGTTCTTTATTGAAAGAGCCATTATGAAGCTAGATTTATTTTAGTAAAACGCTCGATTTTCAACTTTTGAATTGGAAGACACCTCACCAGACCCAAACACAGGGTCGTAAAGACTGCTGTATGCTGGAGGAGAGGCGAAGTTCTCAAGCTGGTGCGTCCCGGGATGAAGCTGATCAATTTGCAGAAGTGATCGAAGGAGTATCTGTTGTTGGTTTCCAGTTCTGATATCACAGGTAGGAGTTTTTTGAAAATTATCGAGGAATGCCATTGCAAACTTACCGTTACATGTTTTTCGGAGGCATCGTATTCGGAGTGTTAAGTGTATGCACTTCGTCACCAGGCGAGGAGCTGCAAAGGCCCTGACAGATCTAATCTATGCAGGAAATGTGAAGAGAAGGGTCACATCGCGAGAGACTGCATGAAGCAACCGATGTGAATGTTCTGCATAACGAGGACGGAAACGACCCCATGACGGGAGGCTTCAAATGCCCAGCGTACAAAAAGGCGATGATGGGCCAAAAGTAATGGAGGTAACCCAAATAAACCTCAATCATTGCGGCACTGCACAGCACTGCAGTGGTAGTCGACAACGGGAGCAAAATGTGACTTTGCAATCATTGCAAAACCGTATCGAATTCCTCTCGATAACGGTAAATGGGTGGCCGATGGAGCTGGGATGGCTAAAATACAAGTTATGAGCAGATACCTTATTGAAGAAGTGCTTGCGAGCACATACGAAGGATTCGCGATCGCCATAATCAACGGAATCTTCATATGCAGTTGCTACGAGCCCCCTAGGTGGACGATGGAGCAGTTGCATCAGACTTCAATGCTTGGGTAGTGTAGTGGGGAAGCAGATGTACCAACCAGGGCTGAAAAAATCACTTAAATTCATCAAAGTTCACTATGGATGAAAAATTCATTTCATAATGAATGCTGGTGATTTTTTCATGATTTTTTCACCAACGCTAGGAGGGCACAGCCTACTGGAAGCTACGGAAAATCTGAAAGTTACGCTGTCTAACAAAAGTACCATCAATACCTGAATGTGGACGAGTTGACGGCAATATTAGCGAGGGCATGTGACACAACCATGTCGAGGAAACTGGAGCTAAAGGCCGTCTGCAATGTCAACTTATATCATTCGCTGCGATGTTTGGTTTGCGTGTGACAAAACATGAACATTTATTCCCTCTTCAAAACGATTTTTTATTGTCTTAGGTATTTGCATTGTTAATTAATTTAAAATATTTCATCCAGGTTCATCAATGACTTTTTATTATTATACATACCAGCTTATGATATGTTGAGTCAGATAAATACATACAGCAATACAATTAGTTTTTATCCGAAAAGTAACGCAATTTAATATTAGTCGGGGTACTTAGTAAGACCATCATAATCATCTTTTAAAGTATTCTAAATTGATTCACGATTATTTTAGTGGAATAATTGTATACCTTTTTCGTCGATTTTTACTACTAATTTTGTATCACTTTAACTTTCACTAATTCTTTTACACTAATTCACTTTCACTATCACTACTATAAACTATAACAGATACGTATTTCGTTTACTACTTGCAAACTTCTCACACTAGATTAGACTAGAAGAAGTTTGCAAGTAGTAAACGAAATACGTATCTGTTATAGTTCAAAGTAAAAGTGAAAGTGGAATTAGTGTAAAAAATGAGTGAAAGTGAAAGTGATACAAAAGTAGTAGAATTAAAAGGAAAGCGACGAAAAAGGTATACACTTAAACTAGATAATTTCGTTTCGACTTTTCAGTCTTTAAGAAAAAGCGCCAACGTTTCGATCGAGGGAATCGCGGAGTAGCATCTTCGAATTGTACGGTGATCAATCCTCATGCTTATGCTCAGTACTCAGACCAGTTTTTCAGCTGGTAAGTGCGATCGGTAAACATCAACCTTCTTCAGTTAGGGCAGCGTATGGTATGGAGATGTAGGAAACTCATTGATCAAAGAACCAGGTGCATAGATTTACAATCCAGTCAAAGTCCCAGCAAGCCCAAGTAACATTGCAAGTTTTATGGAGGTTTTAAAGCATGCTACTAGTCTAAATCATGGTCTACAGATCCCTTATAAAACCGAAATTGTTACTTGGGAGGTGATGTAGAGCAGAACGAAAAAACAAACTTAGGTCGGTTTCAATCAATCATCGCCATCACAGCTTGATACGGGCATCGTACCGCTACACTGAACTTCAAGATTGATCACACGACAAAGCAGTATAGAAATTTATGGCAGGTAGGAGCACGAAACTCGGTTATCTTGAAGACGAGACCGAGTTGCTTTTCGAATAATATGGCTTAAACATTAGAGCAGAGTTCACCATTCTAATATTTTATGGACTCAAAAAGGCGTAAAAGTTCCATATAGGGGAAATGGCTCTAGTGTTGGCCTATGGATCTAAGATTGAGCCCATCGCTAAAGATGTGTTGGGACGTTACTAATGGATATTTTTGGTCGCTATTGAAAATTTAGTCGATTGCTGAATTTATGTATGGGCTCAAATTAGGGACACTTAGGCCGACATTACATTCATTTCCCCTATATAACATTTCCATTAAAGAACTTTCACATTACACGAAACACGCAAAATTAATAGAGAGGTAGATCATTTAACAGAATTTCTTAAAAAGCTCAGTTGATTCATTTTCTTCAAAGGCAATCGGATGGTAATGAAATTAATTTTAGCTTATATCTGCCCTTTAGTGAGATGTTCCAGTGAATAACGTAATTGCGAGGGCCTGGACGCTGTGAAAGGGAAAACAGTGTTATTAATAAATGAAGCGCAAAATATTTCTCATTCATGGTTTTTGGTTTTCCCAGCATTCAAAGAGCAAAGTGGATGCGCGGATCTTTACCATAGACATGCAAAAATGCTGAAGCAGAAAGGATGAAAGATAGGTATTCTCTGAAGTGAGCTATTTAACGCAATGCTTTCGCTTTGGATTGCATCGCATCTTTAGAACAAACTTGGTGGGTAGCGTTCTTTGAGAGTTTTTTTTTCTTTGACGAGATTGAACGCAGGCAAAGAAGCCATCTCATTAGCCGACCGTCTCTTTAGCAACGTTTACAGGAAGAGGATTATGCATTGCAGTTTGTCCTATTTCGCACTGGCAAAGCTTATGAACACTGCGTTCTAGGCAGGAGTGACATCGTACAACCACCAGTCATTTATTAATATGGATAGGTTTTGGTAAATGTCTCAGTTCCAGTTACTCAAATAATTTCATCAGTCTGTTACAATGTTGATATTTTGTTTCTCACCACAAGCTATCCTTCGTTTGCAAACAACTTATACCGTTCCTTGATGTTATTATCATTACCGTTGAGCGGAATGCCATTCAATCCAGCTAGGAGAAAGTTTTTCTTGTTGTCATGAATTCTCATGAGGGAGAGCATGGACGAATATCCATTGACACTAATTATATTTGCTGACATAAAGAACAGTGTTGGTATGATTATAATACACGTAGGTGCACTTTTTGCGAACGAATATAATAAATCACCACTTCGACAACGCCGACAGGTGGATGAGGCTTATCTCTCAGTATCCAGGTGTAAGGATTTTTGCCCTGTGTTTCCCATGAAGCTTATAAACGTGAGTTGTAGGAATATCTCTGCAGCTGACAGTGCAGTACATAAAGAAAAGTTTTGTTAATTAATTTGGGTGAAAGTTATTCTTTTGCTGAGACAGCTAGCGAGCATGGATAATTGTTACAATAATTTTAGTAACTGAAATGATTGTTGATAGTTACAGTGATAATATTAAGGATTGTTAATCAACTATTGACCTTAATTCGTTCGAAGAATAAAAGATTTTTGCATAGTTTTGTAAGGTTGGAATGTGAAATTTGTAATTTAACGGTGCATGTTTTATAATTTTTATTCTTCTTGGCAATTATGTCCAACTGGAACATAACGCCTGTCTTTCAGCTTAGTGTTTGGAAGAATATATGACAAAAGGTTGAAAGGACATAAGGTCAAAAGCACAAAAGGTCAGTGCGCTGAAAATAATCGCTCATAAAAAATTACGCTCAAAATATAAAAATTATTCATTTTAATTTTTATATTTTGAGCGAATTTTTTTTATGTCGATATGATACTCTATTGTAAATGTACCACTTTGTTACATTCAAAATGGTTAATTTTTATTTTTATTGGGCTGATTGAGAAAAAAAAATGGACTGATTATTTTTAGCGGAGGAGTCCATTTTGGTACAAAATGCGCAACATCGACATTTTTTCATTAAAGCATTGCTCATGTATAAAGAAGGAAATATTTCTAAGAAATATGAGATTTTGATTCCTGATTTTAGTTTCACGAAATTTCTCGAAAAAACTGATCATGTATAAATAGAGGAAATATCTACTAAACATTATTAGTCGACTATACTGGGGTGTAAATCAAAAAATATGTGTGGTGAAATAGTGTTAGGTTGTAACTTTATCATTTATAGATGAAAATAAAATCCAAATACGCCAATAGATAGGATATTACATTACAAATCTGCTGAAATAAATATTTTTCACAATTTTTCACAAAAAACATTTGAAAAATGAACAAATGATAATTTTATCTGTTATCATGAAATAAACGATTTTCCCTAACCCAGTCGTCATAATCGAGTACCATTTGTCAGTACATTGTTCTGCTTGAACCTGAAAAGATATAAAACAGCGCTGCTGTCATGCTCTGCTCATTACCGCTTCGGACGGCGTGGCACTTGGTCCTGCAGCAAGCAGGAGCAAGTCCGCGGATTAAGGTGGATCATGGCGTGACCACCTATCACAATGAGGAAATGAGGAACTTGGAAAAGTTATACATACACGGAAAACAAATCAAGGAAAAAAAGTGAACCATAACCGAAACATTGAAATATTTGAAAAATTTAAGATAAAGTATAATATTCAAAAATGCATGACATACATCAATTTTGCGTGGTTCTACGTCATGTATACATGTACGTCGTGTATAGGACACAACCCTTTAATTTTTTTTCATTGATTTGTTTTTCGTCGATCTTGTTTTCCGTGCTGAGCACCAACCGACGCCAGGGAGGCAGCTACCACTCCTGGACCCTACCTATCGACCCATCAACTCATGAACTGGGGACCAACGGCTTTACCTTTCTTCCGAAGGAAGGCGTGATCGGAGATGTTATGCCTCCGAACATCCCGGTGGCGCCGACTGGGTTTGAACCCAGGCCTGCTGGGGTGAGAGGTAATCACGCTTACCACTTCAACGCCGGCGCCGCTATGCTATTAGAATTTGATTCCCCAACAATTTTTCAAATCATAGAACTCACAAGTTTCTAAACTTTGGACTGAATATTTTTAAATCTGATTGATTTAAATGCAAATTTCAATCAAAGTGTCTAAAATAATGCTTTTTTAGATTTAGGGATTTTTTTGTGATTATCCCATACGTTTTGTTCTCAATTTATTTTTTTTTATTCGTCAATTAGAAATCCAGACTATATAATAACATTATAAATTATAATTTATTACTTCGCAATGCTTGGAAATAATTTTTCAATTTAAGCGGAGGCACTTTTAGGTCTATCATTTCACAGTGTAGATTAGACTGGCCCATAAAAATAAAAGTTCTAATTTTCCACGGGCCAATCCCTAGATTTGTGCCTTAAGGTGGGAAAACCATTATCTGAAAATTTCAGCTCATTTGGCTCTAAGATAAGCTGGCGCTTTTAGTTTGATTTTTTTATGGGGAATTTGGATAAAATACATGAAAAAATGACACACCTACACTCTATCCATCATAAAATAGTTTCCTTATCCACGATTTGATTCAGATTTTCAAAACTGGTAGTTCAATTAATGAGTAACAATTTTTTTGAAGATTTCATCATAAATCCAGTTAGTTTTATTGAGATATTCGCTTTTGAATGTACATGAGCATTTTGTATATGGAAATTTCAACCAAATCTCCTAAATGAACATTAAACATGGTGTAACGTCAAAATGAGCTGAAACATTCAAATAGTGGTTATCGCACCAAAAGACACGAGCCTGGATGTTGGCCTGTGGAAAATATGAACTTTTATTTTTAGTGGTAATCTAGATGATACATTGCATAAGCTGCCTGTATTTTGTTGCAAAATACGAGCATAATGCATTTTATTTATTAATATCTCCATAATACTAACATGAATTGTGATGCTGTCTTCAGTAAAGTTGTTCCTTATAGTTTAAGAAATTCTGAGGTTAATCGAGTTTGCTGAACCAGTTATATACACGAAAGAGTGAAGGAATGTTATTTCTCCATACATTTGAACCAATATCTCCATATAAATTTTAAACCAAAAGCGCCAGCTCGTGTTACATCCGAATGAGCTGAAATTTTCAGATACTGGTTTTCTCACATAATGGCACAAATCTAGGGGTTGGCCCGTTGACAAAAATGATAAAAAAAATTCCCGCATGGGGCCTTAGAAAGTTTGTTTACAAATTATTTTGTGCCGTTATCAAATGTTATGCCTGATTTGAAAACGGCCCAAAAGCATTTGTAAACAAACTTTCTAAGGCCCTTTACACGCGAACCAAAGTACGCCCACGCAAACCAACAACATCATCGGATAGGGGCAACTATCACCGAACTAAAGGCACAACATTTATGACACAGTAGTCGGGTTTAACTGACCCGGTTAAGGTCACATGAAACGAGTCTGAAAGAGTGTAGATATTCTTCGTTCTAACGAGTGACACTGAATGCAGTCTAGTATTTTAATTTTAAGGAGGTTAGGGTTCTTAAATATACCAAACCTCGCCTTTCAGAAAATCATCGCCAGTCATACTCACTTCGATATTCGAGCAAAAATAGCTAAAAGGCAACAATCTTGTTTGCCTGTGAAAAATGTTCAACCAGATCTTTTGAAATCTGCACGGGGCAAAAAGATTTCGCATATGCGTGAACCACAGCCGTGAACCATAGTTCACGGTGTATATTTGAGAATATTTTGTTCTGGATAGTTGGCCGTGATTTTCAGTTTTTTTTCCAAGTGATGTAGGCATTCAAAGCGTTTTGTTTGCGTTCGAGTCTTCTGCGTAAGCGAAGGGCAGGTGATGTCCTAGGGGGAATGGGTTGACCAGGGGCAATGGAGGAGCTGGTGGAGAAGGGAACTGTGAACATTGTTTAAGGTGATACGATACGTCACGCTTTTTTTTTGTTTTTTTCTCTCCTTTCTACACTCGGAATAATTTTCACGTCAATGCTACGTGAAAACGTACGTAGATTTTTCCACCGTACTTTTCACATAAGAGCTACGTGAATCTCATGTAGGGGTACTTATTTCATGAAGCTTAACCGTTACAGGATTATCACATAGAAGTTACGTGATTTGGTCGGTAACTTTCATTGGAGAATTCTTGTATCAATATTTTGACACTGTTTATACAAATATTTCCTTAATATGTAGATTAAATCTTCATATTAATTTAATTTATTCATATATTCTAAATACACCACATCAAATTTTTTTTTAATATTCGTTACGCAGCACAAACAATCTGGACGATCGTTGGGATGGGCCGAGGTACTTTTTTTTTCTTATAGGAAGAAACTGCTGGACAGCTTGATATAATTCTGTTGAGCACGATGAAACAGTCAGTTTGTTTTTGTCAAAGAGAAAAAAAAAATCATAATTTTATACTCACATCTTGCCAATATCTTTCAAAAATACCGAACAAAGGATATCGTGATGCCGCCATGATTTGCAACGCTCTGAGCGTACCTACGTACCTCTACGTACCATTCTTTAGATGTGGAAATCATATAAGCTTTACGTGCAACGCACATAGACTCAGTGTTATGTGAAAATCACGTACATTTAATTGATTATGTAGGTGTGTTAAAAAAGAACTCCCTGTGAAATTCAAGGAACATCACATACATTCTACGTGAGCCACATAAAACTGAGAGGAGAGGAAAAAGTGAGAGCTTACGTGATTTTTCACGTAGCTTCAACGTGTAGATTATTTCGAGTGTATGTGTCAGTGAAATGATTATCATTGATGCTGTAGGGGTGTGAGTGTACATCATGTACTGTCGCAACTTCCGTAAACATAGCCACTAGAGTTCGTTTTTAATAGGTCGAATGTGTAACAGTTAATAAAACAAATAAAAAGTTAAAGTAAAAGTGATATATATATTACTGTAAATTTCAACCTTCGTCATCTTTTAAAGATTATCTATTTATTATCCAAGATTGAAACCACTACTACATTTCTATTCAATTTGCCAATATTAACGATCTACCACCTCCCAAGGACATCCCTTTCTATACAGAAAAAAATCATACACCTAGCCACCAAGTCCAACCAAGTCTAGTAATCATAGTAGTTGATTAAGGTTCTTCAAAGGGTCAATAATTTATTTATTTCTTCTATTTGAAATATTCTTCAATCATCATTTTCTAAATGTATGGGTAAAATTCATTGGAAGTGCATGTCCCAACGCCAAAACTGCCAATGTTTCATAAATATCAACTGGTATGGTGAGGAAAATTTAACCATCTCTTTTCTTCCTTCATTTCAATACAACAGCAAATGTGATGTCACACTATCTAGTGCATAAGAATGTAGCAGACAAAACGTTCACACTGTTAGACCTCGCTGTATGCAAGTTTGTTTACACCCCTAAGCGGGAAAGCGAATACCAGTCTACGTGCACTGCTGCCATGAACCCTGTTAGTGTTGAATTCAATCTTCTGTGGCTTTTAAAATTGGACCGGTAAAATGCCTAGAATGGTCGTTTTTGTTTTATTTACTGAGTTTCTGATATTTATTCACCATTAAATACATACACTCATCTATATTAATGAGTCAAACTTTACAATTGGTAGTTTTAATAAACTTAAATTCATTGCTAGAGGCAATACATCTGGCAACGCTTTTTCAATGATACTTTGACGATTGCCGGTAAAGCAGTAAAGTTGAAGTGGTTTTGTTCACCAAGAGTTTTGAGTAGCAGTTGTTTTGGATTTTGTGTATTCGATTGTGTGTTATTGTGATAAGCTTCGAAGAACACAAGATAGTAAATACAGTGAATATGTTTTACCCAGGAAGTTTTCGTTCTTAAATCATGAAATACAAGTGTTAAATTTTTGTATTAATAATATGAGAATGTATGTGTAAACCAATGATGATGATTGAAGAATATTTCAAAAAGAAGACGAATACAAATGTAATTACCCTTTGTAGAACCTTAATGCTTGGCAACCAGAATGACACGAGAGTCAAACGGCTTACCATTTAACTTAGCAATTAGCGGGGCGCCCAAGCGTAAGCTCGCTGATATCATTTACGTCAAGTAGGCAGGAGCACGCGGAACACTAGGCCAAAAGTACATCTTCATTTCTTTATTTAACGTCGGTCTCTGTTCCACAATCTAGTGCCAATCACCGACGGACATCGATTGCCATCCATTGACGGCAATTGAATGTACAGGCCCCACACCTGCGTACGATATTGCACCCATTCAAACACACATGGGCCGGGACCAACGGCTTTACTTCCCTTCCGAAGGGAGACGTGACCATACATTTTTATGCCTCAGAAAAAATCCCATGAACCTCAGCTGGGAATGAACCCAAACCCATTGGGGTGAGAAAGCAGTCTCGCTTACCACTACATAACCGGCGCTGGCTATGGCCAAAAGTAAATGGTTAATAACTTTTTTGCATAGAATTCGAATCAACTTGTGGTCTTGGACAAAGTTATTTTGCATGAAATCTAAGGCTCTGGTATGGGAAATATTGAATTGTTCAAATCACTACCAACTTCTTTCAAATATGACACAGTTTTTGGAGACCTGTGAGGAACAGTGTGTAATCCGCTATATAAATTTGCCCACCCTACATGTTTAGAAATTCACGCATTTTCTCAATTTGCTGCTAACTTGTCGGAAGCAGCATCAAAAATGGGCCGCTATGCAGCTATTATACTCCTGAATAATTCATACTAGTTTTAGATTTTGAATTTTTCAACAGGTTTCAGCAGCAGTTGCAACTTTTCATACATGTGCCACATGTTCGAGGCTGATGCAATAAAGCGAAACATGCCTCTGCCACTGGGCATTTCCCATCAAAAGTACTGTCTGCTTAATTATCCATCTACGGCCGCATGATGACAGCGCAAAAATTGTCTCAAATGGATAGGTTAACATGCACTGACTGACTGGTTTAGGATATAATGTCAAAGTTAAAATGTCCTGCAGCAGAATTTTATCAGCTGCCTTTGTTACGCTCTATTGAGAACCAACTATAGGTTTGTTTCAGCGAATGCTGCAGCAGTTTCACAATGGTATTAACTGGCGTAGGTACATGGTGTTTTGACTGCATTTTGCGCTGGAATATTTTTCTGCTTAATTAATCATCGTTCATACCTGGTACCATCCAGTACTTACATCTGATGCACACGTCATTTTCAGATCAGTTTAAGCTAGGGGAATGGTGAAAACCGCGTTGGTGGGGTAATACGCGCCACCACGATATTTCGCTTAATGTACAAAGTTCTGAGTTGAGGGTGGGGCAATATGCGCTGTGTGGTTAGGTAATTCCTATACAGCCGTTGATTAAATTGCTGTTATGAGTAACGTAAACCAGTGGGAACCTTATAAAAATGTTATAAATGGAACCTAAATTTATTCTTCCCGTAATAATAACGTACGGATAGCGCATAAATGTATGGAGCCTTCATAACATCTACCAAAAAGCATAAAACGGCGTATATTACCTAGCACCACAGGCAGGGAAAATATGCGCCTCATAAGTGTTATGTTAATCAGTAGTAATTCAAAAACATTTCAGAACTCTAAATAGTGACAGGTTGAAAGAATTGTATAGAAAATTATATACCAACACACATTGTTCTCACACATATGCCGCTCTTTTACGGGGGCTGTGATTAATCATAGATTAATGTTGAGTAAACTGCTATACAACCAAAACCAGTCATACGAAAACTGTTATATACCATGTGTGTTTCTTAGGACTCCAGTTCCCCTACGTCTACACAGCGCCCGAAAAAGAGCCCCTAAGGAAATGATCGATTTCTACTAAATTTTAATCAAAAATATACATTATATTCCAGCACATTCATTATTCTGAATAATCTTCTTGATGTTACCGAAAACACCATCTGAAATATGCATTCATCACCGAGAAAATCATTTAATATTTTTTTCGGTGATGAGTGCACATGTTTGTTTCCTTGATTTGTTTTCCGCACTGAGTATCAATGCTTCCGACGTCGAAGTAAGAAGAAGTAATTTTTATTACCTTTCATTTGATATTTTGAAATCGGTTCAGTGAATCAAAAGTTTTTGATAAAAAAAAATAACAATTATTTTGACGACCCTAACATGGAAATAGTTACTCTTGTGACAAAATAAAATAAAATACACTTCTAATATTCTGTGATAAGGAACAAAACAACCAATTTTTACGAAATTCTGAGAACCACGATATCGTTTTGCCATGACATGGTGGTATATATATTGTATATATTGTCATTACAGTTGAAAACATGGCAAAACCCACTAGCGACAATTAGTTTTACACTAGTTCTGTACGTTATACATGGTGTTGGAAGTAGTGCGCATCATAGTGCATCATTAAAGCGCACTACTTCCGACACATGCATAACGTATAGAACGATAGTAAAATAAATTTTCGCTAGTGGGTTCTTCCAGTTTTCAACTGTAACGACAATGTATCTTATCTTATAGACTTTTTTTTTAAAGAGAAATAAGATAGGGAAATGAGAATATATAGATAGAAATAAATAATAAGATCAATATAAAACAAAAATTGTTAAACACGTTTGGTCATAGTGTTTATTATTGTCCTCTATCATGGGAAATCAAACCCATTTTTAGTATCGCCTTTTCGACCATTTAGCTATTGTTTCTCTTGTGTTAGCCACAAATCAGCTGTGTTTAGTCTACTCTGGTTGGTATTGATTGGAACGGGCCTGTGGGTTTAAATATTTAATTAGTAGGTTCGACTCTCTCGTGTTATAGTTTAGTCGCCATGTACTGGTTTACATGCTGCGACAAGAATCACATACAACGGTCCAATTGACCCTGCAACGGTTTCATATGCAATGCATTTTCGGTAGCATCAGATAAAGTGGAGAATGGTGTTTTCTGTTCGATTGAAATAAAATATTTGAAACACCAAATTGGATGCTGGTAGATGAGTTGAGTACAAGCTCGAGAATCATGATTGTATATGTTTCAGGACGAAGCGTTGTTTCGTGATAATTGCAGCATTCGAACGACCCTTAATGGTCAAACGAAAATTAGCATATATGGCAGCTTTTTGTTTGATGAACTGAGGAAAATTGATTTACACGTTGAAACGACTGGTCGCATTTATGGTCATTGTAGACAGCTTTAGTCCAGGGGTTTAGAAGGTGATAGCTCTATTTGCAGACCCAGCAACCCATTTCAGAATGTCTCGAGAGTCACGTCCATTCCGAGGCTACTTTCACTAATAATAAGCCCCGCATGTTATCAATTGGATATTGGTATTACATAAATTACCGGGAGCTTCGGATTAAGGTTTTTAAAAAGAACTGTTCACGACTAACGCTAAACATCGAGTGAGATTTATTCAATTTTGGTATTATAAAAATGTTTCTACCTGTTAACTGCCTATACTGCATTTCCTGTAGCTGTTTACTCGGAGCTGTGTGCCTTTTCCTGAAGTTGCTTATGTTGGCGGTGTATCGTGGACTTCGGTTCCGTGGCTGCTTACCTTGGTGGTTTGAATGTGCTGACCGGGTGTGATATTGATCGGGTGGTATCGACTGGGTTAATGGCCGGAATGCTGACTGCGCGGTGGACTGATCGAGGTGTTGGCTAGAATGTTGACTCTGCTGGCTGGTGCGATGATCGGGTGGTTGGCCGAAGTGCTGACCGTGCAGGGTGGTGTGTTGACTGATGTAATTTTTGGCTGTACTGTGGCTGGTATGATGGCTGGTGAGATGGGTGATATGATGGGGCCGTTGGTAACTGCTACTCCTGAAGATCGAACCGTCCCGGTTCGATTTTGTCGAATTTTGGTGTCTCCAGGATTCTCTATTTGTTCAATAGTGTCTTTTGGGGCGATGAATAGGATGCCAGCTGCCTTGAAAAGTGTTATCGGCTCGCTTGTAGATTCTGGATAGTTCTACGGCTATTTCTGAAACGATAATGATCAAGAATAGCCCAAGATTTGCTGAAGTTTTAATTTGGGATGATTTTTCCGATTACGGTTGTGCAGTTTTTCCATAGTTACTTTTGTTTCGGAAAAGGTCTTATCGATGGTTAGACCATCTGGCGGTATTATGAGTGGTGCTTGTTGTATTTCTCTTGACTGCTGTACCTTGTACCATAAATGGTTACTGAGAAATTCGAGAAGGGGCTGTTCATAAACTACGTAGACAGTTTTTTGGTATTCTTGACACCCCCCCCCTCCCCCGGCGTAGACAATTGTCAATACATTTTTTTTAAATTTGTATGGGCAGTGGATATTTCCCAAACACTCCCCCCCCCCCAACTGTCTACGTAGTTATGAACAGCCCCAAATATATGAGGTAGGTTCAAGTTAAAACTCTGTCTGAAAGTTTGCAATCTGTTTGTACGATAACTTTTTTGACGTAGACTACGTCTTAAAGGAAGGTACTGGGGGTAAATCGAAAATCAAAAATTGCAACCGTCACGAAAAGGTATAAGGTTTTGAGCGATTATGAACTTTGTCATTTATAGATGAAATTATAATCCAAATACATTAATCGATAGGAAATAACTCTCGTCAGCAATAAACGCTTTTAACGTAGGACTACGTCTTTCGGGAAGATGGGGGTACAATTTATGAAAAGCGAAAAATGAAATTATGAAAGATTTTGAACGTTAATTACTTAGCTGCCCCTGGACCAATTTCAATTATTTTATCACCAATCGATCAGAAACATTTCTACGCATCGATAACAATGCTTTTGACTGTTGATTTTTAAATTGAAACTATTGAAAAAGTGGTAAATGTCAAGCATTGTCCAAAAGCTTCCAAATAACTAACAAATCCACCAATTACGTACATGCATGTGCTGCTTCCCCAACACAGTCATCAGAGAATGGTTCCTAGATGAAACAAGTCGAAGTGGCATTCGCCTCCGATCTTCGGGCGTGTACGAATAGGGAGGATACAATTGCGGGACATTGTGTTGCCAATTCAGAACCACACGCATCCAACGACCACACAAAATGCTGTTTGGATTTGTTTTCCGTGCTGAGCACCAATGCTACCCACACCCATGCTTGGCATACACAGTTTTGGTCACGAACTGCTCATTTGCTAATAACTTTGCACACAGTTGACGGAACATAGTTCTTTTTGAAGCAGTTGATAGAATACAGTGTAAGCTTGTTATATATATGTAAAATAAAGTAGATTTTAATGTAAGTAGTAAACTGTATTTGTTTTTGCGTTGTAAAAATGAGGTGATAAATGCTCACCACACATTTCGGAATTTAAGTGTTAAATTGATTAGTGTTGATTCAAATGTTAAGCTTTACCTAATCTTCCCATATCTATAGTAAACTATGAGCCTAATCTATCAATTAATTTAAGGAAAAATAAATTTTAACATCTGAGTGAAAAGCTATTACCAAATGAGCAGTTGGTGTATACAACTGTGCATTTTCACACCTGGACCCTACCTATCAACCCATCAACTCATGAACCGGGAACCCCGAAGGAAGACGTGATCAGAGATGTTATGCCTCAGAACTTCCCGGCAGCGTTGACTGGGATTGAACCCAGGCCTGCTGGGACGCTTACCACTACACCACGGGCGCCGCTGCTCTCTAGAGTTGTAATCTTGTAACCAAACTTGGAAGCAGGGGATACCTTGAAAATATCCGTGATGCCGTCACCTACACTGAACACGCCAAGCGCAAAACCGTCACGGCCATGGATGTCGTCTACACTCTGAAGCGACAGGGACGCACTCTGTACGGTTTCGGAGGTTAAAACTTATCACCAACGTAACAAAACGGCCCTTTTCAGGGCCACCAAGTTCATTTCAGTAAAGAGTTAGAATAGAATTTATATACAGTAATCCATGATTCACCCATTCAATTTGTCACTAAATACATCAAAATGATTCAAAAATCAAATAATTTGTTAGGGAAATAAATTATGTTCTATTTGTAGTTAGGCATCTAGCTCCTCCCAAGCGACTACCCATGGGGGCATGAAGTAGTTCGCCTCCTCGTGGTGTGCCCTGGAAACGTTAATTATCGAACCCAAGGGAGAGATATTGCGGCTAAACGAACTACCGCAGAGAAGCCCTGCACAAACCCTCGTTGTGCAAAGGCAGGAGTGACGCCGGGTTCGTAGTGCTTAGCACAAGCAGCTGGTAAGCGGTCACATCTGTCCTAAGCTACCCTGTTGGACAGTTGGCTGGCTATCACGTCTGCTTAGAACCGAGGCGAACAACGAACAGCGAACAACAAGAGGAGGTTGAGAAGCCCTGCACAAACCCTCGTTGTGCAAAGGCAGGAGTGACGCTGGGTTCTTAGAGTGCTTAGCACACGCAGCTGGTAAGCGGTCACATCTGTCCTGTACGGGCCCTGGACAGTTGGCTGGCTATCACGTCTGCTCTAGAACTCAGGCGAACAACGAACAGCGAGCAACAAGAGGAAGGCCCTGCACAGCTGCTCACTGTGCAGTAGCGAGTGTCACGTCGGACACAACACCTAGTGATGCGCCATAGCGCAACCGGCCCCCTCCCATGACGTAATGCTTTCGGGCGGTTCCGGGGAGGGCAAGGGCCTAGAGCACAGGGTAAGGTTTAGTGGGTCGGGAGAGCTACTTCTCCCATCCCCACACCCTGAGTTATCTTCTCAGGTGTCTGGGAGCAGATTCCCCCCTGTAAAAAAAAAAAAAAAAAAAAAGCGACTACCCTTGGTGGTTCATGTATTGACGTTCTTCAGAAATATTCGGGCAGAATGTATGCGGTACTGTCCGTACTTCTCGTATCACAGGCCAATTCTGTCGATACTGGAAATCTAAAATTGTGGTTAGTTTTATATCCAACTCGGTATGACAAACGAAACATTTCACTAATCTTCTTATATATACGCACTTCTCATTCGATCCACAGCTGTATCATCAATGCCATCCATCATGCCTAAGGTGAATCATCAATCCAACATCGTGTCATGTTCTCGACCGTATTACAGGGCCTCCATATTGCCCAAGGTCTCCAACACTCCGAGGACAACATCAATCTCGGAAGGCACCTCATCAACCATCAACTGGTTATACAAAACCACCCAAACAATCGGCCCTTTTCAGGGCCACCACAACTTTTTACAAAAAAGTTGAGTTATGAAATTCACTTAATTTCAAAACAATATCCGAAACAACAAACTATAAAATCGAACAACGATTTCGTAGTCCTACGTCAACAATGCGGTTGTGTCTTGTACACCACCCTCCAACTTTTTAACCAAAAGTAAGTTAGTTGTACCCATCAGTAGGTAAATATGATTTTACTCAACGTTGGGTTCCCACACTTTACTACCCCTGTTGGGTGGTTTTGCTCCTCCGTTTTTGACAACATTAGTAGGAGAAAAGGAGACAAACTAGTCAAAAGTAGGTAAAAGTGAACTGGCCGTTGGGTACTTTTTTCTTACCGTGCGTGAGTCAAATTTAACTCGCCCATTGCGACACAGTCTTGGAAGTAAAATTAGGGCCATCCATAAATTACGTATATTTTTTTTGTCCAATTAACCCCCCTTCCCCCTCGGAACGTGTTTTGCAATATACCTTATACATGGCTGGTCCCAACTTCTGAAACCCCTCTCCTCCCTCAACTACTACGTTATTTATGAAAGTTCATTGAAATACGGGGTTCATTGGGCAACAGTGAAAATCAGCAGCACACACCACACAAAACGGGTTGGAAATTTAGGCTAAATTTCGGTATTGATCGTCAATATCTCGCGATTGGAAATTTTTTTTTTAAATCCCTCCATTTAAATCTTGGTACATCTTTAATCTATTGATTGATTAAAAAATACTAAATATGTTTTTTTCAAATATTTCGTGCGTTTTATGAACGCACATTCATTATTTTGCATAAGAAGACGGGAAAAAAGGATTTCCCTACACAGATTACAGACTTCTGTACCAAGCACTGAAATTATCAGATGGTACCTCTATTTATGCTTTTAGATTAGCTATGAAAGTCCATCCTACTTGGAAAATTATGCCATAGAACGGTTTATAAAATGCAAGATTGTTTGTAAATGGGGGCGAGGCATAGCAAGCCGTTCGATTGCATAATTTTCCAAGTAGGAGGGACTTACAATGCTTATCTCTTAGCAGTACCGTCGAGTTTTTGTCAGTGATAGGTACCGAAATTCGGCAGTGAGCGTTCAAAAGGGCCTACTTGTAATGGTCGATTCTCTTCATCGATTTTCTCTTAACATTGCTACAGCTAAGCGAAACAATTCAAGCTGAATATTGCATTAGGTCCTAGGTAACATTGAAAAGATTCTCTTTGTCGACTTTCTCCTTGAATCCACTCGGCCCAGGTATTTTCAGCACACATATCGATAGAAGAAGTTTTTATCTAGTATCTAATACGGCAAATACAAGGAACGATTATGTGTTCAAGTTAATAACGGAAGAGAAAGTCGACGAAGAGAATCGATCAATGCTACTTAGGACCTAATGCAATGTTCAGCTTGAATATTATCTGAAATGTGTTCTTTGTAGCGCTGTTACAGGTTGTATTGGTTATCAAAGGCAACAGCAAACGCACCGAGAAATGTTTATCCAAGCGAGTTATTAACAAAAGAGAAAATCGATCACGGTTACGTCCTTATGTATGCTCGCTGTCGAATTTGTAATCAGTGATAGATATGGAAGTCACTTTTTTCCCACCACAGAAACGCCATGTGTTCTTATGACAAATTATACATGTGCGTCTACAAAACGCGAACGAAATCTTTAAAAAACAGCAATATATAGTAATTTTTTTGATCAAGCGGTAGATAAAAGATGTACCGACAACTTATTGGAGAGATTTATGCTTAGTCGAGATCATCCCGATCAACTAAGCGGCGCCGGTGGTGTAGTGGTAAGCGTGATTACCTCTCACCCCAGCAGGCCTGGGTTCAATCCCATATAGCGCCGCAGGGATGTTCTGAGGCATAACATCTCTGATCACGCCTTCCTTCGGAAGAGAAGTAAAGCCGTTGGTCCCCGGTTCATGAGTTGATGGGTCGATATGTAGGGTCCAGGTGTGGGAGCTGCCTCCGTGGTGCCGGTAGCATTGGTGCTCAGCACGGAAAACAAGATCGACGGAAAACAAACCAAGGAAAAAAATCACGATCAACTCCGGAGTGATTTGAGATTTGGGCGTAATTGCTACTGCTTACACAAGCACTTCAAACACAGATTTCTCGCGAATAAAAACTCAGCCTAGAAAACTAACAACACACTCATGTAGAGGAATGATTCCTCTGTCATTTGAAATAGTTTGTTTGCGAGATTGAACTTTTATTCTTAAGAAACAGCGATTGACATATTTGTTTACAATAGCAATTACGCCCAAATCTCGAAGTTCTTCGCAACTACGAAATGTTGCATAACATTGGTGCAAAATTGTGAACTCCGTTTTTGTGTGTGCATTGTTTTTTTTAGCTTTTTGAAGTTGAATCGCCGAGGGAACCTTATTTCTGATCAATCTCAGTACCACAAACAAATTTCAATAGCACAAATATCAGCTCTCACAAAACTTATAACAAAGAAACTGGAACTTCACATTTGCTGCAGTGCAGTACACAAGGAGTTTCAATTTCATGAGTGAAGTCACAACCGTCCTAGATTTATGCCCTAGAAATCTTGAAGTGATAAGGAATATCAGCCATCATGACGGTCATTGCTGGACGCTTCAATGAGTCACCTGAAGAAAACCTTAGGTGGCGGCTAGGGTAGACGCGACACACGACGCGACGCGATGCGACTCACGTAAGAAATAATAATAAATAATAAGATTCCTTTAAATTGGTCGCGTCGCATCGCGAATCGCGTCTACCCTGGCCGCCACCTTACTTATATCTGATTGTAATTTAGGAACTAAATGTAATAGAATATGTGTTCACATTTTATGAGGTCCTGAATTTTACCAAGTTTTTACTAAGTAGGACATCTAAAATATGTACATAGGACCGAAATCATACACACTTATAAATAAGTAATTTTACACGTGACGGAATCCATCTATGACATAAAAGATGAGACGTAAACAAACATGTCATGTAATATTAAGTGCTCCGAGACAGAAAAGTTCGTTGCTCGACGAAAATTACGTTTGATTGAGCTATATTTTGCGTCTGTTATGACTCAAATTTATGTCAAAATAGACGCTCGTATATGTCACTCTCAGAGCACCTAAATTTACATGAATTTTTCTAAGTGTGTAGGTTACTTCTATTGTATTTTAAATCAATATCTAGATAAATTCACGAGAACGCACAGCTTAACGTAGTCTGCGTCAACCATGCGGTTGTGTCTTGTACACAACCCCACAATTTTTTTTAAGTAATGCGTTTATTTTTCCAGGCTCATATGCTGTAGCTTTGCGGAACCGATATTCATAGTTTAGATCACAACATTACCTAAAACTAACGTTAGTAAAGCGGGGGCCGATTACTCGCGGCTATCTCGAGGTTAGGGGTCACAAATTGTAACAAACGGGTGGCAGGGTAGGGATTGAGAACACAAGGTTTTTTAGAGAAATGTGCTCTTGATCTCAAACTAAGCGACAAACTGATGAAAAAGATAAACATGGGGGTACACCGATGGGTATCTAACAACTTGGGAGAACCAACCCCCTGCAATGCGGTCCAGTTCTTGAAACTGGCGAAAACATCAGCAGCGCTGGTGATCCACCATTCTTACTTTCCCACAATTAACGATTAAAAATGATGTAGTTGTTTTCGAATTGACGAGCACAATTTGCGTGAATCATGCTTTCCTATAACATTATCTAGAAAACTCTATCTATTTTCCGCAACGCGGCGCGACATGTACCAAGCTTAATCATAGAGGAAAAGGATGAGCTGTCAAATTAGCACCAGAGCACCAAAGAAATTTGGCTTCACTCGAGTTGTTCGCAGATGACAGGCGTTGCAGTCCTGTGGGGAGAACACAAGATGACACTAACTACTGAATCCTTCGATCTATACGTTTTAAAAACACATAAATTAAATTCAAATAGTCGAGATCTTGGCTACCCAAGACATCTCTAACGGGTATCGTGGGTTGTTTTCCTCGGGCCCTGAGGGATGTGAATAACTCAGATCTGGCAACACGGTGTAGGGTACATGACCAAACAACATGCTCGATATTGAGATAACCACTGCCACACGCACATAAATTGCTGCCTGAGAGCCCAATTCTCGAATATTTGAGCGATAAACTATTTTGGAGGAGCAGTTGTTTTCATATTATTGAAACTTAATGGTGAAAATGAACTAGTGCTGTTTGAAATGTGAGATTGTTTGAGTGGAGTGTTGTCATACATGCAATGTTGATTATTTCCAGCGTAGCAGCGATTACCCTGGTTTTAGTATGCTCGGTGGTCGTAATGTGTAAATGCTGAGTCTCGCTGGGAACGATATAACTGCTTCGGACAGGCATTAGGATCTGTGCTGACAATGTTTTAGGGAATACATTGCGGAGTTGGACGGAAATTCACGGTTTGCAAAGTCAAAAAAATATGACAAATGCGCACTGCGCAGCTGCAGAGAAAGTGCAGTGTTACCAGTAACTTTAATGATTATAAAAAACCTAGCCACGGGTGTCACACAGTGCCAATGAGTGTGCGTAGTTGTGCCCAACTCTGTTTTTAGCACACTGTGCTGAGTGATCAACCTCTTGATTTGTCTGCTATTATAATTACTAAATTATTTATTAATTGGTTATTCTTTAAACATTTTTAAGGTTATTTTTAGAATTTTACCTATTATGTCAGGCTTTTCAATGCCATATTTAGTTATTCTGTAATTATAGCAGCCTTTGATATGTTATTCTCTCCTGCTCTTGAAGAATGGATGTACATATTCATATTATGGGTTCTAATAGATTTTGTTTTGTAGTTTTTGAACTTAACTGTCGTACCAAACATATGATTGATTTGTTTTACGATTTGATGTTCTACTCGATATAACGGGAATGAGCGCTTGTACTGCAGTAGTTATCTGCCCTATTTCATTAATTTTAGCAGGGGATTCAAATTTTGTCAATAAATAAAAATTTAAGTCACATTACGTTTTTGGGATGAAATTGTTGGAACTGCGTTGGTTGATCACATGTTTTCATTATTTGTCTCTTCCTCGTCCTCGATTAGGGTCATTACTCCCGTTAATTCGGGATGTGAAATTTGTGAAAAAGGAACACATCTTAGTCTTTTTTACGTTGCACGCTTTGTTGATAGTGTGGTGTGCTGGTGGTGTAGTAATAAGCGTGACTGCCTCCACTACAATGGGCCTGGGCTCAATCCCAGTCAGTCGGGATTTTCTGAGGCATAAAATCTCTGATCACGCCTTCGGAAAGGAAGTAAAGCCGTTGGTCCCCGGTTCATGAGCTGATAGGTCGATATTTAAGGGTCCAGGTATGGGGGTACTCGTACTCAGTACGGAAAATAAATCAAGGAAAAACAAAAGACTGATGTTGCTCCACCGAGGATGATCTTGATACTAGAAAAAATGGGCCAGTCTACTATGTGATTCCTAATCTTCTATTCGTTCTCTAGTTTAAAGTGGTTAAGCTAAGGTTCGGATGCATCGCCCATATTGGTGTCATTGTTTTATTTTTGTCACCGGAGGACGTTGCACATACTGAACACTTAACACTAGACATCGGACAACACACAAAACCCAGTAGGGAAATTTTCCGGTTGCGAAAAATTCCACCGACTGGAGCGGGAATCGAACCCTCACTTCGTGGTACTCACAATACGCCTGAACGACAGATGACGCCACAAACCACACGACCACGAAGTCCACTTAAGGCAACTAAGTCCTATTGCTTGACAACCACTGAACCGAATGGGACACAACAACCACCAAATAAAGGTATTAATATCTTAATTTTTGAAACAGGTCAAATGGAGATATGTCCGGAACCTAGGCCGGTTTATATGAGCCATGAGACTAAATATGTACGTCCTAAAACGAATAAAACCCATCATGTGAAACCTCAAATGAAATGAGAATTCAAAATCCAGTTCAATGACAGTAATTTGACGTGCCTATGGTCACACTGGACACATCTGGCCATGTTTTAGGAACCCCTGGAAAGTGGCCAGTTTTCGACTTACGATACCTTAAATCAAATCAGACATTATATGAACACTTTTGCTGGAATTTTAAATAATAAGAAGGGCCAGATTTCACCATAAGTACTTTAATTCAAGTTTTTTACATAGCTAAAGCTATGTTTGACGAATACTTATTCCGAATCCTTCTTCGGTCTATTTTCGACGTGGTTGCAGATACAGGTTGCAGTATTGTTAAAGATAATCGTCGTGTTTTTTGTTCACTCTAAAGAATATTTATTGTAGAATGGTAGTGGTCTTCAACATGAGCCACCGGTGGGAAGGTTTCAAATTAATTTCGGTGTCAGAGATATAAACCAATAAAGCTTTCAATAATGATTAACTAAAAAATATGCGCTGTCGAGAATTAACAGGAATGAATTGAATTGTGTTGTAGTTGATTAGAAGAAAACCTGAACCAGTTATATTTGTCCTGTTGAAGTTTGAAATCCATCTCCACAACCACCAACTCATTTCGGAGTGTCGGTTCTCATCACTGGCAAGGTTTTCAAGCATCGCAAGGATTAAAGCAGCTATCTTTGCGTTGCTTGGTTGGTGGTTCCTAATATCCCTAGTTACCTACAAGAGGACACGGGAACGTCAGGTATCAAGTCGTCAGCAGGATACACGTTTGCAAGGGTGCCAACACGGATGAAGTAATAACAGATACGACCGAGATCCATGGTGAAAAAGCCCTGCTCTCTTTTGCCTCCACAGTATAAAGAGCAGACAAAATCCATTACATAAATTGGGGCCAGATTTTTGCCTTCAAGTTTATTATATATTGCATTTTTCTGCCCCTATTTTCTGCTTTCCGGTCCACGGTTTTTCGGCGTATGAATGCTATTCATGAGAGATGAATCAGGTGCATCTCCTATTTGCTGCGAGAACGACGGCCAAAGAGATAGCACTGACCAAGATGGGCATCAAAGGTGGAAGCAGATAAATTTCACAATTTATGGCGAAATAGTTTTTCCATGTACCTTCGTATGCGATTTTCTGCGCTGGAGTGATGAGTGGCCAAAGTTGGTGTTGCTCAATTTTCACTCATTGGGACCTCGAAAAGTAAGATTCACTGCAAGGTCAGCAATTGTTTAAACGCGTCCGTGTAGGTGCAGGTTGGTGTTGGTTGGTGTAGGTCGTACCGAAGAACAAGAAAAAAAAAATGATAAATGGGAATGGAATCGAGATTGATTAGAATGTTTGGCATTCTTAGCTTACACCCCGTTATTTTTCAGTGAGTTTTAGTGAAATTCTTTTCGTTCACTGCCCGTGCAATGAAGCAAATTAATGTATTTAGTTATTTATTTATTAGTACTGAGTTCTTCATGGGGCTTCATAGCCTAGTCAGTAAAGGCACGGTAATACCAAGCTGGAGGCGGCGGGTTCGATTCCCGGTCCGGTCGAGGGAATCTTTCGGGTTGGAAATTTTTTCGACTTTGCTTGCCACACGATACATAAAATTCATGCATTGGTATTGGCATCGAAAGCTCTCAATTAATAACTGTGGAAGTACATAGAACACAAAGCTGAGAGTACGATATTTATATGGTGGCTAATATGCGCTAAGAAATAAGCTTGAAATGCGAATAAGAAGAAGAAGAAGAGTTGTATGTATGTAAGGTAGCCACCATCCCTTCGAAGATCTTGTCTTGTATGCAGCTCCACTTAATAGCAAGATCAATATGAGCTACCGATCTGAATTCTCAATATCGCTGTATGAAGGGCCAAAAACGGAGGGGTGGACTCGTAAACAGAGGCCCTTACGCAAAATCCACGGGAATTTGAGAATCTCCTTCCAACGATACGATCCAACAAATCGAATAATGCATGTCGCAATACACTGGAGTCGCTTTTTACGCGGGGGATACGTGACGCGTAAAAAAAAACTACCGAGATTTTGATTTTTCACATGCTTAAATATTTTTATAAATCGGATTTTGATGCCATTCGTAATTATAGCATGCTATGGTCCATATGGACATATTTTAAAAATTTCTGTATTTACACCAAAAATTGTGATTTTTTTTAAAGTATGCCATTTGATTACCTATAGCTTGAAACGGATAATGTGATTGAAATCAAGTCGATAGGTTGTATCGTTGTAGAGAAATCGTTAAAAACGTGCCGCGTAAATTGCGACTCAGCGGTACTAACCGTGTAAAAAAACCGTATAAAAAAAAAACCGCGTAAAAAAAGACTTCAGTGTACTCAAGAGGCTTCCTACAGGATGGTTTGTTAAGAAGGGTGCGTCAATCTCACTGAAACTATTGGAGTAGAATTTACACCACCACAATCGAATCGGTAGGATAATGAAAATAATAGTGTTTATTCCCTCCTAGACTCCGGTTGTCATACCACTCCAATCAACCAGTTCCAGGTCAAATGATAAGTATTTATTTATATAAATTAAATATATGTAATGGAGAAATGAAATATATCAGAACATTAAAATACAAAATGAAAATGCATTTATATAATAATATGCAGCTCTATGTCTCCTCATCTCCCAATATAAGGTGGATGTGACACTGAAATTTCAAGGCTATACACTCAGGTCTTTTTTTTACACGGGGGATACGTACCGTGTAAAAAAAAACACGTGTAAAAAAACCTACGAGATTTTGATTTTTCACATGTTTAAATGTTTTAAAAAAATCGGATTTTGATGCCATTTGTAATTATAGCATGCTATGGTACATATAGACATAGGGGAATTTACGTATTTTCGTCAATCTAAGCAGCTTCCGCACTTCTATAAGCAATTTCTCAGCGTCACGCACGCATATGATGTGTTTGTTTCTTCATATTTATCTGCTGCTTGCTATTCTATCCATTCAAATCGACAGAATTGTCCAAAATGGGTTGAAAACGTTTTTACAACGCTCCAAACTTCTCAGGTGAGTGTGACTATTGTCGGCAGCCTCTTTTTCTTCGGCAACCATTCCATTTGGACTGCGTGTTTACCAGCTGTTCTATTATCGGCATCTTGAAACCAGCCACATTTTGTAGTGCGTATGATTCATTTGAAGAAAAAACTGGCAAAACAGGTTTGACCAATCGTAAAATTGTAACCAGATTGAAGTTGAAAGATCAAAGAATCGTTTAAATACATTCAGCGAAGTGTTTTGGTGAGAAAATACAGCGAAATTAACGTTCAAATTTTCGTTGCCGACAACAGTCAAAGGTGCCGAAGCCATCATTTACCCTATTTTAAAAATTTCTGTATTTACACCAAAAATTATGACTTTTTTTAGTACGCCATTTAATTACCTTTAGCTTGAAACGGATAATGTGATTGGAATCAAGTCGATAGGTTGTATCGTTGTCAAGAAATCGTTAAAAACGTACCGTGTAAATCGCAAAAAAAAAAACGTGTAAAAATAGCCGTGTAAAAAAAAACCGCGTAAAAAAAACCCTGTAAAAAAAGACTTCAGTGTATTAAGAATATAGATATTTTTAGCTCGAATGATAGGTACTTGATAATTTAAAAGAATGAAAAAAGTGATGTATAACTAATAGGACTAAAAATAAAATGGAAATACAATCTCATCTAAAAACAACGAGACGAGAAACAACCTGTAAAACAAATAGATGTATATAATGTTATGTATTATTGTTGTTTGCCCTGCTTTATCAGCTTCATTTTAATTTGGATGAGTAATGCAATATAATTTAAATATATAAATAATGCAGTTAATATTGATTAAGTTGATCTTGTAGTAGTATTTAGAAGGTTAATTATTCTTTTTTTTGTATTTATATGTATACATTTTTGTATATTTTTTTTTTGATAAATCTATGAAGAGCTAAAATATCATGAATAATTGATATAGATGAATCGAATGTTTCAAGTATGTTCTGGTTTTTTTTTCTGAATGCATGGATTTTTCTTATTTACTTGAAGTTCAACATTAGTTAGTCCATGAAGAAATGTGTTGTTGAAGTGATTAATAAAATGGTACACAGCAAAAAAATAATTTTGATATCACGTCAAAGTGGATGCACTACAATCATGTCGAAAATATGGTGTAATATTACTTGCTAAAAAGGACAAAATTATCATTAATACAATGCATGAACTGACATTACGCTGCTTTTACTGCATTTGTTTATTTATGTGGTCATAAAAATTACATGAAATTTTCGACATGATTGTAGTGCATCCACTTTGATGTGATATCAAAATTATTTTTTTGCTGTGTATAAAATAAAATAAAATCGAAAATAATCATCGAAAATGTAGAAAAATACAATGAAAATAATAAAATTCAATAGGTGCCTCACTTAGATCAGCCGGTAAAGGCACAGCTATCAAGCAACATTTAGTGAAATCAACGCCCAGCGCATACCAGAAACATTACAGGCTGTAAAACAATATAACGAAGTAGCTGGAGTCGAAATTTTATGTTAATTCCCCATGGACCATCCTATTTGTACTCTCTTGCCTTGCATTCATTTACAGTTTTCCCTCGGTAGCAATCTTCTGCTACTCTGCTATAATAGTAGGTAAACAACCTGAAATAATATATGAATTGAGCCAATATGCGTCAGGGTGTCTCATCTTACTATATTCGTCTTGCACTATTTATGTACAATTTATGAAATAATAAAGTTGTAATATTTTCTATAAAGCAGAAAAATAGGAAATGACATATTTGAAATAGTTTGAAATCATGCAAAATAATATAACACGATGCAATACAATACAATATAATATAATATAATATGAAATGTAACAAAGAAAATATAGTGAAGTGAAACATACGAATAATTCAAGAAATGCAAACAATATGTTTAAATTAGTCGTGATTTTGTGGATGCATTAGTTGCTGCACAGGTCCATATGGGCTGATAAATATATATTGTCAAGTTCCAATAAGGTAGGGGGAGTTTGTTAGATTTTGTGACAAGCAATGACTTGCAAAAAAGCAAACGTCACAAAAAGTGGAAGAAGGGTAAATTTAACATCACTTTAAAATAAAATACTGTATAATTTGAAATGTATGAATTATATAAATTATTATATACAACCTGTTAAATCGATGCAGGAATAAAATTTATTAAATGACATATATAATAATGAAATTTATACATTGATATTGAAGGGATCATTGAGTTAGGGAGAGATAATAATCATCTGATATTAAAACCAGTTAAATCATGGTTGATGAAATTGAAAATTATCTTGTGTGAATAAATTTTAAGCATTTTTTGTTGTATTTTTAATATTTTTGATGGAATTTTAACCTTTTTTAAATGAATTTTAATAACTTTTGATTATATATTAAGATTCTACAAGCATCAAATTTAACACTGTTTTTTTTATCACAATGATTATTTTAAATTTAATCATGCATGACTACTGCCAACCCATGCCCACATATACACGGACGGATCGCTTTCCCTAGCCGGGGTCGGATTTGGAGTAGCCGGAATTTCAGCACCGACGAGTAGCAGCCTACCGCCATAATGCTCGGTTTTCTCCGCCGAAGCTGCGGCCATATTTGTTGCCGTTACAACACCCTCTGACCGGCCCATACTAGTGCTATCCGATTCGTACAGCGTGATACAAGCCCTTAGATCGGAGACTTGACTCACCCCTGGATACAGGGTATTATGGAGGCCACACCTCCGAACACGGTATTTTCCTGTATCCCTGGGCACTGCGATATCCCAGGAAACAGCGAAGCCGCTAGCCTGGCAGGGTCTGGACCAGCTGGCCCCCGTTACACCGACGAAGTGCCACTACAGGACATAAAGCGATGGATAGTCAGCAAAATGTGGGAAGCCTGGGAAGCAGAGTGGTGCCAATCCCAATCCCGGGAACCAGAAGGTGGTTTCTCGTCTCGTCGATCCATACAAGGATCTCACAAAGTTTTGGTGGGACGCAGTTCCACAGAATGTGCTACGTTTGCGGAACCACTGCATCGGTGGAACACATCCTATGCCTGTGTCCGCAATACCAACAACTACGGGAGCAGTACGCACTTCCCAACAGCATTAGGGACATACTGGGCGACGAACCTTCCACTTTAGCGACAGTTATTTATTTCCTCAAGGATGCTGGACTATACAACAACATTTAGGTCCTTTTAACTTTCTTTTGGCTGACGGTACATCTCTGCCGGATGGAGGATTACCCCTCCTACGGTGGACCTCCGATCTCTTTCAAAACCCTACATAGCTTTGATGTACCAGATTGTTTTTTTTTTCTCGTTGCCTGATGTCTTTTTACTGGAATCTGTTTTAATTGCTTCTATTTGAGTACATGTGAATTTTAAGCCAACTCCATAATAAAATTTGCATGCAGAACCCCCCTCTGGGGCCTTCTATTTTATAGAGATGAACTAGCCAACGTCTAAAAATCTCTCTAATAAAGTAAAAATACTGCCGAAAGAATCATGACTCGGACTCAATAAGGTTAAGCGGGAATTTGCATACTTTTTAAGCTTTTTATTTTCATTTATTTTTGAGTGTAAGGGAGAGCTGTCTGCAGCAGAGCAACCGCAGGAAGTTTAATACTATCATCATCAATAGAGTCAAGATCCTGCTTTACGACAAAGACTGATCAAAAGGATGACGGAGTTTCACGTCAAAGCCCATATTCCATCCAAACAACGGGGTAACAAAAGAGATCTCTCACACCACGGCGCAGTGCGAACAGCCCTTCTACACTACTACCGCGAATCATCATTCTTGTGCTCCAACTCTATTACTCCGAGGTAAATAAGTGGGGAGAGGTCGTTTTCATCACAAAACACTCCTATATGGACGATCATGGTGTTGGTGTCATTCCGAACCGACCCGGCACGTATTGGTATTGGTGCCGACTAGCCGTCAACGACGGTCGCGCACAAAAGGAAACATCAACAGGCAAACGACAAAATGGAATAAATAGCTCTCCCTTAGTAAGATCTTACATCGGACATTATCATGTTTTGTATTCTTAATGACTTCGTAAGGTATTTTTGAGATTCCCTGCCTCCCTTGTAAGAAAACGTAAGAAAATTTATTTTTAAAGTCGTACGTAAGTGCATGGTCCCTTTTCTTGAAGTGCTTAATTTGAAACAAATAATTAAGGAGATTTGTGTAAGGCTAATTCGAAGTCTTATAATTTCAATCGCATTAAGTCTGTTGATTATTATTGCTTAATAAATAAAAGATTTAAATAAAAGAATTAGCAGTGTCATATGTAGAAAAGGGTACAAGTATTCTATTTTAAAATATCTTTCAAACTATTGATAAACAAGATACGATAATTTATTCAAAAATTTACCGTGCGCAAAAAACGTCACGCCGAGCAAATAACCCCACACGCCGCCACCAGCCATTTTAAATCGGCAGACACAGTAAATACAATCGTTCACTTTCCAAAATTTGATCTTTTTACAAATTCAGTTCAATAGCGATCAGCATGGCAGCCTCCAGATAATGTTCATGATTCTTTAACTTGGAAAACTTCGCAAGTATTAATGAAAGTTTGGAAAACTTCAAAGATATAATGTACATTTTATAGTTAAGAAATTGTCGAAAATATAATCTAAATTCTACAACTAGAAACGCTTATCAGCTGGTCGGCCTTGGAAATTTGATTTGCAATATTTTACAAATACACTCACAGCAAAAAATACATTTTAATATTACATCCACTTCAATCACGTCGAAAATCTCATGTAATTTTTATGGCCACAAAAATAAACAAATGCAACGTAATGTCACTGTGATAATAATAATTTTGTCCCTTTTGGCAAATAATATTACACCATATTTTTTACACGATTGAAGTGCATCCACTTTGATGTGATATCAACATTATTTTTTTGCTGTGCTTAGTATCATCCTTATATTAAAGAAACGGAATGCATCATGCATAGAACCTCTGATTCTAATGTTGCACGTTTACATAATGCAAAACATTAGTTTTATTAAGCCATTTTGTTGCTGCAATCAGAGCTGGTAAATATCACGGCCGTCATGTGACAATGAGAAAACAAGTCCTCTCACTATCACGAGAAGAAACTACCTATCATTTTCCAATGATCAAGCGCTCATTACACAGCAAAAAAATAATTTTGATATCACATCAAAGTGGATGCACTACAATCATGTCGAAAATTTCATGTAATTTTTATGACCACATAAATAAACAAATGCAGTAAAAGCAGCGTAATGTCAGTTCATGCATTGTATTAATGATAATTTTGTCCTTTTTAGCAAGTAATATTACACCATATTTTCGACATGATTGTAGTGCATCCACTTTGACGTGATATCAAAATTATTTTTTTGCTGTGTAGAATTATTCTTATGCGGGTTTGACATCAATATTTCTAACTGATTTAGATGAATTTAAGCAAGCAAACGTACGTAATCGGTGAAGTGAATATATTATTAAGATTTCCTCCGTACTACTCACACTAATAGCAATAAATGAGCTATTAATTACGATGATCACAACACTGTCCGGTTCTGTCATAACGAAAAATTCGATGAGATTTTGAAGAAAATCTCTATCATCGTTTTCTCATGATAGTGACAGAAGTGACACCCATGCTTCGGGTGAATATTTATTTATTTATTTCATTTCGTCAAACCAATGTAAAATGATTATTACAAGGTTTACTTACATACTATGCATTATATCTATTCTGTTTTAGCTTAAATTTTATTTGTTGCTTGAACATAGTTATGTCAATAGTTCCACAATGCAAATAATACAGGCGCATCATTCGATTATTTGGGCTATTTTTTGCATAGGTTGTTCTGCACGATTTCTCAGAAAATAAATTCCGTGTTCTAAAATGTCGACAAGGTGCGTAAAAGTTTAAATGTACGAGAATTTCTGCTGAATCTGTGCACTGTAAAATAATGTCGTTGATGAAGAAAAGCATTGCAAATTGGTGGCGCTCCTTAAGTGTTTGTATATTAATGAGCATCCAGCGCGCTTCATAAGATGGTAATGGAAATACAGTCCAATTCAATTTACCTAAAGCATATAAAAATAATTGATTTTGGACAGATTCTATGCGTTCTTTGTGTATGGAAATGTATGGATTTCATACTACGTGGCAGTATTCCAGAATTGGTCTTAGATAATAGCATACTAGTGACCCATACACTTCTAAATTATGACTGATCCTTTTAATGAAGCATAGCATTCTGTTTGCTTTACTAATGATTGTATGTACAACAAAAGTTAGTTTGGAGTCTATGATTACGCCAAGATCTCTTACAATTTTGCATTTTTCTTCTATTTGGTTGCCTAATGATAATTCAATATGCGGTGTTTCAATTTTTCTGCTAAATGCTTTTGCAGTACATTTTTTTACGTTCAATTTAAGTAGACTTTTACTACATCAAGCGTTGACTATATATCACATTCTGGAATTCTTCTGCATCGGTAGAATTACATATTTCCATGAAAAGCTTCATGTCGTCTGCATTAACAAGCTGTTTTATTTTTTTAAGTGTGTAGGAAATGTCGTTTATGTACAAAATAAAAATAAGTGGGCCTATATGAGAACCCTGGGCTACTCCAGAGATGACTAAAATTGGTTCTGAAAGTTTAATTTTAATATAATAATTTAATTTAATATAATGTTATGGAAATTATAACATTATCAAGGTAGCATGCAACTTACCTTTTCCCTCAGGGGCTGCCTACTCTGTCGATTGAGAGGTTACGTTGGGCCCGCGAAGTCGCTCGTTGCTCTCTGCGTCGTCGCAGGCGTCGGGGCACTTTCTGCAGGGATTCTCGTAGGAATCCTGTGAGCACACATGGTTAATATTTTTTTCGCACTTTTCGGACGTAGGTTTAAAATGTCATCAACTCACGCACTATTGTGGACCGGACCAGATTCTGGTCTGGTTTCTCGGACCAACACTAGGATCACGAAGGAGGCAATTCTTCACTCTTTCGGCTACCACACAACCGACGGAAACTCGCGAACTACCAATCCCATGCAGTTGAGAACGCATATATTTAATGGCGGGGATTGGGGACCAGCTCGGCGGCAATTAATACGCACGCCAAGTGCAGGATTCGGGACACTTCGTCCGAACACCAGAATTACGCACTACCGAGACTCCGGTAGGTAAGGTAAAACTCCGTACTTTCTTTTTTTTAATACTCGACTTTATTCCGCGCGTCCGTACTATCCAAAAGGTTTTCCACAAAAGAGACCTCATCAAGCGATCGAGCGCCTATTTCATCTTCTCCCTTGGGAGTACTGAACTTCCTTCCCACACAGTTTTGCCAACCCCTGAGAAGGGGTGGTAGTTGTCTACTCGAGCAGTTTTGGTAGCGGACGGCACTCAATTAGGCGAGTTTATTTTAAATATTATAACAATTTCTAGTTCTAGCTCCTATTTTTAAACTAATACAATAATGCGTATATTTTAATTTAATGGGACATGCTCTAATGTTACAGAATACAGCCATTTAATATTACACAAGAAAGGCACTTAGTGGATCAATCAGTTTCTTTTTTATTTAACGTTGGACCTTGTTCCACAATCGAGTGCCAATCACTGAGTGTCGATTGCCAATTGGTGATTAATCACTGGTAGTAAACTAGTGCTAGGCAGGCGAGTTCCACATCTGGAACCTATCGAACCCATCAACACATGGGCCTGGGACCAATGGCTCTACTTTCGAGCGACCTCGGCTGGGATTGAACCCATACACACTGGGGTGAGAATGTAGTCACGCTTATCACTCATCCACCACCGGCACCGTAATTAAATTATAAGTGATGAATAATCCCTAGTAGCACACACATCACATAACAGTTTATGTTAGTTTTATAACGTATTTTAGTCACGATCAAGTTGCTAGCATTTCATTCTATCGATCAATTTACATTCTACAATTTACGTTCTACGATGGAAGTACTAGGATTGAATCGACCATTCAACACAGACTTATCAAATTTTTTTCAATTATTATCAACTTAGGAACAATTTCTCCGACGATTATAACTTTGAAGATACCTCGAAAATTGACATAATCTTGTATAAATGTTTCTATCAAATTTTTTTCCAAGAATCCAGATAGCTTATTAACCCCAACCAATTATTAAAATTGAGACACTCTGATTTGTTTGCGGAGATAGCTGCCAAAATCCCTTAGCCGCTGTGAATCGTGGCAAATGTTGCCTCTCAGAGAGATTTATCATTATTTAATTCCAAAATTATATGTAAATGTAATCCAACAAAGAAAAATGCCCCCCGAAAGCCGCGACCACGTTCACCGCAACAATCGGTATTGGGGTTGTGGTTTATGCCTTCTGGTTGGCATTTCTCGCGCTCTTATAAATAGCAGAATATTGGCATACGCCCGACGACGACAACGATGACGACGAGGGTGACGACGACGGTATTCTTTCCGTCCTGATGGTAGGCTTTGTGGGGAAAAATTTGTGGTCTGCGGATAGCAGTTAAACTATGCCGCTAAGCTGGTATGATTCTAGCTGATGATTTAATTTCGACTTTTGCTTTCATAGGTCACGGCATCAGCCCTCGACCATGCAACCGAATAAGACCATACTAAGCGAAAAGAGTAAGTGAGGACTCTGAACGAAGACAAACTTTATGAAAATTAATTAGATTGAATGGCAACAATTTAATTAAATCTACTACCTACATGAAGAGAGTAAATGGCTATGGATAAATTTGGTGATATATGAGGTGCTGCTGCTGAACAGATTAATTGTTTGATATATAGATGAAAGGATATGAGGTTATGACCAATTATTGGTCGCTACTCACTTTACGTTGCTTACTGATTTTTGATTTCTGTAGAAGGTATTTAAAAAGCGAAGTTTTTTTTTCAAAAATTCAATGAAATGATGCAAGCAGAAAAGTACATATTTACCTTAATTATCGGCAATTGAAATTCAATAACGGTATGTTATACATGGTCTGGATTGGAATTTCCAATTTAGGTTAACTGTTGTTGCTCGTTTGATAGCAGCCATAAATTGAATAACGACCTTCTGAGTCGACCAAAAACCATCGCACTCATTCGAGAGTGATATCAAATGGTTTATTTTTCCAGCTTTATTTTATGTGTTTGGTCAAATCCATTTTATTTACACTGCTTCGCGATCGGTACATTTTTCTTTAAATTTTATTTGTGTGAAGTTCATCTCGAGCATCACTTATGCTACGCTAGCGTTGTTGTGGCTATTTACGATTTACAAGGACAGTCATTCGCAAGGAAGATGACTTTTGCTGTTGGCACGTTTATGGAAACGATAAGTGAAATAAAATAAGTACAAAAATACAGCTGTAATTCCGAACTAAAACCGTCTCTCGTCCGTCGTTGTGCTTGTTGAGAAGTTTGATGGATACGAGGGTTGATTGCTAACTCACCTGTTTGTCTGGTGTTTTATAACTGTTTTACATCCAGCTAAGGTTAGGGTAAAATCAGCAAAAGAAACCATTTTCAAGTATGTACAAGGATTGGGACCGTTAAGCTCGGTTAATTTATTAGCAGTTGGGCTTGAACTTCTTTTGATGAGTACAGTGGATGATTAAATAGTAGCTTCAGAAGCGTTTGATAACGTGTTGTCAAATGCTGAATTGAGTGATGAACCAGCCGACGGCTGAAAGTCTCTTTAATAAAGAAAGATAAGCTAAGATGCTGAATTGAATTTTTGTTCGCTGCTTTTTAAAATTAGATAGAGGTAGTACCGTGAAGCACCATAACATTGTCTTCTTCTCCTTTTTCTTTGATCATTATGTTTTTTGCCAGCATTTTGTGGTTTCTCAGATTAGTGTACTTGTCGTTCTTCCGCAATTATTAATTGAGAGCTTTCTATAAAAAAAACCAATGTATGAATTTGTTTATTATATTGCAAGCACAATGACACTTTATGCCCAAGGAAGTTCAAGAAAATTTTTAAGCGAGAGTTTATGGTCGGCTTCAAAAACCGTGTATCACTCATCATGCCAAGTCCACCCAGCAGAAAATTCTGAATTTTACTTGTGATGTAAACATTGGTGCGTGTAGACTTATATTTAATTTCACACGAACCAGCAACTTGCAAGAAATGTTGCTTACAAAGATGGAAGGTTGCATACAATATTTGCATCATTCCAACAGAACTTTACACGATACCTAATGCAAACTTGTATGATAAGCGACGCTCTATTTATGTGCATCATATTGAACAGAAATTTACTCTACTTTTTCGAACTGTACAATAAGTGATTTTTTCTTTTGCTGATTTAGTTGATTTTGTTAAGGTTATCCATATATGATGAGATCTGACCCTTCTTACTAATTATATTTCCGTCTGAATTGGTCAAGTCTGAATTCGGGGAAAAATAAGCATAAAAATGTTTGCATAATATGTAGGTTACACGGTTCGAAAAAGTAGTGTCAATTTCTGCTCAATATGATAGTGATAGCGTCACATCTCATCTAAGTTTACATTATAAATCGTGTAAAGTTCTGAGACATTTCATGAAATGTTGCAAATATTGAATTCAAAAACCCATATTTGCAAACAACATTGCTTACAAGTCGCTCGTTTGCGTGAAATGAGATACAAGCATACGTGAATTAATGTTTACAACACAATTATAATCCAGAATTTTTTGCTGTGTACTTTATTAAAGAGACATTTATGTGTTTTTGTGTTTTATCGATCATGAAACTACTTTTCAAAAATTAAATCAGGAGTTGTTGGGTCGTCTAACTGAAGTCCTGTGACAAGGTTACTTTATTTCGGTAATTTATCAATTATTAATTATTGGGCCTTATTACGGGTGTCACTACACGGTAATAAGGAAGTGATACTCAGAATAAGAGCCGTGATTGCCGTACAAATCAAATGGAAATCACTTCACCGTGATGACAAGTGACAAGTTTTCACCGTGAAGTGACATCCGTAATAAATTATATATTATTAAATACATCATTGGAAAATCAAAGCATGCAACCTATAAATACACAGTTATAAAAAGTAATGTTAATTTCTGTTAAATATGATGTCCATAAATTGAGCGTCACAAATCATATAAGTTTAAATTATAAATCGTTTAAAGTTCTGAGACATTTCATAAAATGTTGTAAATATGTAACCAACATTGCATACAAGTTGCTCATTTGCGTGAAATGAAATACAAGTTTACGTGAATGTTTACATCACAATTGCTACTGAAGTGTTCCTTTTGTACTAAATAGTATGTAGTGCAGTCTGAGGATCTAGGTAGTTATTGTAAAATAATGCTGCTTTTTTGTATATTATATGCTGTATTGATGTAAATTAGGTGACGGACTGTCGGATACGAGTTTTTAAAAACATAAGATCTGAACGATTTAACTGCTAACTAAAGAGTGAACTGATTTATTATTCGATACTTAAAATCTACCCTGCGCTAGCTACCTAACTGCTGACCTAGCACGTCCAAGGGTCGCTCGCTGTCGTTGTCGTCGTCGTCGCTGTAGTCCGGATGTTGATTGCTGATGAGGCCAAATAGTTAGTTCTGCTGATGTGGTCGACGGTTACTTCTGCTAATGTGGGCTAAGGAATGTCTGCAGGTGTTGTTGCCAACGAGCTTCATGTTGACGGTAAAATCTGTTGATGTGGTCCGAATAATGACTGGCTGATGTTGGTTGGTTTTGTCCTGTCCAAGTTTATGATGATGGATCGGTTGGTAACTTGTATATTATATGCTATCTAGATATAAGTATTTAAATAAGACCAGTTGAATGTAAATAAATAAATGGTTACCGGATGTTGTGCTACGGACTCCACAAGACCTTTAGATCTGGTAAACTTTGTCGTCTTACTAAGTGTATTGTTTGCATTAAAAAAGTGAACATTATTTTCAAATCGAAACCTACGTAAAATAGAATCAACAATTATTTTAGAAGAGTAAAAACAAAATAGTTCAAGGCATTTCTGGTAACTTTTGAACAACTATTTGGGATCCGTCTCATTCGGTACCGAGTTCTGCCACAGCAAGCCCGACTGAAACACATCAAAATTCCAGTTGCTACGCAATCAGCCATCACTGTTCAACCGAACGACCCTCAACCAGTGGATCGGAGCGTGGGTACCCTATCCCCGCACTACCGGTTCCTGTGAATCTGATCCTTCAATGTAACATTAGCGGTTTCTTTCCCCACCTGGCTGATTTTGGTACTCCTCTGTAGCGGCGCGTCCCCCTGGGTGCTTGCGCTGCAAGAGGTCAACAACGTGATGGTGGACCAGATGAACAGAACACTAGACGGCCCTGGTCGGATACCTGGTCCATCAAAAAAGGGTCCAACCTCCGGAGATCCGTTGCTATAGGAGTCTGCAAGGAAATTCCTCACCGAATCGTTGATCTGGATACCGACCTCCCAATCGTCGGCATTCAGATCCAGAATCCAATAATTATCTCCATCGCCTGTGCCTATCTGCCCTGCGGAAGGCTGCCCAGCCTGGACAACCAGGTTCGCAGAATACTTGATCAGCTACCGGAAACCAAGATGTTCATAGGGGACCTGAACGGCCACCACTCGGCCTGGGGCTGCCCACGAGCGGACCCTAGAGGCGTCACCCTCTGCGATATTTTCGAGCAGGAAGATCTGGTCATTTTAAATGATGGCGGCCCAACGTTTTTCAACGGTCGGCACACCACCGCCATCGACGTGTCCACAGCCAGCCGTTCTCTGGCGGGCAAAGTGCTCTGGTCGATTAACCCGGATCTGTGCGGCAGCTACCACTATCCGGTACAGATTCGGTTATCCGCCGCATCGCCCCCAGAAAACAACCGAAGACCGCGGCGGCGCTACGGTGAAGCTGATTGGGAGGGTTTTCAGCACACGTACCGAGCCCTCGCGCAGAACCAGGAACCCACGACCAACCTAAGCATCACGGAAATCATCTATAAAGCCGCTAGCACCAGTATACCAAAAACTGGCTGTGTCCCCGGGCGGAAGGCACTCCGCTGGTGGAACGACGAAACCAAAAGGGCAGTAAAAGCCAGGCGAAAAGCACTCCGGAAGCTCAAACGCACCTCCCCAAACGATCCAGCAAGAGAAGAGGTCCTCGCGAACTATGGCCAGCAGCATAACAAATGCCGACAGGAGATCCGGACGGCGAAACAAAATTGCTGTTCGGACTTTCTGGAGAGTATCAACGCCGAACAATCGTCAGTGGAGCTATAGAGTCGCATCAACGTCCTTAGCGGCAATCGGCGATCATCTCCGCTTCAGATTCGAACAGACGCCGTCACCATTACTGATCCAACCGTCGTAGCAGACGAACTGGGCAAATACTTCGCCAAACTATCAGGCATCTCGGAGTACAGCGAAAGCTTCCGACAGCGGGTCCACCCCTCTCTCTCCTCTGTGTCTACTTTCGGAATTCCTCCAGACAACGACGACCTACCGATCAACAGCCCACTCTCTTGGGAAGAACTCGTGTTCGCTCTCAGTCGGAGCAACGGGAACTCGGCTGGACCGGACGAAATCGGCTACCCGCTGCTAAAGCACCTTCTACCCGAAGGCAAAACGAAACTTCTCAACCAACTCTGGACCGCTGAAGAATACCCGGAAAACTGGAGAGAAAGCCTCGTTATACCGTTACCGAAAACCAATGTCGGGACCAAAGACATTACTGGGTTCCGTCCCATTGCACTGACCTGCTGCATGGCGAAAGTCCTGGAACGGATGGTCAACAGGAGGCTGAAGCAATATTTTGAGGCCAAGGGGCTGCTTGACCATCGGCAGCACGCCTTCAGGCAAGGGTATGGCACCTTCACCTACTTCGCCACTCTTGGGGAAGTCCTGAAGGAGGCAAAGGACCAAGGTCATCACGCGGAGATCGTCTCGCTGGATATCTCCAAAGCGTTCAACCGAACATGGACACCAGCTGTATTGAAGAAGCTTGCTGATTGGGGCCTAAAAGGACACACCCTTCACTTCGTCCGGAACTTTCTGACCGACCGATCTTTTCGGGTTTCGGTTGGAAACGTGCAATCCGGAAGTTTCAGTGAGGAAACCGGAGTGCCACAGGGTTCGGTGATCGCGGTCACCCTCTTCCTGGTGGCCATGAATGGGGTCTTTGACCAACTACCCAAAAACGTTTACAGCTTCGTCTACACGGATGACGTCCTCATTGTAACGATGGGTCCCACCCTGCAGAGGACGAAACTGAGAGCGCAAGCGGCAGTCTCCTGGGTGGTCAGATGGGCTGACTCTGTTGGTTTCCAGCATGCGCTGCCATATATGTACCACCAGGCATCGCAACAACGGACAGCCCATCATGATTAAAAAACAAGCAATACCGACTAAAAACACCATGAGGGTCTTGGGAGTGCTCCTCGATCGGAATTTATCCTTTGAGCCACACTTCCAACAAGTAAAGAAGGACTGTCGCAGTCGGTCCAACCTGATTAAGACCATCTGTCGCCCCCATCGATCCAACAATCGCCAAATCCGCTTCCGCGTAGCTAGAGCCATCATCGACAGTCGCCTACTGTACGGTGTAGAGATTACATGCCTTGCCGCCGAGAGAGCCGTCCAGATTCTGGAACCGGTGTACAACGGCTACGTTCGAACAGTCTCCGGTCTCCTGCCCTCTACCCCGGCTGACGCTGCATGCGTTGAAGCCGGTATCCTACCTTTTCGGCTTGTTTTCCCCGCAGCTACTGCTACCAAAGCCACTGCCTTTCTCGCTAAAACGTCGGGAAACAACAGGATCGTTCTCCTCGACGAGGCGAACCGACTCCTCCGCACGGCCACCGACGTAGATCTCCCTCGAGTGGCCAGGGTCCACTGGCACGGAAACAAAAGTTGGCAATCGCACAAGATTAAAATTGACAGCCGAATCAAGGACTGCTTCAGGGTAGGAGATAACTCGCTGGCTTTACGCCGGACAGTTGTCGAAACTCTCGGGGCGCACTACCAAGGTTATGAAGTTAGGTACACCGACGGCTCTCTCTCCAGGAGCGGAGTGGGAATGGGGGTCTCCGGAGATGGTCTGCTTGTGAGCAGATCGCTCCCGACCCAATGCTCGGTGTAATCAGCTGAGGCAGCGGCCATTCTCCACGCGGTTAAGCTACCGGCCAACCGGCCGATTTTAGTCGTAACTGACTCACACAGCGTGATATTGTCCCTAACAACAGAAACACCGAAGCATCCGTGGATCGAAGGAACGGTAAAGCACGCGCCACCCAACACAGTATTCATGTGGGTACCCAGTCACTGCGGGACCCAGGGGAACCTAATAGCCAACCACCTCGTCGGCTCAGGCCACACCGGACCCAGGTCCACCGGCAATGTACCGCTCCAAGATGTCAAAAACTGGATCAAGCGGACGATTTGAAAAGCCTGGGACACCGAGTGGAGGAACAACAGGACACACCATCTTCGGAAGATCAAGGTGACCACCGGAACCTGGAAGGATCGACCAAACCTACGAGAACAGCGAGTGGTGTCAAGGCTGCGCACCGGGCTCAGCAGAGTCTCCCACAACTTCGGAGGAACACCTGCGGAGTGCCAGCCACCGTGGAGCACATCCTCGTGTTCCTTGTTTGTATTTCCGTTTTTTGGCCCTTTTGGCAGTTTTCTACACCTTTTCATTACAGCATGATAAATGTACCACAGCCAAGATTGGGAATCTCCTTTTAAGAACCAATTTTTTTTTCTCCATTTTTCAATCTTAAGAGATAAACTAGCCATATGGTTAAAAATCTCTATAATAAAGAAAAAAAAAAAGAAAAAAAGTCTTTCTAGCATAATGGAACGATGCAAGGTCACATAAAATTACTGCACATTTTCCGCATGGTACTTCTATATAATCCGGGACACTTGTGCTAACATTTTGCTGCTTCTCTTTAGGCTTCAATAAGCACACATCTATCTTCAAATTTGCACGGGCGTAGTTTTGCTCCTGCGAAACCGTATGAAACCAATGATGCAATTGGTTTAAAAATATAAGAAAAAAGTTATAAGTTTCGCCTGTTTGAAAAAGTACTCAAACCATCACTTAAGAAATGCATTTCTGATATAGGAATCACACATTCAAGGATCTTTTCTTATTGCTTATGATGTTTCTGATTACATACTCATTCAAAGTTTCATATTTCTTGAACTAAGTTGTTTGAAATTCACGCATGTTTTTCTACATTCATCATGCATTATCAAAGCAACCCCAAATCAAAGTACTGATGTTCGGTCACAAGACTAAAAAAATAGTGCAAATATTATAATCTTACCCCGTTTTACGGCACCTAAATTATTCTTCTAAGTTTATCACAGAAATAGCTTGCAGATATTATTATGTTTCCGAGATTTTCAACACTTATTTTCCTTTCTTTCAAACGTGAGCAGATCATTTGGGATTTTAGACATCACGAATAAAATATGCCATCATATTAATTTTCCTGCTTTCAAAAGCTGCTCGTTCATTTCTCATACCAATCTGACTTGTATTTGTTTTCGATATTTATGATATTTTATTTAGAGAACATGGCTGTAATGTTAGTTTATGGATCTAAAGATTGGGATCATCGCTGAAAAATGTTTGTTCTTCAACCTACTGTATTGGAAATGTTGTAAATTAATTTCAACCATCCTACGAATGGAATTTGTTTATCATCAATTTACACAATTTATTCTTCTGAGGAATTTTATCGTGCGAATAAAGTGCCTAAACTGAGATTTCGTACTGCAAACATTCATGCGGTTGCAAATTTATGGTAAATCTATACATTCTACTTCTAAAAAACTCATTGGATTTTTAATTTAATTTTTAGAAAAAGCCTAATATAATAAATTGAATTGCATAAACAATCCTGGATAAAATTAAATTATATCGCGGTTTTTTGATAATGCGGGTAACTTTGAAAGTAGAATATAATGATTAAATTTACTATATATTTCCTTTATTTTGACTGGGCTTTCATGTGTGTGTCTCATCCTCTATCCCTCACCCAGCCGGGGGCGTTGGACAAGTAGAACTGCGAATAATTTGATCAAATCTCATGCTCCGTAATGGTGCCCTTTATGTTGTGAAGACTAGTACTTCAAAAAGGGTAACTTTTGAGGCAAGACAGGGTGTCCTCAACAAGTTAAGGAAACAGGATGCACTAAATGTCCACAACAGGTACAGCAAAACATCACATAGACGCCCTTATTCACACTAACTACTCAGGGGGTAGAAGGTCAAGAAGAGCCACCGCCGCCAACTAAAGCTTGAACCGGGTACCTGGGACTCCCACGATATACCCGCGGCAATGGTCAGCAGACGATGCCCTGTGCGTATTTAGTATGTAATATGTTTTATTTGGATACACAAAATGTTTGAAGCCATGCGTCATCTAAACCATAATTTGCATCACCACAAATATACTTGTCAACAATCTTCAACTGGAACGTTCTCACCAAATCACTTCACCCGGGAGCGCATTCCCGATGCTTCCACGCATATTTTTTTTTTCCCTCCACTCCAACCACACAACAACCAAATATCACTTTTCTTCACTTTTCTTTTTCAAGTCACTCCGTGCACAAAAGCAATGCACATCTCAAAACCCTGACAATAGTTCAGCGCACTTCTCATCACCGCGTAAATAAATAGAAATTAAAATTTTCACTCACGATGCCACAAATTTCTGGTCCGGGAGAAACAATCAAACCACGCCAATTTTGCAAAGATGATGAATCATGTTTTCTTTCTCGATTCTAAAACTTCTCGGAAAGCGAGAAACCAACACTCATACACGTATAACCGTCCGGGAGGCAGAGTGCCAGCGCTAATCCGGCAAATGCAGCCGAAAACTATGAAAGCGAATGCACGCACAAAACAGAGAACGAACTTAACACACAACCGTATCCAAAGGCGTTAGAAACTCGACTCCTTTATTTTGACTGGGCTTTCATGCAATTAAAATTGTGACAGTATACCAAGATTTATTTAGATGGATGTCCACATCAACAGACCATTTTGGTCCAAATGACGTTTTACTTGCAACTTTACTAACATTCATAAGTTAAGTAATAAAAGAAAAACATCAAACAAACTAAACACTCACTGGACACTAATAATAATAATAATAATAATAATAATAATAATAATAATAATAATAATAATAATAATAATAATAAAAGAAGATCTAAGCGTTTTCCTCAATTGCTCGTAGCTTCAGAAAAGACGATATCGTAGTCGAATACGAGGCGACTCTATTAAAGGTCCTTTGAATGCCATCGATAGCGGTATGCATTCCATAACTTGTCCGGTGTAGCGGTAAACGCAGCATATGATTGTTCCGACAGCAAGCATTCGATATGGTTCTTCAGGTATGGATGGACGGTATTCCATCTGGCCCCGGATTGTGGGCTAACTTAAGCCGGTGAGCTGCTTTGATGATCATCGTGTTATCTACATCAGTTCCTGCAAAGGTTTGTCCGTGTAATGGTTCGTTACTGGCAGCAGCATAGACGTGCTCATCAAATAAATTTTCATCTGTGAATACGTTGGCGAACTTGACGGGGTTTCAACGTTTTTTTTTCCTTGATTTGTTTTCCGTGCTGAGCACCAATGCTACCGACGCCTGGATCCCCTTGGACCACTGTGAAGCGGCTACCTCGGGGGGTGGCTTTGCTCATGCATTTGTCATGCGGTAGCTGGCGTTGCTAGATCGCTGCTTTTCTCTTCATTTACGCTGCTCTTCTCTTCATTTACGCTGCAGCTCTGACATAGTCTGTGTGACTGCCCTGCTGACGGCATTCCAAGAGCCCTTCTTTCGACACATTTCAACGACGACATTCTCCAAGTTAAGGACGGGAATCTCCCTTCGCACTGCCTCGAACCTTGGACAGTCGAAGACCACATGCTCCGGTGTTTCATCAACGTTACCACACTCCGGACAGAGAGGTGACGCTGCGGGTCCGAACCGATGCAGGTATTTCCTGAAGCAGCCGTGGCCAGACAGGAACTGAGTTTGGTGTAAGTTGACTTCTCCGTGTTTTCTGTTCACCCAGGTCGAAAGAATCGGTATTAGTCTATGTGTCCCTCTACCGTTCTCCATCGTGTTCCACTACTGTTACCACTTAGCCAATGACTCCACTCTCACAACTTTCCGTACTCTTCCGGCTTCTCTCCGCCTGTAGCACTCGATGTACTCCGCCAGGGTGATGCCGATAGGGATCATACCAGTTATAACGCAGACTGCTTCCGACGAGATGATTCTGTATGCACTCACTTTGGTTCTGCTTCGTTTCCAGTGCTGCAACCCAGGCTGGACCTCCATATCTAATTATTGATGAAGACACACTGGCCAGAACACATTCCACTGCGTCCTAGCAAGAAGTACGGTCGACTTAGTTCGCGCTCCGCTATTTTGGAAGTTTTCTCGCTATTCGCTTGATTTAAATTGTCAGTTTTTTCTCGCTTAGAGTTCCCAGCTAAATAATTAACTAAAAGTGAGTTTTTTTCTGAGAAGAAAGTGTGTTTTCGGCATCATCGGAAGGAAAATTGTTTTTACGATTGCCAATTCGCCAACCATTTTGCGCACCATCGGTGCGTGGTAACGCATACCTGCACACGGATCATCGTCATCGAGTGTCAGCATCTGCCTCCGCATTTACACCGCTCATCTATCATCGTGTGTTCAGCTGAGTGCCGACCCTCATACAAGCACACACCAACGAAGACCGCCCGCACACGCTGATCGAAGATCATCCACGCTGCGCGTCGCTCCGCTGCTGCTGTTTAAACGCTCGGTGGTAGTAGTATAGGAGTATCAGATAAGTTTTTGTTCTTGTTTCTCTCTTTCGCCCATCTGTTAAATTTTAAGTTTGTGTTCTGTGTTTGTAGTTTTTTTTTGTGTATTGTGTCCGAGTGATTATCGTTTCAGTGGTAGAGCGTTTTTCGCTCCCACTAGTACGGCAAAATGGACATTTTGTCGCAAGACGAAATGGACGTTTTGTCAGAAGATGACACCACTTTGCCACGCGATGGCAAGAAGGGTCGAAAACGTACGTCATCTCAGAAGAAAGATGATGTCATCCCTGGTTCATCGTCTCAGTCTGGCAAAGGACAGGCTCAGATAAACCCCCGATCGCGAGCCTATCCAGATGACTCGACTGGCCCATGGGTTGTCTACTTTCAGCCCAGAAACAAACCTTTGAATGTAATGCAAATTACGAATGATCTGACGAAGCGATACTCGGCCGTGACTGAAATCACGAAGGTTAGGCACAATAAACTTCGTGTCTCCGTCTCTAACCTGAAGCAGGCTAACGAGATTGCTGCCTCCCAGCTCTTCACGCTCGAGTACAGAGTTTACATCCCAGCTCGTGATGTGGAGATCGAAGGTGTGGTCACCGAAGCGAGTCTGACCCCCGAGATCTTGGAGAAGCAGGCGGTTGGCCGTTTCAAGAACCGTTTGCTTCCCCCGGTGAAGATACTGGATGTCCAAAAACTGGGCTCAGTATCTGTCAGCGAGGGTAAAAAGAGTTTTACCCCCACAGACTCGTTCCGTGTGACCTTTTCTGGTTCAGCCCTTCCTCACTACATCGAGCTGGGAAAACTTCGACTACCTGTGCGCTTGTTCGTTCCCCGGGTCATGAACTGCCAAAACTGTAAGCAGTTGGGACATACGGCCTCCCACTGTGGCAGCAAGGCACGCTGTTCCAAATGCGGAGAGAAGCATGGGGATGACACCTGTGCAGCTACCGCACCAAAATGCGTGTACTGTAAGGGAACTCCTCATGCTCTCTCGTCATGCCCGGTGTACAAACAACGCGGGGAGAAATTACAACGCTCACTTAAGGAACGTTCCCGGCAGTCTTTTGCAGAAATGCTTAAGACGGCCACGCCATCGACCAACGACAAAAATCCCTTTTCTCTTTTGTCAGATGACGAGACTGACTCTGACTTGGCTGAGGAGGGAACTTCTTTCTGTTTTTCAGCACGGAAACGAAAACGCATCCGTTCGCGGAAAGTTGAGAATGAAGAACCCCAAATCAGCTTGCCCAAATCAAGGAGTGGTGGAAAAAAGGAAGTTTCTACTCCTCCTGGATTCAGAAGAACTGACTATACCCAGGATTTTCCACCTCTCCCGGGGACATCCAAAACCCCTGATGTCCCATTTTTAAGAACAGAAGCCCCTTCTTCATCTGGGTTGTTCTCATTTGATAAAATTGTGGACGATATTCTCAAGTACCTGAATATTTCTGATCCTCTCAAAAGCATTGTTCTGGCAATGCTTCCTACTGTGAAGACCCTCTTGAAGCAATTGACATTGAAGTGGCCCCTCATTGCAGCAATCATTTCCTTCGATGGATAATTTTCCAAACGAGGTCGGGGATTTGATCACTATTCTACAGTGGAATTGTCGAAGTCTTATTCCTAAATTAGACTCTTTTAAGTTTTTAGTTCACAATAATGATTGTGATGCATTTGCTCTTTGTGAAACTTGGCTCTCTTCAGATATAGATCTTCCTTTTTATGATTTTAACATTATTCGACTGGATCGTGAGGATTCGCGTGGAGGAGGGGTACTTTTGGGGATCAAAAAGTGCCATTCTTTCTATAGAGTGAATCTTCCACAATTTACAGGTATTGAAGTTGTCGCATGTCAGGCTATTATTAAAGGTAAGAGCCTTTGTATTGCTTCTGTTTATATTCCTCCTAGAGCCGTTGTTAATCGAAAACAACTTTCAGATATATGTTCAGTACTTCCTGCTCCACGGTTGATTATGGGAGATTTTAATTCCCACGGTACAGGCTGGGGGGAACTGTATGATGACAACCGTTCTACTTTTATATATGACCTCTGTGATAACTTCAATATGACAATTCGTAACAATGGAGAAGTAACACGTTTGGCTGGACCATCTTCGAATGGAAGTAAATTAGACCTCACACTTTGCTCTAACTCATTATCGTTGGATTGCACGTGGAATGTGATCCAGGATCCCCACGGTAGTGATCACTTGCCGATCAAAATTTCGATTGCCAGTGGGTTCAATCCGTCGGAATCCGTTAACGTCGCGTACGACCTCACTCGTAATATCGATTGGACAACGTTCAAGACCGCGATAGAGGAAGCCGTGTCGTCGGTAGAAGGGCTTCCACCGTTGGAGGAATATAACTTCCTCTCCAATCTGATTTTGGACAGCGCGCTTCGAGCTCAAACTCGGCCGGTTCCTGGAACGCCTTTGCGTAGGAAACCTCCTTCCCCTTGGTGGGACCACCAATGCACTGAGGTTTATCGTAAAAAGTCCGACGCGTTTAAGCTTTTCCGGAAACGTGGAACACCCGTGTATTTCGAAGCGTACTCGGCTCTTGAACGCGAACTCAAGAGCCTCATCAAAGCCAAGAAACGCGGATACTGGCGGCAATTCGTGGACGGATTATCGCGCGAAACGTCGATGAATACGCTTTGGAACGCGGCGCGAAGGATGCGTAACCGGTCTTCGAACAACGAGAGCGAGGAGTACTCAGATCGTTGGATTCTCAAGTTCGCGCGAAAAGTATGTCCTGATTCCGTGCCGGCACAGATGATTCCTCGCGAAACGACGAATTCTGTAGACGAGATCAGCCAGCCTTTTTCAATGCTGGAACTCTCACTCGCGCTCCTTTCGTGTGGCAATTCGGCTCCGGGGGCTGATAGAATCAAGTTCAACTTGTTGAAGAACCTCCCAGACGTCGCTAAGAGGCGCATGTTGAACTTGTTTGGTCAGTTCCTGGAGCTTAATATTGTTCCGGATGATTGGAGGCGGGTGAGAGTTATAGCCATTAAAAAGCCTGGAAAACCCGCGTCAGATCACAACTCGTATCGTCCCATTGCGATGCTATCGTGTATTCGAAAATTGTTGGAGAAAATGATCCTTTTTCGCCTGGACAAATGGGTTGAGTTGAACCACCTACTCTCAGATACTCAATTTGGTTTCCGTAGGGGCAAGGGAACGAACGACTGTCTCGCGTTGCTTTCCACTGAAATTCAGTTGGCTTTTGCTAATAAAGAGCAAATGGCTTCTGTCTTCTTGGATATTAAGGGGGCTTTTGATTCAGTATCGGTTGAAGTCCTTTCAGACAAACTCCACGCTTGTGGCCTTTCTCCATTAATAAATAACTTTTTGTACAATTTGCTGTCAGAGAAACATATGAGCTTTTCTCATGGAAACTCTACAGCTTCTCGATTTAGTTACATGGGTCTCCCCCAGGGCTCATGTTTAAGCCCCCTTTTGTATAATTTCTACGTCAGAGAAATTGACAATTGTCTAAGTGACAATTGCACGTTGAGACAACTTGCAGATGACGGCGTAGTGTCTATGACAGGGCCCAAAGGGGTCGACCTGCAAGGACCCTTACAGGATACCTTAGACAATTTGTCTACTTGGGCTATTCAGCTAGGTATCGAATTCTCCACGGAGAAAACTGAGTTGGTCGTTTTTTCTAGGAAGCATAGCCCAGCACAACCAAAGCTTCAACTTTTGGGTAAACCGATCATTCATTCTATGTCCTTCAAATATCTTGGGGTCTGGTTCGATTCAAAATGCACCTGGAGATCCCACATTGAGTATCTGAGACGAAAATGCCAACAAAGGATCAATTTTCTCCGAACAATTACCGGAACGTGGTGGGGAGCCCATCCGCAAGATCTTCTAACGTTGTACCGGACAACGATTTTATCGGTTTTAGAATACGGTAGTTTTTGTTTCCAGTCGGCGGCAAAAACTCACATCATCAAACTGGAACGTATCCAGTATCGTTGTCTTCGTATCGCGTTAGGATGCATGCACTCGACTCATACGATGAGTCTAGAAGTGTTGGCGGGCATGTTGCCACTATCGGATCGGTTCTCGGAATTATCCCTCAGGCTCCTCACCCGTTGCGAAGTTATGAACCCACTGGTAATCGAAAACTTTGAAAAGCTTCTTGAGCTGAACCCTCAAACTAGTTTTATGTCATTGTACTACGTGTACATAACACAGGATGTCAGCCCTTCACAGCATAATCCTCATCGTGTATGCTTCTCCGACTTCGGCAATTCAGTTAGTTTTGATTTATCTATGACGCGGGAGATTCGTGGGATCCCAGAACATCATCGTTCCATGATTGTTCCGTCAATTTACGCTGCAAAGTTTGGCCAAGTTGATTCCGCAAGATCGTTCTTCACAGATGGATCACTAATAGAGTCGTCCGCTGGTTTTGGTATATTTAACGAATTTCATAGCGCCTCTCGAATGCTTCAAGCTCCTTGTTCCGTATATGTTGCTGAACTGGCGGCAATACACTATACGCTAGAAACGATCGCCTCACTTGCACCAGATCATTATTTTGTTTTTACGGATAGTCTCAGTTCTGTCGAGGCTATTCGCTCTATGAGGCCGGTAAAGCACTCCTCGTATTTTCTCATGAAAATACGAGAGCTTTTAAGTGCTTTATCTTTAAGATCTTTTGTCATCACCTTTGCATGGGTCCCATCTCATTGCTCGATTCCGGGCAATGAGATGGCTGACTCACTTGCTAAGGTGGGCGCTATGGAAGGCGATATTTACGATCGACAAATCGCCTACGATGAATTTTTCTTCATTTATCGTCAACAGTCACTCGTCAGCTGGCAGAATAAGTGGAGTGAAGGGAGTTTGGGACGATGGCTACATTCGATCATCCCTAAGGTGTCGAAGAGTTCTTGGTTCAAGGGGTTGGATGTGGGTCGAGACTTCATTCGTATGATGTCTCGCCTCATGTCCAATCACTATTCGTTAAACGCTCACTTGTTCCGTGTTGGGCTGAAGGACAGCAATCTCTGTGAATGTGGACAAGGTTACCAGGACGCAGATCACATTATTTGGTCTTGTGCTGAGCATCGCGGAGTCAGATCTGAACTGTACGATTCCCTTCGGGCTCGAGGTAGACAACCTAATGTTCCAGTTCGGGATATTTTGGCTAGACGCGATCTGGAGTTTATGAAACTCATATATGTTTACTTTAAGAATATTAACATTAGATTGTAAGTTTTATTAACCTTGTGTTTAGTTTGTATTTTGTACGTGTGGGTTTTTTTTTTTTATGTTTGTTTTCAAGATGAATAGAAATTAGTTCATGTTTTAGGATTAATTAAATATTTGTATCGTAAACCACATTTCAAACCTCCCTCTCCCTTTTCCCATCCAAAAAAATTGTGAATCCCCCCCACTAACCTCGAGACAACCGCGAGTATCCGGTCCAGCTCCTTTAACTTTAAATATAAGAAATCAATAATGTACAACAAAAATGATAATTCGGCTCTGTAAAGTTTATTCGATTGAGCCTGTACAAATAAAGTAATTAATAAAAAAAAAAAAAAAACACTGGCCAGAAGACCCTCTGGCTACTGTTGGTGCTGGAAATAACTCCTCAGGATCCTGCACAGGTAATCAGGGACCCTCATTCTATGCAGCGCTTCGGCGATGGCCTCCCAGCTGGCGCTGTTGAACGCATTCTTGACGTCGATCGTTATCACGGCGCAATATTGATCGCCTCTCCGCTTATGTTTAACCGCCTTCTCGGCTCTCTCGACCACTGTCCGGAATCCGAACTTTTTCGCCATCACGACTCGGTATGCGTCGCCCCAAGGGTTGGCATCAGCAGCTCTTTAAAACAGTTTGACTTGCTCTGCTTGTTCCCTCGTTTAAGTGCGGCCCTAGCCGCTCGAAACACTCCTCTTCGTTCCTCTCTATCTGCTGATGAATAAACTATGTTCCATCATCCGAAATCTATATGCTTTAAAAATCACACGCTAATTCTCATCGTGCTCCATCGCTCCACAGGAAACTGAAGCCGATTATACATGACTATAACATCGCCGACCAGCCTCTTGAGCGTGTTCATCAAGTACGGGATTCGGGCGTTATCCTTGAATTAACGCTCACCTTTCGATTACATTACAACGACATTATCTCTAGAGCCAATCGGCAGCTTGAATTCATTTTCAAAATAACCAACGAATATCGTGAACCATACTGCCTTCGATCGCTATACGGCGCTCTAGTCCGATCTATCCTTGAATCCAATGCTGTAGTTTGATGCCCGTATCAGTCAACGTGGATTGTAAGGATTGAAGCAATCCAAAGAAAGTTCGTAAGATATGCCCTTCGTGAAATTCCGTGGCGAGATCCCTTCCAGCTACCACATTACGAAGACCGTTTTAGACTGCTGGATATTGAAACTCTGGAGATAAGAAGAAGCACTGCTCAAGCAGTTTTTGTGGCTAAGATCCTGCTGGGAGATACGGATTCATCGGAGATCCAGGTGCAGCTGAATGTTTACGCACCGGAACGAATCTTTCGCCACCGTGATTGTTTGATGCTCGACTCCCGCAACCATGCTTGGCATATACAGTTTTGCTCACGAACTGCTCATTTGCTAATAACTTTGCACAGAGTTGACGAAACATAGTTCTGTTTGAAACAGTCGATAGAATAGAGTTTAAGCTTCTTATAGATATGTAAAAACAAAGAAGATTTTAACTCTAGTATTGTGTTTGATTTTGTGTTGCAAAAATGAAGTGAGAAATGCTCGCTGCACATCTCGGACTTTAAGTGTAAAAATTCATTGGTGTTGATTCAAATGATAAGATTTACCTACTCTTTGCATGTCTACAGTAAACTATGATAATAATCTATCAATTACTTTAAAGAACACTAAATTTCAACTGAGTGAAAAGTTATTGACAAATGAGCAGTTGGTGTGTACAACTGAGCATGCCAAGCATGCCCGCAATGCTGGTCAGTATGATCCTATCCGCTTCATGTCAACCAGATGTTCTTGCTGTTCGACTTCAACGCTTCTGCTGCTACATTTAAGCGTAGACTTTCTGAAAGGCGCAATGACATCAATTGAACTACGATGAAATGCCTCAATGATTCAATGAAATTGGTGAGTAACTGTTCAACTTCTAAAACATGCAAAGGTTGTGCTACCTGTTCTTTTCTTCCCCGGTGATCTTTCTGGCGAGGACTTGGCCTGGCACCTTACGACCGCATGCCCAAGGACGATCATGAGAAAATAGGTTCTCTCACTATCACCAGACGAAACTACCTATCATTAGCTTTCTTGTCATTTTTCAACATTTCTAACTGATTTAGATGAATTTATGCAGCAACCGTATGTTAATAGCAATAAATGAGCTAGGAATTACGATGATCACAACACTGTCACGTTCTGTCATGACTGTCCGATGATGGTGATAGAAGTATCTCTGTAAATATCATGTGAGATCTGCAATTGAAAATTACATTTGCCAGCTCTGCACTAGACGTCGAAGATGTCATGCTGTGTGCTTTGTCAACCACAGCTCCTAAGATGAACACGCTAGTGAAAGTGTTCAGACACAGGTTTCTCATTGACTTTTAATTTTCAAATTTTATAGGGCTTTTTTTTCTCACGTCACTAGTGACAAAATTCATTTCGACTTTTGGAATGACCCCCTTTGTTTTCCATAAGTAGGCGTTGAGTTTTTTTTTGTATTTTCGTTGGAACTGAAATTCTCTAAAATTACCGTTTTTCTTCCCACCGTTTAGACATTTCTACACAATAATGATCATTGCACGGTGCAGTGCAAGTTTATTTACACAAGTCTTTATTCTTCTTGAGAGAAAAACGTTAAAGAGCTAAGGTTTCTTTATAGTCCTGATATCTATTTTAAGCAATATTAGTGCTTGCCACACTTTATACTGAATCATGCAATATTAGGTTTAGTTATTTGATTGGTGTATACAAAACATCAGTAGAAGCATTGAGAAGTGCCTATTACCCCATTACTGTTCACAATGTCACAATCCTCAATTTACCTAAATTTGGAAACTACCACCATCGCTTGTTTGGAATCTGATTTCACTGGGTTTAATCGTTTCAACATCGTGGTGATGAGGCAATTAATATGCCAAACGACTTCATTAGGTAATTAGTTAACGATGCTAATGGGAGAACGAATCATTACGGGTCAATTAATAGCCTTCAAATGGGATCATTTATCTATAAAGTGGTAAAAATTTGAGTGATTTGAATCAGCCAGTCTATTACACTCTGAACGGAATCAATGATCGACAGCTGCACCGAATGCTGGTTTGGCAACCAAGTTTCCCTTCTCAAGCCTAGTTTTATTTCGTTGGCAGTGATTGTTTAGGTAAAGGGAGGTGCTTTCTAGCATTGCTTCCTGTCACGTCATATTGTATTTAGTGTTTTATGCAAGATTTACAAATGCAGGAAGCTACAAAAATCGACTACCGGCGTTGCACAAAAAACTGCATAGCGCTGTTGACGAGGTTGCTAACAACATAACGATTTGATGGGATAATTTATTCAAAAGCTACAGACAGAAAAAAATCAATTTGATTGTGGTATATTGTGGACTTCTTTATTTAGTTGTGCATATAGTCGTTAGATGGCAGAATGAAGTTTTGTGTTATTTTGGTTTTCAATTCATTTGTTCACAATGCATGAGCCAGATTAACTACGAAGATACTCCAATAATTGTATGTGCATTTATATGGCATATTATAAACAAAAGCTAATTACTTCATGTATCCTCTTGCTCTAGAAAGACAATCTTTTCCTAAACTCTCCTGCAAGTTCATTAGTTTATTCATGCTTGGTAGAGAATATTTGCATATATCAACCTAAGATTGTTGTCCAGCATACAGAGAATGCAACGAGCTGGTTTGAAAGGATTGGAGTTGATTTATACTGCAATACAAATGTAAATGGCACTGACCATTGCCGGTGCAGACATTATTGTAACTACTTGACTCTGATGCTGCTTGTTTGTGGCCGGTAAAGTAATTAGCAATTTTGTACATTGTCATATTCTAACTTTCATCGTGTGCTGAGCTGGAACTTCCAGTTGGAATTTCCTACTGACTGACCTGTGACTGTGATGTCTCTTCAGACAGATGTTCCTCTATGTTTCTGTTTAAATGAACGTTAGTGCTGCAATATTGATGCCTTGCCTTGTTTAAAGGAATTTAATCTGTTTTTTATAATGCTTGATTCTATTTTATAATTCTGGAAATCACTAATCATAGCATTAGTTTGCCTATAACTTTATCTACCTAAATAAGCTGCCTTTAGCTTAGTTTGAAATCCTCAGCTCCTGTATTGGATAAAAATGGCACGCACAGCTGTAACTTTTTAACTATTATACCAAATTACTTGAAATTTTCAATGAAGATTATTTAGTCCATACACATGTAATTTTTAAGAAGGTCTGAGAGGTGCTTTACAGTCTCAAATTTGAGATCATTGGTTATCCATGCAAAAAAAATCGTCATTGTTGTCAAGAATAAGATTTTAAAATATTTTGCAGTTGGTCAGAAATTACACTTAAACATTTCGACTCATTTTGACTTATGAAATCTATACTCTTCATATGAAAAACAATCCCTTAACGCCAAAAAAAAAATCAGTATTTAACTACTTTAAAGATTCATTATCTGTTAATAAATTGAACAAGGAATGGAAAAATTAAGAAAAAAAAAATTGAAAAAATTGCAGTTTTTCGCTGCTATACAACAATTTTGAGACAATATTTTGCTTTCTTGATTAAAACCCAATTCAATGCTCGTATTTGACATGTTTTTAACTTGTTCAGTATGTATGCTCTTAGCGATGCCGGTGGGTTAGTGGTAAGCGTGATTGCCTCTCACTTTAAAAGGCCTGGGTTCAATCCCAGTCGGCGTCGCAGGGATTTTCTGAGGCATTAAATCTCTGATCACGCTCTAAAGAATATTCTCAGAATCTAACTCTATTCCATCGAGTTATAGAATTACCGAGTTATAAAATAAAAATTCCATAAGAAATCATCATTGTAGTAGCCATGAAACTCATTTTTACTATGATTCTATAACTGACTTGGCTACCTGATATCGAGTTAGTATACATCGCGTTATGGAGAGTTCACTCTAGTTAAATACTTGTAACTATTTATGCGTGAGCTATTTCTATCGAATACATATAAAGTAAGGCCATGCTGGAGACGGGTAATGTTTCGGGTTAATTTAACACTATAAAATCCTCATCATCCTTGCACCAGAATTTATGCTGAAAACATTCCTAGCAACTGCGGAAGTGCTCAAAGTTCTAGCTACGAGGAAGAAGACTATTTTTTCTTCTAACAACAAACCAAGGGATGATACATTTAGGTTTTCTGTATTACCACAGCACCAATTGAAACTATCTCTTATTTCCTCAGGGTCAGATGGACCCCTCTCTAAGCCCCTAGTTGCTGGTCAAGCCACGGCAACCGTCTGGGGTGGGCGTAACATGTGCCTCTTTTGATCATAGTTGTGGTTAAGGGTCGTTACAATGGAGTCGCCTGGAAAAACTTCAACTTACCTTTTTTCTCTGATTACTGGATGAGACAACAAAGCGCATTATTTGAACAATGAGAACAATACGAATACAAAACAATCAAAGAACTTTCAAATAATTAATTAAATCTAAATTTTAGGTTGAACTTCACATTTTATTTCAGAAGTTTTATTCAGGGTGCAGTGAGAAAATCAAAAGGGGTTTTAGTCTAGGATTTTAGTACTTGCGCATTTTATTTCACTGCATTTCACCGGTGAGCTTACGTTGCGGCCGTGATGCACTCGTTGGTCGACATTAGATGAATGGGCTCACGTGGCAGCCATCGGTAGGGTGTCCATCGACGAACACAGCTGTGCAGGGCTTCGACGGGGGGATTCCATATGCGGCGGCAAATTGGTCTATTTGTAACGGAGGCCAGCAGCGTTTCAATTCACTTTAGCCCGGGGAGTGGTTCCAGGTGCGCGCACAAACTACCGCGAGTGTCTAACGGTAAGTCGAGTGAGGTTTTCAGCTTATTTGGGACGGTCTTCACAAATGTCCAACGGTTCGCCAATGTTCAAATGGCGTTTTACTGTGCCAATCACTGACCGTCCATGCACTCGCGTCGTACCAGTACGAATTTGTTCGAAACCGTGGACCGAATAAAATTAAACACCACACTATGACCTCACTCGACGGATCGACCAGCCCTTGGCGAGCGTGTGGTGACACCAGTCGATCGCTTTCTTGATCCTTAGGATCGGAATTTTATTTAACTTTTCGAAACGCAGTCACGTGTAACTTGTGACAAGCTGCGACGTCACTCCTCCGGGCAAACACACTATCTAAGACCATGTGCTGTTGTCCCCAGAAAGGTAATATAGGTTTTCGGGAATTGCTACAATAATAGAAGCCCATACACAATGCTGCATACGTGGCATCTCGGTGTCTCCTGTTCGATGACGGTTTGACAGCAACAAACAATTTTATTTTCATAGGTTGGTATTGCGAACATTCAAAATTTAAATTTAAATTTTATAGCAAATGCTAAATTCCCTAATCCTATATTTTAATTCGATTTTAATACAAACTGTAAACAAAAATAGTAACAAAACCAATTAACTAATGTATATATATATAATATATATTTTACAAAACCGCAAAATACCAACCTAGGGCTACTAGACATAAAACATTCGTCTCTCAAACACAACGTGGAGTATACAGACAAATATTTTATACCTAGACATTTACTAACAATTTTTATTATTTACAATATATACATTTTTTTTCCAATGCTAAGTGCCCCAGTAATCAGAGGACGATTGTTACCGTGAAAACGTTGGTTACACAATGCTAGGTGTTTACTACCTTCCCATTAGAATATGGAAAATTAGATGTTCCAATTTGTTGATGAGTTCGTCTTTCATGCCTTGCTCCGATCTAAATTAAACTAAAACCGCTGTAATCCGATAAGTTGCATCCATTCCATAGAGATTTGAATCCAGTTAGTGATAGAAAACAAGCCCAAAATCAGTGTGATCCAGTCACGATAGCTGAAAATAATTATCACTCACAGGTATGTACGTCCTATTTGGCCTTCTTTTCTTATCAATATAACACTATTCTTTGCCAATCCATCAATACCCAAGTCCTAATATTCAAATGCAGATAGCCTCAGAGGTTGGTTGATATACATTTCGATATTAAGCCATCGATAGGATTATAGGAACAGGGTTTGATGGTGATTTTAAGCAGAGATCGTTTATTCGCCTAGATTTTAGAATGTAAATACATGAACACTTTGGTTGGTTTTATATTCCACTTCCATTCTACCATCATTCTTATGAAGTATGTGTGTTGTTTGACCGAAAGCAAACGCTAGCTCCTTTAGCACACTTTTGCTTCGCCCTGAAAATTATTCATGCATCCAGTGGTGCCGGTAATAATTCACTATGTGCGGAGCGGGGTGCATACATTTTTCCACTCCCGCAAAATATTTAAGCTTAATATTGATAGTCTCATTCAGACTATCAGAAATTATTGTACTTGGTAAAAATGTATTCAATATTTTATTATTTCTTATAAATATCGTTTTTTTTTCAAGGAATGATAGATATTAATTTTAATACAATGTGACTTTGTAAATAGTTCGCATGGAGTATCATTGTACTTACCACTGAACATCTTCTTAATCTTCTAATAAGGCTTTCTACTCTTCTGTAGCGAAAGTTTTACCGGCTCTGAACATAGTATTCTAGGTAATTAGTAGAGATATTTCTGTACCAACCAATGCATGAATTTGCATATTGTGTGGTAAGTACAATGATACACTATGCCCTGGGAAGTCGAGACAATTTCCAACCCCAAAGAGTTTCTTGACCGGACCGGAAATCGAACCCGCCACCTCCGGCTTTGCAATACCGTGCCTTTACTGACTTGGCTATCTGAGATCCATATGGCCCACTCAACATATCCAAGTAACCAACAAGCCCGCTAATTCGCCTTTTTACAATATAAGGCTAATATGCGGCTAATATAAAGATTAGCATGACCTATGTAAGCTAGAAATACTCAGAGGGAGAGATGGGCGGAGAAAATGTTTTGAGCCAAATGAACTGTCAAAATTTGAGCCAATCGAACATTCCCATTAGAATTTTGTATTTCTAATGTTAACCGTGTATCAGCCTTATATTGGAATAAAGGCGAAGAAGCGGGCTTGTTGGTTACTTGGGTACACAGTTCGAAAAAGTAGTGTAAAAGAAACATTACATATCTTATATGTTTATATTATGAATCTTGTAAAGTTCTGAGAAATTTAATAAAATGTGGCAAACATTGTATACAAAAGCCCACGCTGCCTACAAGTTGCTCGTTTACGTGAAATTATATACAAGTTTACGTGAATGACTGTTTACATCACAATTAAAATTCAGATTTTTTTGCTTTAAGCATAGACACACAGATATAACACTCACAATCACATTCATCGCAAATAATGTTTTAGTTGGGAATGTGATTGCATTTGTCATGGTGGCGCCACTGAAGCATTGAGTAAGCCACCACATTTCGAACTTATCGGTGATGCCAGTTCTTTTTCACGTCTAGTTAGTAGATGAATGATAAGTGGTCAAGGCATCCCACTGGAGACACATACCACATCTGACGAACACAGAAAAAAAAAATTGTTGAATATTACATCAAAACTGCTGCACATTAGTCATTCCGTTCCTAATATTACGTTGTACGATGTACACAGAATTCGAGAACAAATCATGTGGATGAATGTAATATTCTATCAACTTTTACCAGTAATTGATGTTCAATACTTCACCATAAATATCATTAATTGATACATATTATTTGTTTCTTCTGTGTACACATTGATGTGATGAGCGGTGGTAGAAAGGGCCTTAATAAGTGATAGATTACATCGTTTAAAAAAAAACCAGTTAAAGAAAAAGCACACTAAGCAAACAAAACAAATCCCTAAAAAAAGTCTTAGCTTCTGAGAACTTTTCCTACAGATATGTATTTCTGCAGAATTCAATCAATTCTATAGATCTTCGAAAAATTTCATAGAACCGACCTCACGGACTTCCATCTGATTTGTTTTTATTCAACACAGCTGACGCGTTGACAGAACGAGGGAAAAGCAACTAGTGAAAAAATTGCATTCACGAGGGATGCTCCAGTTGCAAAACATTGCTTGGGAATGTGGATGATAGATGGTGCTATTGCGCATGCAAAATACGCTTGACGATATTTTTTTAAGAATTTTCTTCTAAAAATTATGTCTGTTTGTCTGTGCTCAAAGTTTCAGTTGGGACGTATAAGTTAAAAACAGAAAAAATATGGTCTTGGTTTCTTCTTATCCTTCTTTCAGTAGAGTGTATACATTGACATGTCGCTTGAATGAGGCTCGGTAGCTTAGCGGTACCGTTGCTGCTTACTGAGTAGAAGGTCCGGAAGTTCAACACCAGGCCCGTCTCTTCCTCGCATTTTATCTCTTTGCCTTATTCTTCACCCTTCTATTAAAAAAGGAAATAAGAAGAAGAAGTCCGGCATACCCCAGGGTAGTCACCTGGGACCACTGATTTTCCTTATTTACTTCAACGACGGGATCACGATTATCTTACGCACATGACCTTCAACTTTTCCTTCGAATCCACTCAATTGAAGACTGTTGCTTTCTTCAACGTCAGCTGAATGCTTTTGGTGATTGGTGAATTCTGAATCGTATGGAGGTTAACCCGTTCAAATGTTCTGTTATCTATTTTTCTATTTTTTTAAACTCTTGTTCTAAATTGAAAATAAATTTCATTTCATTTTAACTTAGCTACTACTACTACAGTAACTTACCAGCCTTAATTGTTATGATATATATATCAAGTGTTTTACATTGTTCATGCCTTGGCAATTCAGTATTTTAAATAGGTTTTTAAAACCTGCATGTCATTATAACAACTGACATCTTAAAACTAAATACTAAAACTAAATCTTATCTAAGTATAAAGGGAATTAATCGTTGTAATTGATTGCAACGATTTTTGCCTTAAGTTATTAATTATTTTGTTGGACATTTGTTCTAAAGTCTCAACATTCGAAATCCTAAGTACCTCGGTAGTACTGTACCAAGGAGGCATCTTCGAGAAAGAGACTATTATCATAGAGGTAACTCTAAGACTAGAAGGTCCCGAAATAACGTGCTCAACTTTTTGGCTCAGCTCTGGTACTCTCTTCGGTCCCAAGCTAATCGATACATATGAAAAACCAATAACCCCTCATTTTATCTGTCAAACTTTCATAGCGAATCAAAACAAACATTGCGTAGGACTAGAATTTCGACTAGAATGGGATACGTTAATCGTTTGCTTGGGACCAATAGGCTAGTCAAGTAGTGAGCCAATTTGAAATCGTTAGTTTCGTATTGATTGTTGTTATTATGTTATTATTATGGGTTATTATGTTCAAGTATGTCTTGTTAGGCACTGAAATTGAGCGCGTCAGCCAAATTAAGGACCTAGGTGTGATTCTGGATACACAACTCCCTTTCAAGCAGCACGTCTCGACAAAGCTTCCAGAATTCTATGGTTTATCTTCAGGATAGCCAAAGACTTCACGTATATCTACTGCCTTAAATCGTTGTACTGCTCCTTGTCTCGCTCCATATTTGAATACTGCTAGGTAGTCTGGACTAATCACTACAACAACGGTGTTGAAAGAGCTGAGTCTGTTCAGCGACGGTTCCTGAGATATGCGCTACGTAAACTGCCGTGGGCGGATCCCTTCCGGTTGCCTAGCTACAAAAGTCGTTTGCAACTGATCCATCTGGAGCCCCTGTCGGTCCGAAGAGATACAGCAAGGGTATTGCTAATTGCAGATATTTTGAAAGGACGCACCGATTGCCCTGTTCTCCTTGAGCAAATTGACATCAACGTTTAACCCAGAGCCCTACGGAATACTTCAATGCTGCGCCTGCCCATACAGCGAACTAATTATAGCATGTTCGGCGAAATCGGTGGTTTACACACGAGAAAAAATCCGATCTCCGAAATGAGAAAAATGACTCATGATTTCATGAACAAAGCGTATTTTCATGTTATGAAAATACACCATGAATAATATTCATGATATCATGAGCAACAAAATCATGAATCATCCGAGTTGAAATCATAATCTAAATCCATGGGCTTAACTTTTAACCAAAAAATGTAAAAAGAATAAAAGCCTCAGATTGGATTCGAACCAAGAACCTTGAGATCATTAAACCCATTCTTTGACCACTAGACTATCAGTACTTGTATAAGATGGAAGACAAAAGGCGTATAAGAGATACTTATGTTGTGCGGTTTATGAACACGGTTTGCCAAGTACGTGTAACGCTTGTAGTGGTCTTGATTCCACTGCATTATGAAACCATGAATTTCCATGACGAAATCATGAATCATTGTTACGATTTCATGGGATGGCAAGTTTTTTCATTTCATGATTTTTTATTCATGAAAATGGAATCGGATTTGTTTCCGTGCAGAGACTCTTCAATAGCGTCTCCGCACTATTTGACTTTGACCTGACTTGGGTTTAGTTCGTTTTTTCTAGATCAGTTTAGTTTGTCTAGCAATGTTCCTTTTTTGACAAAAAATTGCGGAAACATCTGAACAATTAAAAATAATTCTTCAAATGATATAATTTTGAAATTTCAGTTACCAAAATGCGGCAACATAACACAATTGTTGGTCAAATGCAGATGGAACATTAGGCAGCATATTAATAATTATATACGTATTTTGGCATTAAAATTCAATTATTCTATCAGATTACAGACACATATATTACATACTTGTATCATATTTTAATATAATGCCTAATTATTTTTATTACACTGACCCTTCAACTATGGGTCAGCTTAAGCAATTAAGCAACTAGCAGGTTAAGCAAATGGTAATGATCCATTATTGTTTGTGATTAAATATTTTAAAATATTGTCATATACACTTTATGAATAATTCCATGTTTTATTCAATTATATTGAGGCTTTGGAAGACAACTGCAAATTAGCTTAGCAATTATTCAAACCTGTGGAAAGCTTTAATATCAAAAATTGAGTGTTGCCATAATTAAACCATTACTGTATCATAGTATCAACCACGATCATGTATTATGTTGCAATGCAGAAGTAATATTAAAATAAAATGTTGAATGTCGGGATTATCAACCATCCGGTATTGAGTGAACATCGGTATTACAATATTATATCATGCTCTTCAATTTGTATGTTAGCTTGTACTTTTTTTGATGCATCTTATATAGTTTGTTGAATCATAGTATTTTGTCCGATTGTATGATAATAGTTTTTTTTAATTCAATTCTTGGCAACGCATTTCACTACTCTTCCCAAAATTTTGGAACATATTTTAACATATTTTAAGAATATTTTTCAGTATGTAACAAAAATAAAACAACATAAAATACGAGGGAGCGACACACCTAAATTCTAGATTCTTAACAAATCTCATACTAGCGAATAAATCTTCGAAAAATCATCTTCCATTTCTCGCATTTACTTTCATTGCACATCATCTTTTTGCAGGAAATCTTCAGAATTGTCATCAATCTTCTTTCTATCTACTCAGCGTGCGCGCAGCTTACCTCAACTAAACACAATTTTTCCTGCATCGTCGATAGAGCCACCCTCTTCGTAAAAATACTCAAAAAAAGGTTTTTTTTTTTCATTTTGGTCAACTTTTGGTTCTAATTACACCTTCGTGCGCCGTTGAAAAGAAAATTTCGATATGGTCAAAATCATGAAAAAATTTCTTTTACTCAAAGCCCAACATGAGTGAGATTTCCAATTTCGTGAAAGCACTGGGTTACATGGATGCAACGTACAGGATAGCGAAGGAGAAAGCAGAATTCATTATGTTTTAATCTGAAACAAGTATGCATTATGCCCTGACGCATAGCCCCGAATAATTAATTATCTATTTTGGAAAGGAAGTTGAAGTATGGATGTCGATTGCGGGAGGCAACGTTCAATATGTCCGAGTGCACGATCATCCACCAGAGGAACCAGATGGTGATCTAACGTTAGTGCGGGAAATACGGGAAAGTGAAGTGTTTGTCATCTGGTAGAAATTTCCTTTCGGAGTTGAGCCTCGATATGCACACAGATGTGCGAGGTGTGAACGTGGAACAGGAGATATCCTATATGCTTAACCTTCCTAGTACATTGGGGTTATTTTTGGCCTGAAAACACTATGTAAATTTTTCCTAAGATTAATTTCCTCAATCGGAAGGGGAATATATTTTATGCTGGAAATAAGGATAAATGTGAAGCACAGGATAAATTCTTGGAAGTAGAAGCGCAGCTTGAAAAGCAATCGGACGTGGAGAATAGGCAGGATGAAGAAAAACAGGACGATAATATGGATAGCAGTACGCAAGAGGTGCATAATTGTACTGCAACAACATTTAAACAGATAAAGAGATAGAGGTGCTGCATGTATAGGTAGTGAAAAAACGTGTTATTCAAGTTGGCGTTGTTCAAAGTTAGCAATTGCATGGGGTATATCTTTTTTTTCTAAATTCTATTATTTTTCTTAATTTATTAAATTTTGTTGTGCTAATGGAAATTATTTCGATTTTACGTTCAATATTAATAGTTAAACAGGTTTAGTTCAGATACAATTTTTTTCGAAATAACCTTGTCAATTCTTCTGTACTATCAATAATGTGAAATTCGTCATAATTGTGCAGGTCACTACAAGAAATCAACTGACCACCCTCTTCAATAATTATGCAAAAAAGAGGAAGTTATCGTTCTCCGTGACGCTGTAGAAAACATACGCACGAAAGGATGACCATGAAAATATCATACTGAAACATTCAGTGTGTATACGATTTTCAATAAGTTCGCTTACGCCAACCCACATGAGTCCGGATGAGTTCTCACCACTATTTTTTTAATGTTAACTTGAAGTTTCATTCGTTATAGATTATATCATCGAACCACGCAGAACTTGTCAACTTTTCTAATAATGAAAAAGAACAAAAATACTTTAAAAATCTCATTTATCAAACTTATTCAAAACAAGCTAAAACATCAACGGCGCCGGTGGTGTAGTGGTAAGCGTGATTACATCTCATCCCTGCAGACCTGGGTTCAATCCCAGTCGGCGCCGCCGGGATGTTCTGAGGCATAACATCTCTGATCACGCCTTCCTTCGGATGGGAAGTAAAACCGTTGGTCCCCGGTTCATGAGTTGATGTGTCGATAGGTAGGGTCCAGGTGTGGGAGCTGCCTTCCTGGCACGTCGGTAGCATTGGTGCTCAGCACGGAAAACAAGATCGACGGAAAAAAACAAACCAAAGGAAAAAAAAAACCTAAAACATTAAAATAGTTGGCATTGAAGAATCTCATTGTCTTAGAAATATTGATCAGCGATAATTTTGTCTACGTCTGGTAAAGGCTGTAGTTAAAATTATGTTAATGTTTAAACCGTTTAAACATTTCCCAAAAAAATTTAAACATAATTCAACGTATTACAACCATTTCCACTTTGAGCAGCATATATTTAAGTATACAACAAAAATAATAGAGCATAGAACAACACAACTACGGATTAAGCCATCAACATGTTGCAAACATTAAATAAAATTTTAGAACTTGTTGTTAAAGGCCAGCTATTAGAGTATTTGAATAGCAAATCTTTGTTATGCCGAAACTGCGTTGAATTTGGTATTAGTAAAGTGGAAAGACAACTTGAAGCGTAAAGATACGATAGATAGATAAAATAGATTTTTTTAGACCTTTAAAGGACTTTTAGAGCAATGTCTCGTCCTTTATTGTTAAGTAAAACCAAGTGCTTTGAAATTACGAGAACTGCATACAAATAGTATTTTTTTTGTTTTGGGATTTGAACCACTGCGATCATTAATCTGATTTATTGTGATACACACATGGTTAAAAAGCTATTAATCTTACCGAATTCCACGAAGTGTTTTCAATGATTCTATGTCAAATCGTGTGGATATTATCTTTGCTCCAGGGAAGTGTACTAGGGCCCTTTTTTTTATTTATTATGTATATTAATGACTTGTGACGTATTTTACATATTTATGCTCACGAACCCCCGACATTTTCTAGAAAACTTACTACTAACTCAAGGTATCTTCCAAATAAGCTTCAAAATTGCATTTTTTTTTTTATCATATGTTAAATTCAGTCCTCTATATCCGTAATACGCTCAAGCCTTTGTAAACTACTTTTTTCAATCTACTACTATATTAAATATTAAAATTCATCATCACCATCGTGGTGAACAGAAATACACAGCAAAAAAATAATTTTGATATCACATCAAAGTGGATGCACTACAATCATGTCGAAAATATGGTGTAATATTACTTGCTAAAAAGGACAAAATTATCATTAATACAATGCATGAACTGACATTACGCTGCTTTTACTGCATTTGTTTATTTATGTGGTCATAAAAATTACATGAAATTTTCGACATGATTGTAGTGCATCCACTTTGATGTGATATCAAAATTATTTTTTTGCTGTGTACTTCGAAACCAATCAATATGGGCCCCTAAATGAAAGCAGCCTGTTCATCTTGGATCCTAAATCTGGTACTGATAGCAACATGAACGGTGCATTTGCAATATTGATGCATATAATAATCGTTAATTCAACAAATTCAGGAAACCCTGTTGCTCCCTAAAGTTTGAGTCAAGTCGACACCACTGCATGCATCCAAATGACAAAAGGATACCGTTCCTCTAGATGGAAATAATTATTATGCCTAGAGCTGTTGTTGAGTGATTTCAATAGGTTGGTTTTTGAGGTGCAAAATGAAGATGAAGATGTGGTGCAATACTTGCCGCCTGGTCTGCGTGGTAGGGTAAAATTAGCGCCTACAGGCAAATTCTGGCGGATGTGAGCACTTGGGAGTATCTGGAACGAAGTTGTTTTTTGTACAGCACAATTGCTGTTCTTGTATGAAGCACTTAGCATATTCTACAGTTGGTGAGCTCTGCTGGCGGTCTAATTGAATGAATTCAAAGGTCCACGCCCGGGTGAGTTTTCAGTTTCTATTATTTTATCACGTACCATAACATTTGTTCTTATGAAATGTTTTCGATTTTTTTTTTAATTTGCCTGCCTCGCAGCAATATCCAATCCGGCACACCTAGAAAAAAAGGTGGGCATCACATTTCAATCTCAATGCTAAGGTGCTCAAAAATCTAACCAATTTACGACAATTTTTCTTTCTCCTATCTATATACATCAGGGTTCTTCATTTTGAAAAAAGATCCCAAAATATAAGTCTGTGCAAAACATGGTAAAGCTTTCAACTGCCGTTTGAACGATTTTTATGAGATTTAAGCTGGAATGATATTTTGGCTATCTGACTGTTATTGCGTGAAAATGCTTGATCATCTCATGCGTGAGTTATGTTTGCCACATTAACACGTGAGTTTATTCTCTCAGGGAGGCTCAATTAATGCGATTTGAGAATTATTTTCAAACACTGTCGATACATGTATTTAAAACTAAGTGCATATTCTTGCCCCCCCCCCTCTTTTTTACTCAACAGATGATAGTAAATGTTATATCGGTGTAGTGGTAGAAACAAAACGATGCGATGCGGCTGTGAACGGTTGCTTCCTTCGAAGAGCATTGCCGACTGCTTTAACCATTGACACTTGATCACTATGGTGTTCTATTGAACACTCTATAAACAATTTACTATGAAGAGTAAACAGTGAAACTGGACCAAGGCTCTTTTGAGAATAAAATTGTTGATGTTGTTATTTCTCTTTATTAAAGAGACTTTCAGTCATGGGCTGATTGGTTGCTGTGTAGAACAATTTATTTGCAGCAACTTTGCTGAAAAACCCCATTTTAAATTTCTAATAGTTCACGTAAGTAAAAATGCGTTTGAACATTAACTTTTTACACATTGTCTTTTTTTGCAATTAAATTGTTCTAGGAACATTTAAACGTTTTATGGTGCACTGCCAAAAAATGTTTCACTTGATCCTTTGAAATCTGATTAAAATTCAAAGCTTTTTGTTTCCGCTGGAAGAAAACAACCCACGAATTTTCTGGGTAAGTCTTAGAGTGGGGCAGCAGTTGGTTCTGGGAGTATAGGTGGAGCAGGGAGCAAAGGTGACTGAGGGAGCGAAGAAGAGGTGATAAAGGTGCTGTGAAGATCGGTAACCTTAGGATTCGCTGCATAGTATGGAGATGTGTGAATATATAACTATAGAAACAGATTTTGCAAAGGCCAGCAAAGTTGCTTTAAATAAATTGTTCAAACTTTGTAGAACATTGCGCCAGTCTATCTAGAAATAAAATAGATAATAAGATCACACTTACCATACGGAACCATCCTTATTTCACGCACATCAAAATATTGGCTAAACATATGTAAAAACTTGTCTAAAATTAACGGTATAAGCACAAACATTTTGGTTGTCCTAAGTTCGGCTTTGGGACCATTTTGCATCGCTAAAAACGCTTCACGGTCCATTAAAATTTTTTATGGATGATGGTCCTCCCTCAGCTCAATCGGTAAAGGCGCAGTTACAAAGCGAGACTATGCTGGAGGTTCCTAGGTTCGATTCCCGATCCGGTCTAGGAATTTTTCAGATAGAAAATTTCTCGACTTTCCTGGGCAAAGAGTATGATTGTAATTGTCACACATTTATACCAATGCAAAAATGGTACCAGCATCGAGAGCTCTCAATTAATAACTGTGGAAGTGCATCAAGACAACTAAGCTGAGAACACGCAATAAACTAATATGCGATTTGCAATAAGTTTGGAATGCAAAGAAGAAGAAGAAGAATGGATAATGGTCCCGGAGATGGAGAGAAGGATTTTTAACATATTGTTAAAACTGTAGACGTAGTTTGTTAGTAATAGGTACCTTGAAATAAAACAATTAATAATTGGATTTATTTTTTTCCCTAAAAATGGCGTATTGTTGCTACGCAATTTGTGCACAAACCCGAATAGGCACTTCGTGGATATATTTTGTTTCCTATATTTAGCATGCACAATCCACTCTCGTTTAATATTGAGTTGTTTATTGGCATAATTTACATGACATAATGTGTACATTTTCGCAAAATCTAGGGTTAATTACGTGTGCGCTATATATAGCAGATGTGGCTGAAAGTCTCGTTAATAAGCATAACCTAACCATACATCGAGGGACACGCAATATAAAGAGTTAAAATGCAATCAAAAGTACTTAAAGTAATTAATGCGTTTTGAAACAGTACTTACTGTAATTAAAATTAACTATCCGTACTTAATGTAATTAAAAGTATTGAAAATGTAATTAATGTACTTTAATTACGAAAATTCAACTGTATGTAATGGACTTAAAGCAGGGAATAATATAAAGTAGGAACAAATGAAAAGGATCCATGAAACTAATTCAACTGGCAAAAATACCAAAATCAACAACTTCAATGAAAAGAGCAAATTTCCAGTTTTATATAATTTTTTTTAGATCATTTGAGCTTCCTATATTCTATGGAAAGGTTAGGAACATTTATGAAGGCTCTATATCCACCTTTAATGTCAGTGTACCCATCAATGTTCATCAGAACAGCCTTGAATGTTTCGTATCTTTAAAATTCGTAGGATATTTTGTCAAAACCCCATATAACTTGCATAAAAAGTCATACCTACTTGCCCTGAAGCCTCCAGTGTTCTGCAAACCTTCTTAGAAAATCTTCTAAGCACATTAGCACATTGGCATTCTACTGTTGTAAAGAGGTGTTATACGTTATAGATTTTATGTTCATTAAGACAACTTGATGTCAGATGGATTAAGTTATAAAAATAACCAAATAAACAAAACATGTACTTGGGGACCCATTCTAGCCCACTAGTGGAGTTTCATGATAGTCGAAACAGCAGCTTTTCCATCTTGCTAGAACTTCGCTTTGGAAGTTCTCCAGAAAACACGAACAGTTAACCGAAGTAAACCCACTTGAACCAGCATGAAGTCTCCTGAACCGTTTAACATGTTTCAAACAAATTTTTAATCCACTTGTCAATACTGAAACCGATCGCTGCAAAACAAAAAAACAAAACTCGACTGTTACTTTCCTGAAAGCACCTACATCAAATCCGGAGTTTTATGAGAATTGTTGGTTTCTTATCGTGAGAATTTATTATAAGATATTCAATATTGGACCCTCTAAATATGTTTAACTTGTCCAAGTGGACATTGATTATACCCCTTCCCCTCCCCATGGATAAGCGTGGACTTTTCCAAACCCCCTTCCCCTAAGTTAACCATGTGGTATATGGACGGCCCCTAATTGCAGCAGAACACATAATTCGATCCAGTTTTATATTTTTCAGGATTACGTTCTGTCTTCCTGGCCTGGTGCTTTTAGTAATTGCTGAAACCAATGACATCGCAATACGTGATTGCTTTTATCCAATACCTATATATGTGAGAAAACGTATTCTCAATATTATTCTGATATATAGTGAGTAATTATAGGGTAGAGGTCCCAGTCATGACTATACGTTTATATTATGGTGTGTTCCAATTATAGACGGTGGAAATTTCCTAGGCCCTAATTGAAATACACCACAATAGTAACGTATCGCCAGTACTGGTACATCTACCCAACCACAATACATCTTCAAAACAGAATACCCGCTGTGAGTGGAAAATCCTTTCTAGATATTCAATGAGAGTGAAAACGGATACAGTAATCAAAAGATCATAATCATGTTTATATAATTCAAGTGCGATAATAGTATATTTAAAATATTTAAACATCTCTTCATCCATTCTGCCTCTACTCGGCTACGGCACACCATGCTCTTGCCAGATTATGGTGCATAGTGCTGCTCTCTGATAGAAGTGATGCACAGAATGTGTTCCTCTTGCAGACGACTCTTGTTTGAGGGAAAGTGGTCTTATTTCCACATACTCAAGCATCTCACACGCAGGCTTCAAGATGTATATCGTTATGCAAATGTTGTTTGATTTGCATCTATGATACGAAAGGGTGCCTTCCCTATTCTTATAAATTAAGGGTAGCTGTTGCTAACGCTAATCTCATCAGCAAACTTACCACTGATTTGAAATCATCCTAATTTCAATTATGTCATAAGATACGACATCATCAAACATGTAATAGAATAGTTCATAGCCATTAATAAAAAATAGAGTAAAGTTTGACCCAGAATCACACATCTACACGTTGAACGATTCCTTAGAAAGATTGATGAAATCTCTGTACATTAGAGCTTAAAAAAGATCATAAATCATCGCCAAAGGAATCGATTTTCGCCAAGTCATATCCACTTAATGTTATATATAACATAATTGGAATCGAGATGCTAGCTAAAGATGAAGTTATCATTTTGATGCGTCATGGGGTGATAGCCATCGGATAGATCCTCGTATCATAGAAGCTAATTTAAGAGCAGTTGTACGTTTTCTCGGGCAAATGTAGTTAACTGAATCATAGAGAATCAAACAATGTTTTCAGGAAACTAATTTTTTTTTTTGTTAATTGAGCAGAGAGAGCAAGTTAACTTTTCGAATACAATTTGCTATGGAACTCTCTACATAGACATATTTTTGATTCTAATTCAATTGGTGAAAAAGAGACTATTCTACAGCCATTGGTTCATTATTCCAGTGACTATAAAATATAGTATCAAAATATAATTTTGCGATAAAACTTAACAAAACTGTAAAAGGGTTACTTATTGAAATTGAAAATCAACATGACTGACTAGCAACTAAATGTCAACCCTTGATAGACGAGCCTCGTTACCGTTTGATTGTATTGTTATATGTTTTTATTTGAACGAGCATTCCCATTCCGTAGCACGCTTATACACATAAAGTGCGACAAATTGATTTCATTTGTCACTAATCACGAGTTCAATTATTTCTCATCCTGCAGTATAGTGCTTTGTAAATCAATATTTTTAATATTTGATGAAACAAAACGATGAAGGGGAAGCTTATCAGTTATGGTACAAATTCAATCGCGAATGAATCCATCTTAAGTATGATTTGACTCTTCTTACAAATTTTGATACATCCCAATATTACACATACAGCAAAAAATAAATTTTAATATTACATCAATAATGTCGAAAATATCATGTAATTTTTATGACCACAACAATAAACAAATGCAGTAAAAGCAGCATAATGTCAGTTCATGCACTGTATTAATGATAATTTTGTCAATTTTGGCAAGTAATATTACACCATATTTTCGACATGATTGAAGTCATGTACTTTGATGTGATATCAAAATTATTTTTTTGCTGTGCAGATAAAAATTCTGAATTTTAATAATGATGTAAACTTGTATTTCATTTCACGCAACCGAGCAACTTGTAATCAATGTTGTTTACAAAGATGGGCATTTGTATACAATATTTGCTACATTGCATGAAATGTCTCAGAACTTTACATGATTTATAATGTAAACTTATATGATATGTGACGCTCCATTTTTGTGCATCATACTGAACAGAAATTAACACTACTTTTTTTAACTGTGTAGATTTGACTAAAATCAGTTTCTGATAACTATTCCAGGATAAGGTACACCGGGGCAAGCTGAAATGAATTTTTCAAAGTTGCACTTTGAGGCTATTTGAAACAATAATAAAATAACATAAATCTGATATTTCTGCATCAAAAGTCTCGTGAAAGCATCTTCAATCATGAATTATAACTAAGAACGAAGAAACTAAACAATTTATAAGGAGGCCAATATGGTGTGTTTTATTTCATCTTACCCCATACAGTGTACCAAATATATTAGAGCAGTTTTACGATGAAGATTCTCATCTATTTATTCCTTAATCATGTGTATTCATGTACAAATAATATTTTGAGGTCTTTATAAACCCCTGATACAAGTATGCCCTGAAGAACATCGTGGGTAGTTCACATCCAGAAAAACAGCAATGAAGTGAAAATGAATTATCCATACATTCTATTTTTGACAATTAACGCTATTAAAAATGTTTTTATTGGTTCAATGATCATAGTAATACCTCAATAGGCGCACCACATATTATCTGTGAGTTTACAATGTATTTATGTATTAAATTTCAACAAAAGGGAAACATACTAAAATATTCGGATACAGCCGAACAGCTTAACAGCCGAAAATTACTTTATGCTGCATAATACAAGCTGCTGATGAAAAATGCATTTCATATAGATACACAGTTCGAAAAAGTAGTGTAAATTTCCGTTCAATATTTTTTTTTTTCCTTTGGTTTGTTTTTTCCGTCGATCTTGTTTTCCGTGCTGAGCACCAATGCTACCGACGTGCCAGGAAGGCAGCTCCCACACCTGGCCCCTACCTATTGACCCATCAACTCATGAACCGGGGACCAACGGCTTTACTTCCCATCCGAAGGAAGGCGTGATCAGAGATGTTATGCCTCAGAACATCCCGGCGGCGCCGACTGGGATTGAACCCAGGCCTGCTGGGATGAGAGGTAAGCACGCTTACCACTACACCATCGGCGCCGTTATTTTCCGTTCAATATGATGCACACAAAAGGAGCGTCACATCACCGACAAACCGACATGAAACTAAAACTTAACTCTTGATCGAGAATCCATAACGGTGGATTCAAATGTGCAGCGATCCCATCTGTCAAAACCATAGAAATTTGTTATCTAGATGAAAATAATTTGCCCGGAATAGATTAATCACGAACCAACTCAAACATTTAGTATGTGTGTTCGTGGCTAGGATACACATTTTTCGCGAACACAACGGCAGATGTCAGTTTTGTGCTTTGATCAGAAATTTGATGATACTTTTTATGATCATTCATGTCGGTTTGTCGGTGGTCACATATCATATACATTCTGACACATTTCATGCAATGTAGCAAATATTGTATACAAAAGCCCATCTTTGTAAACAACATTGTTTGCAAGTTGCTCGGTTTATTTTTTTATTTTTATTAATTACTTTATTTGTACAGGCTCAATCGAATAAACTTTACAGAGCCGAATTATCATTTTCGTTATACATTATTGATGTCTTATATTATATATAAGTTAAAGGAGCTGGACCGGATACTCGCGGTTGTCTCGAGGTTAGTGGAGATTTACAATTTTTTTGGATGGGAAAAGGGAGAGGGAGGTTTGAAATGTGGTTTTCGATACAAATATTTAATTAATCCTAAAACATGAACTAATTTCTATTCATCTTGAAAACAAACATTAAAAAAAACTACACGCACAATACACAAACTAAACACAAGGTTAATAAAACTTACAATCTAAGGTTAGTATTCTTAAAGTAAACATATATGAGTTTCATAAACTCCAGATCACGTCTAGCCAAAATATCCCGAACTGGAACATTAGGTTGTCTACCTCGAGCCCGAAGGGAATCGCACAGCTCAGATCTGACTCCACGATGCTCAGCACAAGACCAAAGGATGTGATCGGCGTCTTGGTAACCTTGTCCACATTCACAGAGATTGCTGTCTCCCAGACCAACACGGAACAAGTGAGCGTTTAACGAATAGTGATTGGACATGAGGCGAGACATCATACGAATGAAGTCTCGACCCACATCCAACCCCTTGAACCAAGGACTCTTCGACACCTTAGGGATGATCGAATATAGCCATCGTCCCAAACTCCCTTCACTCCACTTATTCTGCCAGCTGACGAGTGACTGTTGACGATAAATGAAGAAAAATTCGTTGTAGGCGATTTGTCGATCGTAAATATCGCCTTCCATAGCGCCCACCTTAGCAAGTGAGTCCGCCATCTCATTGCCCGGAATCGAGCAATGAGATGGGACCCATGCAAAGGTGATGACAAAAGATCTTAAAGATAAAGCACTTAAAAGCGCTCGTATTTTCATGAGAAAATACGAGGAGTGCTTTACCGGCCTCATGGATCGAATAGCCTCGACAGAACTGAGACTATCCGTAAAAATAAAATAGTGATCTGGTGCAAGTGAGGCGATCGTTTCTAGCGTATAGTGTATTGCCGCCAGTTCAGCAACATATACGGAACAAGGAGCTTGAAGCATTCGAGAGGCGCTATGAATTTCGTTAAAAATACCAAAACCAGCGGACGACTCTATTAGTGATCCATCTGTGAAGAACGATCTTGCGGAATCAACTTGGCCAAACTTTGCAGCGTAAATTGACGGAACAATCATGGAACGATGATGTTCTGGGATCCCACGAATCTCCCGCGTCATAGATAAATCAAAACTAACTGAATTGCCGAAGTCAGAGAAGCATACACGATGAGGATTATGCTGTGAAGGGCTGACATCCTGTGTTATGTACACGTAGTACAATGTCATAAAACGAGTTTGGGGGTTTAGCTCAAGAAGCTTCTCAAAGTTTGCAATCACCAGTGTGTTCATAATTTCACAACGGGTGAGGAGCCTGAGGGATAATTCCGAAAACCGATCAGATAGTGGCAACATGCCCGCTAACACTTCGAGACTCATCGTATGAGTCGAGTGCATGCATCCTAACGCGATACGAAGACAGCGATACTGGATCCGTTCCAGTTTGATGATGTGCGTTTTAGCCGCCGACTGGAAGCAAAAACTACCGTACTCTAAAACCGATAAAATCGTTGTCCGGTACAACGTCAGAAGATCTTGTGGATGGGCTCCCCACCACGTTCCGGTAATTGATCGAAGGAAATTGATCCTTAGTTGGCATTTTCGTCTCAGATACTCAATGTGTGATCTCCAGGTGCATTTGGAATCGAACCAGACCCCGAGATATTTAAAACACATGGAATGAGTGATCGGTTTACCCAAAAGTTGAAGCTTCGGTTGTGCTGGGCTATGCTTCCTAGAAAAAACGACTAACTCAGTTTTCTCCGTGGAGAATTCGATACCTAGCTGAATAGCCCAAGTAGACAAATTGTCTAAGGTATCCTGTAAGGGTCCTTGCAGGTCGGCCTCTCTGGGCCCTGTCATAGACACAACTCCGTCATCTGCAAGTTGTCTCAACGTGCAGTTGTCACTTAGACAATTGTCAATTTCTCTGACGTAGAAATTATACAAAAGGGGGCTTAAACATGAGCCCTGGGGGAGGCCCATGTAACTAAATCGAGAAGCTGTAGAGTTTCCATGAGAAAAGCTCATATGTTTCTCTGACAGCAAATTGTACAAAAAGTTATTAATTAATGGAGAAAGGCCACATGCGTGGAGTTTGTCTGAAAGGACCTCAACCGATACTGAATCAAAAGCCCCCTTAATATCCAAGAACACAGAAGCCATTTGCTCTTTTTTAGCAAAAGCCAACTGAATTTCGGTGGAAAGCAACGCGAGACAGTCGTTCGTTCCCTTGCCCCTACGGAAACCAAATTGAGTATCTGAGAGTAGGTGGTTCGTCTCAACCCATTTGTCCAAGCGAAAAAGGATCATTTTCTCCAACAATTTTCGAATGCACGATAACATCGCGATGGGACGATACGAGTTATGATCTGAAGCCGGTTTTCCAGGCTTTTTAATGGCTATAACTCTCACTTGCCTCCAATCATCCGGAACAATATTGAGCTCTAGGAACTGACAAAACAAGTTCAACATGCGCCTCTTAGCGACGTCTGGGAGGTTCTTCAACAAGTTGAACTTGATTCTATCAGCCCCCGGAGCCGAATTGCCACACGAAAGGAGCACGAGTGAGAGCTCCAGCATTGAAAAAGGCTGGCTGATCTCGTCTACCGAATTCGTCGTTTTGCGAGGAATCATCCGTGCCGGCACGGAATCAGGACATACTTTTCGTGCGAACTTAAGAATCCAACGATCTGAGTACTCCTCGCTCTCGTTGTTTGAAGACCGGTTACGCATCCTTCGCGCCGCATTCCACAGCGTATTCATCGACGTTTCGCGCGATAATCCGTCCACGAATTGCCGCCAGTATCCGCGTTTCTTGGCTTTGATGAGGCTTTTGAGTTCGCGTTCAAGAGTCGAGTACGCTTCGAAATACACGGGTGTTCCACGTTTCCGGAAAAGCTTAAACGCGTCGGACTTTTTACGATAAACCTCTGTGCATTGGTGGTCTCACCAAGGGGAAGGAGGTTTCCTACGCAAAGACGTTCCAGGAACCGACCGAGTTTGAGCTCGAAGCGCGCTGTCCAAGATCAGATTGGAGAGGAAGTTATATTCCTCCAACGGTGGAAGCCCTTCTACCGACGACACGGCTTCCTCTATCGCGGTCTTGAACGTTGTCCAATCGATATTACGGGTGAGGTCGTACGCGACGTTAACGGATTCCGACGGATTGAACCCACTGGCAATCGAAATTTTGATCGGCAAGTGATCACTACCGTGGGGATCTTGGATCACATTCCACGTGCAATCCAACGATAATGAGTTAGAGCAAAGTGTGAGGTCTAATTTACTTCCATTCGAGGATGGTCCAGCCAAACGTGTTACTTCTCCATTGTTAAGTATTGTCATATTGAAGTTATCACAGAGGTCATATATAAAAGTAGAACGGTTGTCATCATACAGTTCCCCCCAGCCTGTACCGTGGGAATTGAAATCTCCCATGATCAACCGTGGAGCAGGAAGTACCGAACATATATCTGAAAGTTGTTTTCGATTAACAACGGCTCTAGGAGGAATATAAACAGAAGCAATACAAAGGCTCTTACCTTTAAAAATAGCCTGACATGCGATAACTTCAATACCTGGAAATTGTGGAAGATTCACTCTATAGAAGGAATGGCACTTTTTGATCCCCAAAAGTACCCCTCCTCCACGCGAATCCCCACGATCCAGTCGAATAATGTTAAAATCATAAAAAGGAAGATCAATATCTGAAGAGAGCCAAGTTTCACAAAGAGCAAATGCATCACAATCATTATTGTGAACTAAAAACTTAAAAGAGTCTAATTTAGGAATAAGACTTCGACAATTCCACTGTAGAATAGTGATCAAATCCCCGACCTCGTTTGGAAAATTATCCATCGAAGGAAATGATTGCTGCAAGGAGGGGCCATTTCAATGTCAATTGCTTTAAGAGGGTCTTCACAGTAGGAAGCATTGCCAGAACAATGCTTTTCAGAGGATCAGAAATATTCAGGTACTTGAGGATATCAAGGGTACAATTTTATCAAATGAGAACAACCCAGATAAAGAAGGGGCTTCTGTTCTTAAAAATGGGACATCAGGGGTTTTGGATGTCCCCGGGAGAGGTGGAAAATCCTGGGTATAGTCAGTTCTTCTGAATCCAGGAGGAGTAGAAACTTCCTTTTTTTAAACCACTCCTTGATTTGGGCAAGCTGATTTGAGGTTCTTCATTCTCAACTTTCCGCGAACGGATGCATTTTCGTTTCCGTGCTGAAAAAAGGAAAGAAGTTCCCTCCTCAGCCAAGTCAGAGTCAGTCTCGTCATCTGACAAAAGAGAAAAGGGATTTTTGTCGTTGGTCGATGGCGTGGCCGTCTTAAGCATTTCTGCAAAAGACTGCCGGGAACGTTCCTTAAGTAAGCGTTGTAATTTCTCCCCGCGTTGTTTGTACACCGGGCATGACGAGATACCATGAGGAGTTCCCTTACAGTACACGCATTTTGGTGCAGTGACTGTGCAGGCGCCATCCTCGTGCTTCTCCCCGCATTTGGAACAGCGTGCCTTGCTGCCACAGTGGGACGCCGTATGTCCCAACTGCTTACAGTTTTGGCAGTTCATGACCCGGGGAACGAACAAGCGCACAGGTAGTCGAAGTTTTCCCAGCTCGATGTAGTGAGGAAGGGCTGAACCAGAAAAGGTCACACGGAACGAGTCTGTGGGGGTAAAACTCTTTTTACCCTCGCTGACAGATACTGAGCCCAGTTTTTGGACATCCAGTATCTTCACCGGGGGAAGCAAACGGTTCTTGAAACGGCCAACCGCCTGCTTCTCCAAGATCTCGGGGGTCAGACTCGCTTCGGTGACCACACCTTCGATCTCCACATCACGAGCTGGGATGTAAACTCTATACTCGAGCGTGAAGAGCTGGGAGGCAGCAATCTCGTTAGCCTGCTTCAGGATAGAGACGGAGACACGAAGTTTATTGTGCCTAACCTTCGTGATTTCAGTCACGGCCGAGTATCGCTTCGTCAGATCATTCGTAATTTGCATTACATTCAAAGGTTTGTTTCTGGGCTGAAAGTAGACAACCCATGGGCCAGTCGAGTCATCTGGATAGGCTCGCGATCGGGGGTTTATCTGAGCCTGTCCTTTGCCAGACTGAGACGATGAACCAGGGATGACATCATCTTTCTTCTGAGATGACGTACGTTTTCGACCCTTCTTGCCATCGCGTGGCAAAGTGGTGTCATCTTCCGACAAAACGTCCATTTCGTCTTGCGACAAAATGTCCATTTTGCCGTACTAGTGGGAGCGAAAAACGCTCTACCACTGAAACGATAATCACTCGGACACAATACACAAAAAAAAAACTACAAACACAGAACACAAACTTAAAATTTAACAGATGGGCGAAAGAGAGAAACAAGAACAAAAACTTATCTGATACTCCTAAAGGGTGTCCATGATGAAATTGCCACACACAAAATTGATTCGCAAAATTCGAGTTTTCATCCGATTGCCATCAAATTTTCAGGGATTGAGAAATAACTATTAAACTTCATTTTACCATTTTACTCGTATTTTATTTACAGTCCATACGCAAATGCCCGCACCTTGGCCTTAACCCCGGCCATAAGATTCTGCACAACCCGTGAATCAACCGTTTTTTGCATGTAAACCCATACTTTCTTCAGTTCCTCGACTGTCTTCACTACCTTAGGTCGTTTAAGAAGGTGCTGCTTCATAATCGCCCAGTACTTCTCGATGGGGCGGAGCTTCGGAGTGTTGGGAGGGTTGAACATTTTCGGCACGAAATTGACCTTATTGTCCGCATACCACTTCAGCACGTCCTTGGAGTAGTGGCATGAGGCCAAATCCGGCCAGAAGATTGTTGGGACGTTGTGGGCCTTCAGGAGAGGAAGCAGCCGCTTCTGGAGGCACTCTTTTATGTACACCCGTCCGTTCATCGTGTCCTGGGTCACGAAAGGTGCACTCCGCTTCCCGCACGTGCAGATGGCTTGCCAAACCAGGAATTTCTTCGCAAATTTGGACATCTTCTGAGTGCGGACATGCTCCGGAACGCTGAACTTATCCTTGGCCGTGAAAAACAGGTTGCCGGGGATCTGTTTGAAGTCGGCCTTCACATATGTTTCGTCGTCCATGATGCAGCATTCAACTTTCGTCAGCATGTTGAGGTACAACTTCCTGGCACGGGTTTTGGCGGACTTGTTCTGCTTCTCGTCGCGATTAGGGGCCTTTTGTACCTTGAACGTTCGAAGCCCAGCCTTAGTTTTGGCCTTCTGGACAAAACTTCGGCTTAGGTGCAGCTTTTTAGCCACATCCCTAACGGAGGCGTTCGGATTTCGGTTGAAGGCCCCAACTACGCGGTTGTGATTTTTGGTGTTGTACGGAATACTTTTTCCTTCACTTCTGGGCTTCCGATCGGTGGTCAACCGTTCCTCGAACCACTTAATCACTCGCGACACCGTGGAATTCGCGATTCCCAACGTTTTAGCGATGGAACGATGCGAGAGATCCTTGTTCTCGTGATGAATGCGCAAGATTTTATCACCAACGAGCTGTTCTTTCGACTCCATTTCCGCGAGTTTTGATCACAGGACTTTAAAACTTGCAGGATGTAAATAATGCACTATGAACTAAATCCACCCAAATTTTCATTAAATTCTACCCAACGGTTAAAAAGTTAGAGCAATTTCATAGTGTGGCAATTTCATCGTGGACACCCTTTATACTACTACCACCGAGCGTTTAAACAGCAGCAGCGGAGCGACGCGCAGCGTGGGTGATCTTCGATCAGCGTGTGCGGGCGGTCTTCGTTGGTGTGTGCTTGTATGAGGGTCGGCACTCAGCTGAACACACGATGATAGATGAGCGGTGTAAATGCGGAGGCAGATGCTGACACTCGATGACGATGATCCGTGTGCAGGTATGCGTTACCACGCACCGATGGTGCGCAAAATGGTTGGCGAATTGGCAATCGCCAAAACAATTTTCCTTCCGATGATGCCGAAAACACACTTTCTTCTCAGAAAAAAACTCACTTTTAGTTAATTGTTTAACTGGGAACTATGTCAGGAAACACTAAGCGAGAAAAACTGATAATTTAAATCAAGTGAATATCGAGAAAACTTCCAAAATAGCGGAGCGCGAACTAAGTCGACCGTACTTCTTGCTAGGACGCAGTGGAGTGTGAAGTTGCTCGGTTGCGTGAAATGAAATACAAGTGTACGTGAATGAATATATACATCACAATTAAAATTCAGAATATTTATATGAGTAGGATAACTCATCCTCCCTTTTCTATAATAAAAACAGAAGATTCTATTGTTTTATATATTGTGGATATTTTACGGGATCCTATCGCTGTTTCCCGGCTGTCTACAAACAAATTGAAATTATGTTTTGTATTGAGCATGTGATTTTCGCCATTTTAACTAGTGTACTCATTTAGGTTACCCCATGAGGTGTAAACATGTGGAGCAAGTTGAAATGTTTTTAATGTTTATGAAAAACTTATTCGTGACTAGACTTTTCTATATCATCACTCTAACAAGCAGCATATGCTTCCCTAGTGCTGAATAAACTGGATAAAATTAAGAAAATTCAAATTGTATGAGAAAAAAATGTTTTTAAAATTAAAAAAAAAATCTGAGGGGCACGCTAGGCTGGTTGAAAAAACCTGATTTGAAGTTGAGTCATACGATGCGTTTAGTCTTTTTTTCGCCAATGATCGTCAATAAGTTCGGACGTATTTTCATTTGGCTCCGCGTTTTTAATTGGTGCGATTTTTGTTTTGTTTTTACCTTTGGTGTTTCAGTTATTCTTACTTGCATACATCATGGTTTGCGAAATTTGTGCTTGCGACACTTCTGTCAACTCGGTCATGTGGACGTGTGCAGGTTGCCCAAGAATGTTCCACGCAACCTGCAGTTCGGAAGAAGAACAGGAAGGTATCGGACTTTACATCGTACGTACTACCACGCTACTTGATACTGCAATGATGTCAACAAAGGAGAATGTTAATGTGGCTGTCAAATCCTTGACATCAGAGCTATCAACTGACCTACGTAACTTAAATGATGAGATTAGCCATCTCACCCAGCTCTCTTTAGATACCGCGGCAAGTTGCACAATGCAAACAAATTCAATGTTGAAGCTTGAAATACTCGATGAGGTTAAGGCGCTGTCTGCCAACATAGCACACCATACTGCATCGCTACCATCTTCTCCCGACTTACACCCCAGTTTGGAGGAACAAGGAAAAGTACGCTGATAGTTCAAAGTGGCGTCTTCTGGGTACGATGAGAGTATGGAAGAGTATGAGCGGAAGCTAAAGCGTTCGAATCAGCAAAAACAGGCTGATAATGCAAAAAGGCGCCGAAAGCAACAAAGCAGACATCATCAAAACATCAACAACTTTAGCTTACGAAATCACCGCAACAATCACAACAACAATAACAACGACAACAACAACAATCGGAGGACAATTTTTGGCTTCACCAATAACCACGATGACAATAATTACAAAAGCTCTAATTTGCTCCCCCACTGATCGAGAGCTTCTAACTGTGGCAAAGGATCACTTCTCCAGACCTCCGGTTTACACCGTCGATGCGATGTTTTCCCTTGATTTGTTATCCGTCGATCTTGTTTTCCGTGCTGAGCACCAATGCTACCGACGTGCCAGGAAGGCAGCTCCCACACCTGGACCCTACCTATCGACCAATCAACTCATGAACCAGAAGCTTTATTTCCCTTCCGAAGGAAGGCATGATCAGAGATGTTATGCCTCAGAACATATCGGCGGCGCCGACTGTGATTAAACGCAGGCCTGCTGGGGGTGAGAGGTAATCACGCTTACCACTACAACACCGGCGCCGCTGCAGTCGATCTGATTTGAAAAAGGTGAAATATTAAACCCTTACCCGGTTGGCGGTACTGCGAATTTAAATTAGCTGTTTCGTGTTTTTGTCGATGACAACAGTGTTGCCGAACCGACCGATTTTCGAGATTTGACGAACTCGTAGGACCAAGAAGAAGAGGCTATTAATTTTAATAGTTTTAAGTGTTCAGGGATCACGCCTTCCTTCGGATGGGAAGTAAAGCTGTTGGTCCCCGGTTCATGAGTTGATGGGTCGATAGGTAGGGTCCAGGTGTGGGAGCTGCCTTCCTGGCACGTCGGTAGTATTGGTGCTCAGCACGGAAAACAAGATCGACGGAAAAAACAAACCAAAGGAAAAAAAAAAAAGTGTTCAGGGAATACAGCATCGCAATGTTCAAATGAAAGCAAGGAGTTACTCGTCTATTGCCAAAATTTTAATAGAATGAATAGTGCTTTCAAAGTGAACGAAATTTATAAACAAGTATCTGTATGCAATTTTCATGTAATTTTAGCAACGAGTAAAGAACAAAGAAGATTTGGATTGATTCAATGTTTTTAGGGATGATCGTGATAAAACGCTATAAAAAAAAAAAGTGGTGGAGGTGTCATAGTGGCACGTTAGTGTTGACTATGAATCTGAACAAATATCATCTTGGAAGTGTAAGGAGTTTGACCACGTTTGGGTCAAATGTTTCCTTGAAGATTAAGTTCATATTTTTGCGGCAGTATATTTTCCTCCAGAATATGCAAAGCATTTCGGCAGATTCATTCGAATTTTTTAACTTGCTGATAATATTACTTCGAAATGTGAGGCGGAAGCAAATGTTAACATATACGGAGATTTTAACCAACGCTCAGTGAATTTTATTGTTGATGACGACAATGAATCTTTGTTGATACCGATTATAGGAGAAAATGAAACACTTCCTACACTGTTCGAGAAAAGTGCAGAAATCCGACTCAACAAAAAAAAAAATCACATAAAACATCAAAATAACTTCCACTTAGATTTCTTAATCACTAATATGACCTGCATTTCTGGGTATCAGAGTCACCCGCCCCTCTTTGGAAAAATGAAGTGTTCCACACTGCTATTGAATACTGCATATTCATACATGAAAATGGCAACATTTGATAACAATTTATTTGAAACATACTTCGACTTTCATAAAGCAAACTATGTACTTCTCAAAGGAATAATTAGCCGGTATTGACTGACACACTACAATACGTAATCTTGACATAGAACAGGCAGTGGATACATTTTATCAAATTATTTTTAGAATTCTGCAACAGACAATGTCCTTGAATCAGAGGAAACCTACAAATTCCAAGACACCAGTTTTTACATTTTATCTAGAAATATGCGATCAAATGAATGAAGAAATGAAAATATCATACAATGAACATAATATCAAGGTAGAACATAATATTAAAACAGACCCAAAATTATTTTTTACTATGTTAGCGGGAGACAAAAATCGAAGAACTTTCCTTCTAAAATACAGTTAGATAACAGAACCGGCAACACATCTAGTGAGATCAGTAATTTATTTGCTGACTTTTTTCAGAACAATTACACAACTCATGACGAGAATGATCGCGATTATTAATATTTTCTAATATTCCGGAGCCAATGATGGATATTACAGTTAACAATTTATCCTTCAAAGAAATCTTGCATGCTCTGGAGTCCTTGGATACGTCAAAAGGCCCTGGTCCAGATGGTTTACCACCTATTCTTCTCAAAACACTTTCAAAAAATTAGTAAATCCTTTATTTTGGTTGTTTTATTTATCATTAAACGTCAGCGTGCTGCCTCCAATTGGGAAGGAATCATTTTTAATCCCTATTTTTAAAAATGGAAAACAATCGGATATCACAAACTATCGCGGGGTTGATATATTACACTGGAACCTCCATTTACAAACCAAACCAGGGTTTCGTAGATCGAATTAGTGCGAAAAAAACCTCGTTATTTGGGATTTACTTTGTAAAAAGAGGTATCTACCATTCCTAAACTTTTCCTGTCCATCAATGCCAACATTTTTTCCCAAGTTAAATCTCTCATTACCAGTAAACAACATGGATTTGTTAAAGTTCAATCTACAGCTACTAATTTGATACATTTTGCAACATATGCTTTAAATGTAATGGATAAGGGAAATTACGTAGAAACATTATATAATGATTTTAGTAAAGCGTTCAATAGAGTGGATATACCACTGTTGAATTTCAAGTTATCTAATTTAGGTTTTAATTACGGCAATGGATCGAGTCATACTTGTCAAGGAGAACGCAAAGAGTAAGATTTGAATGAAAATTGTCGTCTGTCATTCATGTGACATCTGGTGTGCCACAAGGTTGACATCTTGGTACACTACTATTCATCTTATTTGTCAATGATATAGAGTACATTTTGAAGCTGCTGCAGGTTTCAATATATGCAGACAATTTGAAACTTTTCATGGAAATTTCTAAAGCATCTGATCTACAGCTATTTCAGCAAGAAGTTGACATTTTTTACACTTGGTGTAAGAAGAATTTGTTAGAGCTTATCGTTAGCAAATGTAATTCTGTATCGTTTACAAGAAAGCATGCCATAGTAAATGACACAATTTCCCTTGCTGAGAAAACAGTTGAAAGGTGTAATCAAGTAAAGGACTTTGGCATTATTCTCGACTATAAGTTGTCATTTGTTGATCACTACAATAACAGAATATATAAAGTAAGTAACATGCTAGGGTTTATCGAAAGATTTAGTCTGCATTTCAATGATCCTTATACTATCAAAACATTGTATGTGGCCTATGTGAGACCTCTTCTTGAATAATGTAGCATATATAAACTGCATGTTTACAATTTCAGAAAACTAACAATTATAAATTTTTAAATTTTGTCGAACCTCTTAACAGAATCCTTTTATAAAGAGCTTTGAGTGTGTTGGTTTAGTTCCATTTAATTTTGTTACTACCAGTAACGGGAGTAACCCGTTGCTACACCACTATTTGGCACTGATGAAGTCTGCAAGTAGTAGACGAAATACGCGTATCTATCAAAAGATAAGCAATTATAGCGGAACTAAAAGGAAATAATCCAACACACTCACAGCTCTTCCGTTAAGAGGTTCGACAAAATTAAAAAAAAAAACATGATTGTTAGTTTTCTGAAATTGTAAACATGGGTTTAAAAAATAACACAAAAAATGTTAAACAATCGTATGAATAGTTTGATTAACAAAATTAATATGTTTTTTTTAGTTGGTGTGTATAATCATAGAGAATTAAAAAAATAACAATTATTTGGTTTGATGCAAAATAAAAATGTATCCAGGTGTTCCAGCTGTATATATATGAGTACGAAAAATGTTGTTAATGGCATTTTAGAGCAAACGCAATGTAAACATTGTAGACATTTCTAAAATTGTAAAATTTTGCTATGTTGCTCACAAATGGGGTTCAATACTTGCCGAAGAAAACATCCAGCAAAGTAGACAAACAAAAAAGTTGTGACCTAAGCTGTGTGTCCGTTTTAAAAAGTGAACATTCATGGAGAAATATTTACATACATTTGATATAAAGCGTATTTGATTGGAGCTACGTCGATTTGAATCAAAACTTTTCTCAAATTATCAACTTGTTATTTTAACAATCGAATTTGACAATTTTGGTATGACACATCTAGTGAAATTCAAATAACCATATCGGTTTTTAAAAGTAGTCAGTGTCATAAGCCATTTACCCTTACAATAATTAGTCATTGTTTGTACGGTACAGTTATCACTCTCATTCTTTAAACCGTAAACTGAGTTGACAAGAGCTGACACCGTTCAATAAAAAAAAATAGTCGCTTCATGGTTAAAATCACATTAATATATATAAAAAAAAATAAACAATATATTCAATACACATACAAATACCTGAGCAGCGCCGGTGGTGTAGTGGTAAGCGTGATCACCTCTCACCCCAGCAGGCCTGGGTTCAATTCCAGTCGGCGCCGCTGAGATGTTCTGAGGCATAACATCTCTGATCACGCCTTCCTTCGGGAAGTAAAACCGTTGATGGTTCGATAGGTAGGGTCCAGGTGTGGGAGCTGCCTTCCTGGCGTCGGTAGCATTGGTGCTCAGTACGGAAAACAAGATCGACGGAAAACAAAACAAGGAAAAAAAAACATACTTATACCTTTCAAACTAGTATTGATCAACACATATAATTATATTTCACAATCATTCTAATATATAGAGGACAATATTTATGGGTCCGTTAATGATAATATTTTTTTAACGGATTTCTGATGTTGTTATTTTGTTGGAAAGCATATTAGTTTGCCATTCTTCAAATGATAATTTCACAGTTGATACAATTGTTAAATCAATTTTTGGATTTAAAATCATTGTCTAGTTGGTCAGTTAAGACTGATTGATTTCTCCTTACATATCTTGCATTGAAAATATTATAATCCGGATTTTACGGTGCAATGGCAAAAAAGGTGGTGGGTGAGAAATATCGCGGAGCATCGCATCGCCGAGCCTAAAGCACTATAGAACATTGCAATGCTTGGTAGTCCTAAGTTAGAGAAAAACAACCGTCAGTCTATTGGAATTTTTCGAAGAAATCTACCGCGTTGTCTCGATACCATTGTAGAACTTCTCCGCTGTAGTGGCAGCTTGCCAAATCAGGCCAAAACTTCACAGGTGTGAGCCTTAATGTACGGAAGAATATTTTTTTCTTTTGGTGTCTTTTAACTACTAGATTCTGCTTCAGTATCTGGTTGCTTACTGGCCCGAAAAAATCGAAATCATTCTCTCTGACGAATCCTTCTGACCGTGCTTTGGCTGGCATTGATTTTCTTGACGGTATCATAATCCGACAGCCCTGGGTTTGCCCTAACCGTTCTCAACACCTTCAAATATAGCTTCCGATCCTTAGTTCCTGCTATGATCATGCCGATCGATAGTATGCCACTCACGGAACCTTTTGACTGCACACGGTCGATTTAGCCATCTTCAATGACTTCGCGATTTTTAAACCTGACTACGTCGGATTTTCCAAGTGGGTGTTCAAAATTAGTTTTCGGTTCGCGGCTTCCATCAAGTATAACTTTTTTTAAACAAAATGTAACGCCTTATCACATACTCGAAAATTCTTGGGCTTGACACCCAACCCCATGTTGATGCATATTTCTGTATTACTTAGTTTTACGCTTGGCAAATTATTGATTTAGTGTAATGAGAGAGAGAAGGATTAGTAATTTCCATTTAATTCCACTCCCTTATTTGCTTATCCTTGACAGATACGCGTATTTCGTCTACAATGTGCAGACTTCTACGGTGTCTTGTACTAATACTCGAGTATTAGTACAAGACACTGAAGAAGTCTCCACATTGTAGACGAAATACGCGTATCTGTCAAGGTTAATCAAATAAGGTAGTGGAATTAAATGGAAATTACCAATCCTTCTCTTTCTCATTATACAGGTATTTCACTAAGACATTCATTCATCAGGATTGATTGAGTATCAATTTATTTTATTAATTAATTTAAAATTTAAAATTTTAAATAAAAGAAGAAAAAGCAAATCAACTTATTCCTAAATTGACAAATATATAGGATTGACTAAATGGCAGTATTGGCGCTTCTCTCCTCGAGTTGTTTCAATAAGCTTCAAAAAGGAGAATTAACTTATTGTGCGATCCCGTTTGGCATGATGATGTTTGGTATAATGCACCACTTAGTAACCACCAATGGTAAGCGTGATTATCTCTCACCCCAGCAGGCCTCGGTTCAATCCCAGTCGGCGCCGCCGGGATGTTCTGAGGCATAACAACTCTGATCACGCCTTCCTTCGGAAAGGAAGTAAAACCGTTGGTCCCCGGTTCATGATTTGATGGGTCGATATATAGGGTTCAGGTGTGGGAGCTGCCTCCCTGGCGTCGTAAGCATTGTTGCTCAGCACGGAAAACAAGATCGACGGAAAACAAATTAAGGGTATAATTCTGTTTTGCATAATGGTCATCTGGCATAAATGTGGCAAAACTCTACCATTTAGGCTGTACTTCAAAGAAAAAACAGCTCTTGATGAAAGGAAGGGAAATAATTATTTAATGGATATATTTTCTCCTTTTGAGCATGAGCCGTTCTTTCATATTTTACGTTAACCAGATCATACTATAAAAGTAGTAGTATTCCATAACGGCAATAAAATGCATTTATCAGATTATGCAAAACGGTTGATTTCACAAATGCCCATTAGGCCAATCGACATTATGCGAAACGGCATTATGGCAAGTGGGACAGAGCCATAAGGCTAATATCCAGGGTTCATACTATTGTCATTTTTTAAACAGACTTACATCTATTGTATTGTTCATCTGTTTACTCACCTACCCATAGAAAGTACCTACTACGAGAAGGAAAATTTTTGCATTTTAAAATTATTGCTTTCGATTGCTCTTGAAAATTATTCTATGTTAGACAGATTTAATATATTGGTGAAATGGTTTATTCGGTAAATGGTTCATGCGGGCGAACGGTATTCGGGCTAGAGGAATTCTGGTGAACGAAATTCGGGTGAATATAATTCTGGAGAACGGAGTTCTGGCGAACGAAATTCAGGTGAACGAATCATCATTATCAAAACATGAGATTTTTGGAAAAAAATAGAGTACAGTGATTGTCATATAGGATACTCTGGATCATATCCGAGCATGTTTCGAGTGCCGCCGGGGAATTGACCAGCTTCTGGCATGAAATCAAATCCATTGACACATTACATTACATGAGAAATAAAGAATAATCATTATTGCCCTAATCTTATCGTGAGGGTTCAGCTCAAGATGGAATACTCACGGTCCGCTAGTGTTGGTGAGTTTTTTTTGCCGCTAGTGCTCATGGAAAGTTCACTGTTTTGCTATAAGCATTGCCAAATATATAGTCGAGTATTAGTACAAGACACTGAAGAAGTCTGCACATTGTAGACGAAATACGCGTATCTGTCAACAATTGACAAATAAGGTAGTGGAATTAAATGGAAATTACTAATCCTTCTCTCTCTCTATTTGTACAGGCTCCCACATTCATCAGGATTGCCAAACATGTCTCATACGACCAGAAGGTGTACGCTGGTCATAAATGCCTTGCAAAATTGATTCCCTACGCAAGTGAACAATCTTTGATGTGAACTTCACGAATAAACAAGAGGAGCATTGCTTATAGAAAAACTTGCCATATAAATTGGTCATAGTACATTTTAGTAAACAAACTAAAACTTCTTCCTTGTGTGTCACCTTTGTATAAGTCTCCTGGGGTTTAGCTCACTTTCGGCTGACATAAGCTAGTTTCCCTGTGCGCCAAGCACCTATCGTATCTAGTCAAAGTCGTTGGGCTCTCTCTGGCACTCTCGGAGATGAACTAGTCCGTGGCTGAATATCTCCAACACTCCGAATACGGTGAGTAAAAAACTTTACGCCGACTACGAAGCCTCCGAAAAACGTGTAACGGCAAGTTTGCAATGGCACAACTTAGCCATTTCTTAATGAATTTCAAAAAATGTGGTACCTTTAGAATTCGTAGGGTTTCTAGATGATTTTGATTGCAAAAAACTTGAAAATAGAGTCGTCTACTTTTTTAAAAAGCGAAAAGAGTTGTTACACGTTTTTTTGAAAGGTGTGTTTGTAGGGTTTTGCAAGTGGCGCAAGATCTGTAATTTAGATTAATGGGCACAAATGTTCACAATTAGCCAGAATACAGTCATGGTTCCTATCTATGGATTCTGGAGACAACGAAACGGTTCTCGAAAAATCCGGAACTTCCGTAAAAATGGTCAATCCATGATCCAGATCCTAGAGCTCTGCGGTTTTTTTGAAAACATTAGGAACTGTGATACAAAAAAATATTTGGGGTCGTGACATAAACATGTACCTGGATGGCCATGGGACCGTCCTTCGGAAGACCCGGAACATCCGTAAAAGTGGACCATCGATGAAACTGATCCTAGAGCTCCGTTTTTTTTTAACAGTAGGATCTGTGATATAAGAATGAATTTGGGTCATGGACCCAGATGGCCATGGGACCGTCCTTTTATAAACATTAGGAATTAGGACCGTTTTTTTTATAAACATTAGGAACTGTGATGATAGAAAGAATTTGGGCTTGTGACATAAACATGAACCTGGATGTCCATAGGACCATCCTCCGGAAGATCCGGAACATCCGTAAAAGTGATCAATCCATGAAACGTTTTTTAACATTAGGATCTGTGATATAAGAATGAATTTGGGTCATGGACCTTGATGGACATGAGACCGTCCTCCGGAAGATCCGGAACATCCGTAAAAGTGGTAAATCCACTCTCCTGATCCTAGAGCTCCGCGTTTTTTTTAAACAGTAGGAACTGTGATGATAGAAACTATTTGGGGTTGTGACATAAACATGAACCTGGATGTCCATAGGACCATCCTCCGGAAGATCCGGAACATCCGTGAAACTGGTCAATCAATGAAAATGATCCTAGAGCTCCGCAGTTTTTGAAAAAAAAAACACTAAGAACTGAGATGATAGAATGAATTTGGGATCGTGATATAAACGTGTACCTAGAAGGCCATGGGACCATCCTCCGCAAGATCTAGAACATCTTTAAAAATGGTCAATCCTTGAAACTGATCCCAGAGTTCTACGGTTTTTTCGAAAGCATGTGGAACTGCGATATAAGAAAGAATTCGGGGTCATGACATAAACACGTACCGGAGACGAACCAGCCCACAATCTCCTTAATAAAGTTTAAAAATCACGGCCCTGGATGGCCATAGGACCGTCCTCCGGAAGATACGGAACATCCGTAAAAGTGATCCAGAGGTTTCTTATATCACAGTGTTTAAAAAAGAACTGCAGAGCTCTAGGATCAGTTTCACAGTATGATAAATTTACGGATGTTCCGGATCTTTTGGAGGACAGTCTTATGGCCATCTGGATCCATGTTTATGTCACGACCCTAAATTCTATCTTAAATCGCAATTCCAAGAGTTTTCGAAGAAAAAAACCACGGTTTTTTCACAGTTTCATCGATGATCCACTTTTACGGATGATCAGGATCTTCTGGAGGACGTTCCAATGGCCATCCAGGTTCATGTTGATGTCTCGACCTTAAATTCTTTCATATATCACAGTTAGAAGTGTTTTCGACAAAACTACGGAGCTCTAGAAACAGTATCATGGATGGACCATTTTTACGGATCTTCCGGAGGACTGTTCCATGGTCATTCGGTTCCATGTTTATGTTAAAACTCCAAATTCATTCTAATATCATAGGTCCACGGTTTTTCGTTCTTGGATCAATTTTATGACTTGCAATCGGGCTAAGGCCTTGTTGTCCTCTGCTGTCCGAAGAAGTCGTATCCACTCTACTATCCACATGGCCAGACTTCGCCAGCCTCGTAGTCTGCGAAGGGTCCGCAGGTCGCCTTCTACTTGGTCGATCCACCTTGCCCGCTGCGCGCCTCTTCTTCTTGTTCCTGTTGGGGCATTTTCACTGCGTCGTCGTGCGACATTCTTACGACATGCCCAGCCTACCGTAGTCGCCCAATTTTTGCAATGTGAACGATGGATGGTTATCCCAACAGCTGGTGCAATTCTTGGTTCATTCGACTCCTCCACGTTCCGTCATCCAAGAGCACGTTTGTCCTCCACGAGCATAGTCACAGTCTCGTGGCTGTAGACGACCACCGGTCTAATCAGCGTCTTTTAGATAGTCAACTTCGTGGCGAATTTTATTCGACCGGAGCGTCCTCCGGAGTCCAAAGTAGACACGATTCCCTGCCATAATGCGTCTTTGAAATTCTCTGCTGGTATCATTTTCGACCAGTGAGCCCAAATACACGAGCTCATCTACCACCTCGATTTCGTCACCGTCAATCTGAACTCGGGGTGGGAGGCTAACATTTTCTTCCCTAGAACCTCTTCCTTTCATGTATTTTGTGTTTAATGCGTTGATGGCAAGTCCAATCCACCTAGCTTCCGCCTTCAGTCTGATGTACGTTTCCGCCTTCGTCTCAAAGTTCCGTGCCATGATGTCGATGTCATCGGCGAAGCCAAGAAGCTGGATGGACTTCCTGAAAATCATGCCACTCGTGTTTATCCTTGCTTTTCTGATCACACATTCTAACGCAATGTTGAATAGCAGACACGAAAGTCCATCACCTTGCCGTTACCCCCTTCAAGATCAAAGGGACTCGAGAGTGTCCCCGATACTCGACCAATGCACATCACTCGATCCATCGTTGCATTGACCAATCGCGTCAGTTTATCTGGAAATCCTTACTCGTGCATAATCTGCCATAGCTGATCACGATCGATTGTGTCGTATGCGGATTTGAAATCGATGAACAAATGATGTGTAAGCAAGTTGTATTTGTGGCATTTCTGCAGAACCTGCCGAATCGCGAATATAAACACATGAATCCCTGCTGGTATTGCCCAAGAAATCTCTTGCAAATGGTGACAGGCGGCGGCGTATAATTTGGGAGAGTACCTTGTAAGCGGTGCTCAGCAGTGTGATCGCACGGTAGTTGCAGCAATTCAACTTGTCCCCCTTTTTGTAGATTGGGCATACAACACCTTGCTTCACTCCTCCGGTAATATTCCCTCCTCCCAAATCTTGGCAATTACCCAGTGCAGCGCTCTAGCCAGTGCTTCACCACCGTATTTTAATAGCTTACTTGGTTGTTGATCTACACCAGTTGCTTTGTTGTTCACCAGTCGACCGATCTCCTCCTCAACTTCTTGAAGATCAGGGGCCAGTATCCTGTCGTCTTCTGCACGGGCTGCAAGGTCTGTTGCCGTGCCACCTTCGTTTTCTGCTGCATCACCGTTGAGGTGCTCGTCATAGTAATTCTTCCACCTCTCAATTCTATGGAGTGACCATTTTACGGATGTTGTTGATCTTCCGGACGACGGTCCCATGGCTTTCTATCATGTTTAAGTCACGATCAAAAATTCATTCTTATATCACAGTTCCTAATGTTTTTGGAAAAAAAACTTCGGAGCTCTAGGATCAGTTTAATTGATTAACCTCTTTTATGGATGTTCTGGACTTACCAGAGGATGGCCCCATGGCCATTTCGGTCCATGTTTATGTCATGACCCCAAAATATTTCTTATATCGCAGTTCCACATGTTTTCGAAAAAACCGTAGAACTCTAGGATAAGTTTCGAGGATTGACCATTTTTAAAGATGTTCTAGATCATGCGGAGGACGGTCCCATGGCCTTCTGGGTACATGTTTATGTCACGACTGCAAATTAATTTATATATGACAAGTGTTTTCGAAAAAAAACCGTGCAGCTCTAGGATCAGTTCCATAAATTGACCACTTTTACGGATTTTTCGGATCTTCCGGAGGACGTTCCTATGGCCATCTGGGTCCATGTCAATGTCACGATCCCAATATCATTCTAATATCACAGTTCCTAACGTTTTCGAGAAAACCACGGAGCTCTAGGATCAGTTTCGTTAATTTTCCACTTTCACGGATGTTCCGGATCTTTCGGAGGACGGTCCCATGGACATACAGGTTCACGTTAATGTCACAAGCCTAAATTCTTTCTATCATCACAGATTTTAATGTTTTCAAGAAAATCACGGAGCTCTAGGATCAGGTTCGTGGATTTACCACTTTTACGGATGTTCCGGATCTTCCACTGGACGGTCCGATGGCCATCTTGGACCATGACCCAAATTCATTCTTATATCACAGATCCTAACGTTAAAAAAAAAACGCGTAGCTCAAGGATCAGTTTCATGGATTGATCACTTTTACGGATGTTCCGGATCTTCCGGAGGACGGTCCTATGGACATCCAGGTTCTTGTTTATGTCACAAGCCCAAATTCTTTCTATCATCACAGTTCCTAATGTTTATAAAAAAAACGCGGAGCTCTAGGATCAGGATCGTGGATTTACTACTTTTACGGATGTTCCGGATCTTCCGGAAGACGGTCCGATGGCCATCTGGGTCCATGACCCAAATTCATTCTAATATGACAGATCCTAATGTTAAAAAAAACGCGTAGCTCTAGGATCAGGATCATGGATTGACCATTTTTACGGATGTTCCGGATTTTTCGAGGACCGTTCCGTTGTCTCCAGGATCTACATATAGGAACCATGACTGTATTCTGGCTAATTGTGAACATTTGTGCCCATTAATCTAAATTACAGATCTTGCGTCATTTGTAAAACTCTACAAACACACCTTTCAAAAAAACGTGTAACAACTCTTTTCGCTTTTTAAAAAAGTAGACGACTCTATTTTCAAGTTTTTTGCAATCAAAATCATGTAGAAACCCTACGAATTCTAAAGGTACCACATTTTTTGAAATTCATTAAGAAATGGCTAAGTTGTGCCATTGCAAACTTGGCGTTACACGTTTTTCGGAGGCATCGTATTCGGAGTGTTAATGATGATTAAAAAAAAAGATGCCTTGATAGGTCTCTAACGAGCCGTTTCCATTACGCATACACATTTTTCGTCTCCCAGGCCAACATTATTCTACCCAGAACCTTAGATAATTCAGAAATTGTCTTATTTATTTTTCATGATTGAGAACTTGAGAAAATAGGTTGAAATTTGAATAAGTAAGAAGGGTTCGATCTAATAATAGAATGATAAATTCAAGCTTATGTTTCCAAATGCATTTTACTATTTCAAGCTGAACAATGCATAAGGTCTTAAGTAACATTGATCGAATCTCTTCATGGACTTTCTCTTTCGTTAATAACTTGGGTACAGTCAGTCCGCATCGTGCTCTCTTGCCGTGCGGATCTATTTGCTTTTTGCTGAAGGAAGTGTTACTACTACCTAAAGCTACAACAAATTTAAACAGCACTTTTCAGTGATCAACCTATTAAAAAAAAGTCTACCTTTTTCAACTCTTATTCCTCTTCGATCCTTGTTTGGACCCTACCCGAGGTAATCCTTCTTGGATATCGATTTGGAAAATTCCTCTTCGATCCTTCAGATTCTTATAGTAATCTGCTTGGAAGTCGATTTGGATAAAAATTTACTGCCGCCATGGCGCCTAAACGCAAAAGAAAGGGGCAAACTCTTGACCCCCTTTCTGATGAAATTAATTTGAGTAATCAATTTGATTTGCTCACGGATGATGAGAATGATCCATCATCCAAGAAAAATTCTGATAAACTTTCCCGGCTTAATGCCAAGAAGGAAAAGATTCCCCCTATTGTGATAACCACTTCCGATTTCCATGCTCTTCGCATGGAACTTTTGAATTTCGTGAAAGTTAAGTTTTCACTACAAATTGGACGTCGGGGTGAATGCCGTGTATTGGCTGAAACCTTGGACGGATTTAAATGTCTTCTCAAGTATCTTACTGAGAAGAAGCACAAATTTTTTACTTACGACACCAAAACTGAACGTGTGTTCAAGGTTGTCATGAAAGGACTGCCCAGTGGTGAATCCCTGGATCAGATCAAAGATGAACTGGCAAAATTACTTGGAGTTGTGCCACTCCAAGTAATCAAAATGAAAATGAAATCCCGTCCTGGCGATTCGCGCAACGGGATTTCTAATGATTTTTATTTAGTTCACTTCAAGTCTAGTGAACTAAACAACCTTAAGGCCTTAGAAAAAGCTAGCCTTATGCTCCATGAAGTGGGAACACTTCAGGAAGACTGGAGGAAATTTCCAAAACCTCACTCAGTGCCGTAAGTGCCAGGGTTGGGGCCACGGAACTAAAAATTGCTACATGCCAGCTAAATGCATGAATTGTGGTGATTCCTCTCACGCAAAGGACGACTGTCCTGTGAAGGAAGATCCTAAGAAATTTAAATGTTCAAATTGTGGTGAAAACCACAAATCCAATTTTTGGGAATGTAAGACTCGCAAAGCGATCCTACAATCTCGTTCTAAGCGACAGGTAGGAAACGCTCAACGTTTCCGACCAGGTACAAATTCCTCTGCTGTTAACAACGGTCAGCGAGGAACAAATTCTACATTCGTACCCGTAGGTACAAATATCACCTCTGCTTCAAATTTTTCATCTGTACCTACTCCCCTCGCTGCTAACAATGTTCAGCGAGGTAATGGAGCTACCTATGCTGCTATTGCAGTGGTTAGAAATCAAAATACTAACCAAAGTAATTCTAACGGAAATTTTGACTTAGGAAGCATTACTGCCCCTAAAATGGAATTTTTACAGAAATAATTAATTGACATGATTTCTGATATGCTTAAATCTAACTCCATGTTTGATGCAATTCAAACTGGAGTAAAATTTGCAAATAATATTGTCATGACTTTAAAATTCAGTAATGGATTTTAAAGCATTAAATATTGTAAATTTTAATGCTCGATCTCTTAAAGATAATGAAGACGAGCTATTTAACTTTTTGAGAGTTCATAACGTGCATATTGCCGTTATAACTGAAACGTTCCTTAAACCTGACCATAAGGTTAAGAAGGACGCAAATTACTTGATTTATAGAAATGATCGTCTTGATGGACCCTGTGGTGGCGTTGCCATCATTATTCATAGACGAATCAAACATAAAATTCTTTCTTAATTTGAAACCAAAGTTTTTGAAACTTTGGGAGTTTCTGTTGAAACAAAATTTGGACAACTTACGTTTATAGCTGCCTATTTGCCATTCCAATGCGTAGGCCAGCAAAAGAATTTTCTCAAGGGTTACCTCCAGAAACTTACCCGTCATAGGTCTAAATTCTTCATTATTGGTGATTTTAATGCAAAACACCGCTCATGGAATAATGCTCAAAGCAATTCCAATGGTAATATTCTGTTTGATGATTGTTCTGTAGGTTATTACACTTTTTAATATCCAAACAGCCCAACATGCTTTTCTTCTGCAAGAAATCCCTCCACTATTGATTTAGTCTTAACTGATTCATGTCAACTTTGTAGCCAACTGGTTACCCATGCTGACTTCGGTTCTGATCACCTTCCAGTAACTTTTGAAATATCCCAAGAAATAATTTGTAATCCCAACAGCTCTATTTTCAATTACCATAGAGCTGATTGGGAGCAATATCGAACATTTATGGAATATAACTTCGATCCCAACATTCCTTTGCAAACCAAAGATGAAATTAATTATGAATCTCTAACTACTTCTATAGTTGCAGCAAGAGCTGCCTCAGTACCAAATGCGAGGTTAAATTCGATTCAATTATAATAGATGATGATCTTCAGCTCTTGATCCGTCTTAAAAATGTCCGTAGGAGACAATTTCAAAGAACACGCGATCCTGCCATGAAAGTTATCTGGCGGGATTTGCAAAAACAAATTAAAAAGCGATTCTCTGCCCTGAGGAACAAAACTTTTGAAAATAATATTTCTAAATTAGACCCGAGTTCCAAACCCTTTTGGAAACTCACAGAAATTTTGAAAAAAACCTCAAAAGCCTATTCCAGCGCTTAAAGAAGGTGGTAAAATTTTGATCACAAATTTGGAAAAAGCTCAGAAACTTGCTAAGCAATTCGAGAGTTCCCATAATTTCAGTTTGGGTCTTACTAGTCCTATTGAGAATCAGGTTGCTCGGGATTTTCTGAATATTTTCTCTCGGGAAAATATTTTTGATGATTCTTGGGGGACTGATTTGGACGAAGTAAGGTCTATAACTAAAAAGTTTCGAAATATGAAAGCTCCAGGTGATGATGGAATTTTCTATATCCTCATCAAAAAACTCCCAGGGAGTACCTTGTCTTTCTTGGTAAAATTATTTAACAGATGTTTCCATTTGGCATACTTTCCTGATAAATGGAAAAATGCAAAAGTTGTTCCAATTTTGAAGCCGGATAAAAATCCAGCTGAAGCTTCTAGCTACCGCCCAATAAGTTTGCTTTCTTCAATAAGTAAACTTTTTGAAAAGATAATTTTGAATAGAATGATGCTTCACATCAATACGAACTCAATTTTTGCAGATGAGCAGTTTGGATTTCGCCATGGGCATTCAACTACTCATCAACTATTAAGAGTTACCAATTTAATTCGTTCAAACAAATCTGAAGGCCACTCAACTGGAGTTGCTCTTCTAGACATAGAAAAAGCATTCGACAGTGTTTGGCATGAAGGTTTGATTGCTAAATTGAAAAAGTTTAATTTTCCACTTTATTTTATGAAATTAGTTCAAAATTATTTAACTGACAGAACTCTGCAGGTAAATTATCAAAATTCCCAATCTAATCGACTACCTGTTAGAGCAGGAGTTCCTCAGGGTAGCATTCTTGGGCCTATATTGTATAACATTTTCACTTCGGACCTCCCTGATTTGCCTCAGGGTTGCCACAAATCTTTGTTCGCTGATGACACAGGTATTTCCGCTAAAGGAAGAAGTCTTCGTGTTATTTGCAGCAGACTGCAGAAAAGTTTAGATATTTTCTGTTGTTATTTACAAAAATGGAAGATTTCTCCCAACGCAACTCAACTTACAATATTTCCACATAAGCCTAGAGCTTCCTTTTTGAAACCTAGTAGTAGTCACATAGTCACTATGAACGGAGTTCCAATTTCCTGGTCAAACCAAGTGAAATATCTTGGATTAATACTTGACCAAAAATTAACTTTTAAAGATCACATTGAGGGCATTCAAGCTAAATGTAACAAATATATTAAATGTTTGTATCCTCTTATAAACAGGAAATCCAAACTTTGCCTGACGAATAAACTTCTAATATTTAAACAAGTTTTTAGACCGGCCATGCTTTACGCTGTGCCAATATGGTCTAGTTGTTGCACTACCAGGAAAAAATCACTTCAAAGGATTCAGAACAAAGTTCTGAAAATGATTTTGAAGTTGCCTCCCTGGTACAGTACTACCGAGGTACATAGAATTTCGAATGTTGAGACTTTAGAACAAATGTCCAACAACATAATTAATAATTTCAGGCAAAAATCGTTGCAATCCTCAATTGCAACGATTAATTCCCTTTATACTTAGATAAGATTTAGTTTTAGTTTTTAGTTTTAAGATATCAATTGTTATACTGACATGCAGGTTAAAAAACCTGTTTAAAATACTGAATTGCCAAGACATGAACAATGTAAAAACACTTAGATATATATCATAACAATTAAGGCTGGTACGTTACTGCAGTAACTGGTAACACCTAGGTTAAAATGAAATGTAATTTATTTTGAATTTGGAACAAATAAAGAGTTAAAAAAAAACTTGGGTATAGAACAGTTTCTTGTCATGTTTGTCGTATTAGAAGCTAGGCAATATTTTTTTATAGATCTATGTGCTGAAAATAGCTGGGAATGTCTTAACATGGCCGTGAGGATGCAAAGAGAATGTAGACAAAAAGAGTATGTCAATGTCACTTAGGAATTAATGCATTGTTCAGCTTGATGTTTCGTTAGGTGTTTCTTATGTAAAAAGGATGGGGAACACGATGGTTCCAATAAATAGAAATTAAACATACATACATTTACATTTGGAAAATTGCGTCTAAAGTTTTCAAACACAAATTTTGGCATCACTGTACAAAAATAACAATTTCATGTTTAGATTCCTTGATAACAGTGCATTCAGCCTGCCCTAGTTATTTTACCCCGATTTTCCCTAATTATTATCACAGTGCAAATCAGTTTGCTTAACAATAGCAAAATGAAAATGCATACAATTTTCTTTCGCCTCATATTTCATTCTAATAAGCTCTTGAGTGAACCAAATCATAACAAGTCGTTTAGCTAGCTTTTCTGCTGGGAGGTCCCCTTAGGAGACGTGGTCGTTGCCATTTGTCCCATAATCACCCTCCCGCCTAGTGAATCATGTCTTCTCTGTGGGGCGGTCATTTTTATTCCCCTTTGTTTTCTCGCGTCATCACCACATTATTGTTTGCAGTAAATTTCCCTTCGCTTCCGGCTGTGACCTGTCGTTGGGTACCACTGCACTGTGTTTTTTTTTTGTATGAATGTTTCATCCAGGTCTCAGAAGGGTTGCTTTTATGGGATTACTCGCTGTTGTTGACACAAATAGTGTGAGCTTAGTTGTTTATTTTTATTCTTATCGTTATCGTTCCATAGATCAAGAACTCATAAAATAACAAGTACGGAATTGGTTTGTGGAATGATTAGGCATGATTGATATTTTGTTCCCCTTAAACAGGAAATGGAGTTTAACATAGCAAAAATCTTGAGCAACATGTGAAAAGGGCCTTTGTGCCATATGTAAACAATGAATTTCAATGTCGATTTTTCGCGGATAAGGACTCATTTAGGCAACCCGATGACAATGCGCACTAAGCTTTTCTAATGAATGAAGCCTAATCGAGAATTCTATGCCAGTAGTCAAGATCTAAGCATTTTTTCCATTAGGCAAACACGACGAGCAGAACCGTAGAACCTAGCCTTGCAACGCAGTAAATTTTGTCTACATTTTTGTGTGTATGGATCATTCCATCTGAAATTTAGGATCTCCATATTTTTCAGAATGATGGCTAGCCTTTTTAGCACCAAACCATTGATCACGTCTTGTCATCACTAGCGTACATAGCTGGGGTGACTGGGTACAAACTCGCGTGTATTAATTTAAGGGGTCTCAATGGTCAGAAAAAAAAACAGTTTCTACAGGGTGTGGCACAAACAATTCGAAGGGTTTAAAAAATATATTTTGGGTAGTTGATAAGCTAAATGTTGGCAGATTTATTTTTCATTAATATACAGCATTCCCTCTATATATGCGGTGGATGGTGCCGTCCACCTATTTCTCATCTGTCCTTCAACCAATTAAGTTGATGTTTTGTATGTGATTAGTGACAACCATAAACTAGTTATCTACAGAAAATCAGCTCAATTAGTTGAAGGACCGCCGAAAAATATTGGTGGGTGGACGATACCACCCGCTACATATATAGAGGGAATGCTGTACATGTCAATCCTTCTTATGCACGCTAAAAAAGGAAGCTAAAGGCTTATGTGGGAATATTGTAAGTTAAGTTTTGGAAGCGTTGGGAGGAATATTCAATTTTTGTAAACAAAATGCTTAACTTTCACCGAATTTGTAATCAAAATGTGCCACCTACTTTAAGCGCTGCAAAAGGCTTTTGGGTTTTTTTTTATCAAATATTTTGTGAGTTTTCAAAAAGTTTTGAGCTCGGATCTAAATTTGACACATTGTTTTCAAAAATGTTGTTCCTCAGGGCAGAGAATCGTTTTATATTTTCTTTTACAAATTCCGCAAGGTAACGTTCATTGCGGGATCGCGTGTTCTTTTATATAGTCTCCTACAGACATTTTTCGGATGGATTAAGAGCTGAAAATCGTCTACTATTAAATTTGAATCGAATTTAATCTTGGATTTTGGTACTGAGGCAGCTCTTGCTTCGACTATAGAAGTAGTCAGAGATTCATGAGCATAATTCACATCATTTTTGGTTTGCAATGAAATAATTGGTTCAAAGCTATATTCCATCAATGTTTGATATTAATCCCAATCAGCTCTATGTTAATGGGAAGTAGAGCTGTTGGGATTAGACATAATTTTTTGTGATATTTCAAAAGTAACTGGAAGGTGATCAGAACCGAAGTTAGCATGGGTAACCAATTTCCTTATACAGTTGATTTTTGCCTGTATAAGCTGGTCTGCAGCTTACACTGTTTGTTGAGAATTACGCTATTTGTGGATGGTTGAATGGAACATCGTCATCATCAGGAATCTCGTCGTCAAGTCAATGCTAGGAACAATCTGATCCAATAGAATGTCATTGGAAGATGATTTGAGAGCACGACGAATACAGTTAATTTGTTTTTGTTTCTGAACTTCACGACAAAACGGTTTAACTCTCAACTTTACGGAAAGGATCGGCGAGAACTCCTGTTGCTCAGGTAGACAAACTTAAGTTAAATGTGTTTCTACCGAAGCGTGCAATACTGCTCCTACACAATATCATGCAAATCGATTGGCATAGAAGATCTCATTCAATAACTGTAGAAGTTCATCTAGAACAAAATCGTAAAAATCCTAGAATAAAAAGAAAATATCAACTTCAACTTGACAAGCATAACGTCTAGAAAATACAGATCAGAAATGATCTGATTGCCATTCGACAGCATGACAAATATTACCAAGCATTATACTTATCAAATGCTGTCAAGCGGTTTTCCTGGCCACACAAACTCACGGAGAGCCTCACTGTTTGATTTATTTTTCAATTTGTTTGTTTAGACTCAAATGTCTAAAAGCAATCCACGGAGCCGAGAACCACTAAGTAATTTTACAATTATAAAACATATTTATGAGAAACATTGTTTATGAGTTCATCCTATCTTTCCTGGGAGGCGCCTTTAGTGTTGCTTTGTGCCGTCTACGCAAGTTCCTTAATTCTTCCAATCATTTTTTTTCACTCGCTCGTCCCTTGGACTCCTCCTTGTCCGTAATCCGCTTCGTTTCGATATAGTCTACTATCCCGAATTTGTAGAAGTAGTACGCGTCGTTTTGATACTTGAAAACAGGCGGCTGCTGTTTCTGATCATCGGTTGCTTCCTCTCCACTAATTTCCTCAGCCTCCGGGGACATCGGTTCCATTTCCACCTCCTCTTCTTGCAACACCTCAACCACTTCCTCTGTGTTATTATCCGTAGACGATGCACCTCCAATCACTACACCAGCATACGTACGGCTACCACTTTGTTCTTTGCTTCGTTTTTGTTTTTCTTATTCCTGTTGTTGTTGTTGTACTGACTGCTTCGGGACCTTCCGTTTGTGGCAGGAATTCATCCGATGTCCATCCATCTCACAAAGGAAACACTAGTTTTTGTTTCCTTGATAGAAAATGTTCCTCTTCCGAGTTTGGAATCTAATGTTTATTGTCCATATATACACCTCGAACACCCGTGTACATGTCAAGGCCCAAGTACAGATGAAATTTCTCTCGAACAACACGTTTAACATCACCGTATTTCCCCAGCACCAACGATACATGGCAATTCATGACTTCTGGTGGTAGATCGTACATGCGTACGTATTGAACGTTGCCCCGCAGGGGACATGCTTACGTCGAGTGCTTTTCCATAAACATAATGGATTACTAATTGCTCACGGTTATGCAACAAGCAATGAAGCATCGATTCTTCAAATTGGAACATTATGAACATGTATATCTCCTCAGCTATCCTGTATGTACCAATCTTCTGCGTGGAATCTGTATCCAACGCTTTCAGCAATTTAACCCATGAAGGGTCTCGAACTGCCAGTTGCGGAGCTGAATTAAATCGCCAGCTTTTTCCCACTGACATCTACAGCTGTTTTTTTTCCTCTGTTCGGGACATAAATCCACTGCGACCATTTATTTGATCTATTGTGGTATACCCCGTGTCCTTTGTTTAGTGCATGTCGTATTACTCCATCACTATTGAGAAATGAAGAAGTAATCGGTTTTGATACAGTTGTCATTCTTGCCTTTATCGTAAGGATCCGACTTTAATTGTAAGGTCCCGCTCTTTATACCCTTTGGAGTGTTGGAACACCCTGCAACAAAATCAAGCAATAACACCGATAATGACCATTAATCAGAATCCTAGTCTTAACCACTTCAAACTAGAGAACAGCGAATAAAAGATTAGGAATCACGTGAATGAAAAATAAATACCTAACTCATTTTTTCCTTGTTTCAAGATCATCCTCGGTGGACAAAGCCGAGTCTTTTCACTATCAACAAGGCATACAAAGTAAAAAGGACTAAGATTTGTTCCTTTGATTACAAAACAATCATGTTCCCCTAGTTTGAAGTAGTTTGAACCAGGGTTCGGTGGTAGATCTTAATGCCAGTAGCACACGAAAAGGTAATCTACTAAGTGTTACTGGGCCCTGTTTGCTTCCAACGGGGTAACGAAAAGAATCAAACAAACTTCAGACAAGAAAGCACTGCATCAATAGTTGCTATCAAATATCAGACTATTGCGTTACCCGCACAAAAAAAAAACACACAGCTGACTGTGTGAACATTAAAAGTCATTTGTGTGCGAATCATTTCATAAAATCATCTGTATTACAATACCTTACCATTTTAATCTAAGATTTGCTACACGCGAACCAAAAAAATATTATATTCAATGTTAGTTGTATTTCCTATCATCCTTCGCAGCGAATACCGCAGAGAATGATATGAGTTGGCCATGCAGACGATGCAATGATTTTTTATCTTTTTTATTTTGTTTTCTGTCTACGCTTTCGACTATAACGCCAAGCTTTTTATGCATAATATTGTAGAACGACGCACACTTTTGCTTCGATTCTCTCCAATTTCCGTTCAGTTGAAAAAGCATGCGAAATCAAATTCCGAAGCATGGGGAGAGCCGTGAAAAAAGCACAGGTCTGATAATCGTAACGTTCGTGGTTCGAGTCCAGTCGGCAACCATTTTTTTCGTCATAATTAATTTATCTCATAAATACACTCCACATTTTTTGGTCTCCAATTTTCTTGGACCCCAGCTCGGTATATCTCATCCTCCGTTCATGCGGTCTCCACTAACATCCTGCGATGATGGATCCCACATAATTTTAAGCAAATCATACATCCGCCGGTTAGGTGTATAATATAATCATTATTTTTACCAAGATAAATGACTGAGCGTAATCTAACCTTCGGAATTAGTTTATTTATTTACTTGTTTTACATCAAAAGGCTCGAGGCCCTAATGGTGGTAGGGCAACAATACATGCAGTAGCATATAAAAAAAAACAGATTTCATCCACCAATGGTGAGCTATGATAGCTCGAGCAACTTCCTATGGGATATCGGAAACCACTCCAGGTGTAGTCTTGGGTTATCAATGTGGCAAGCAATCAGCTTGTTTTAGAGTTCTTATGGAGCTTTATAAGTCGCTAGATGGGTTTTGGTTCTAGTTTCAAACTGGCCACTCTCATAAAAAGGAAGCGGAGGAGAAGAGCAGAAAGTAAATCTTGGGTTATCAATGTGGCAAGCAATCAGCTTGTTTTAGAGTTCTTATGGAGCTTTATAAGTCGCTAGATGGGTTTTGGTTCTAGTTTCAAACTGGCCACTCTCATAAAAAGGAAGCGAAGGAGAAGAGCAGAAAGTAAATCTCTGGTCACGTCTTCCTTCGGAAGGGAAGTAAAGCCGTTGGTCCCGGCCCATGTGTGTTGAATGGGTGCGATATCCTACGCAGGTGTGGAAGCTGCCTTCCTGCACATTCGATTGCCGTCAATGGATGGCAATCGATGTCCGTCGGTGATTGGCACTAGATTGCGGAACAGAGACCGACGTTAAATAAAGGAAAAAGAAGAGCAGAAAGTGATGTTCAAACCCAGGCCTTGTCGGGAGCGAAGTAATGGTGATACTCTCTTTGTCAAGGTGAAGGCAGGAATGACGTACGCAACACTCATCCGGAAAGTGATAGCCGATCCGGAGTTGAAGGAACTAGGTCAGTACGTGGTGAAAACCAGGTGCACCCAGAAAGACGAGATGCTCTTCGAGCTGAGGAAAGACGCTACGACGCTCAGTCTTTTAAGAAGCTCGACAAAAAGTTGCTAGGTAAGAAGGCGAACGTAAGAACACAATTCCAGGAGACAGCGATTGAGTGCAGAATACGATACGATCTGGGAGATGTACCGATGGCAATGCGGATGGGGAAAGCGTACGGTGGCACGCAGACAGCGTCTATATACCTTTCGACGGCCGCAGCTAACAACCTGTTCGAGACAGGCTAAGTCAATGTTTGGAGGTCAGTGTGTTCGTTGAAGGCTGCCTCAGGAAAGAAACTACAAAGGCTCTGACAGATCTGATCTGTGCAGAAAATGCGGGGAGATAGATCACATAGCAAGAGGCTGTACGAAGCAGCTGTATGATCTACAAAAAGGAGCACCAAAACGACCAAACGACGGGAGGCTTTCAATGCCCAGCGTACAATGAGGCGATGGCGGCCAAAAGTAATAGAGGTTGCCAAATAAACCTTAATCATTGTGACACTCTACAGTAGACTAATACAAAATTTGAAATCCACAGTGCTCAAACGGTTCTAAATTTTGTGACGTCATAATTTGATTTAACTGTATCAAAGATATGTATAAATCTCTGTGTATGGATATCTTTCTGACACTTTGGCTGAGTTTGTGTTTGGCTTAAGTGGCTTTAGTGAAACTCTCGGGAAGTAGCTTTTTTCATAGTGAATGGATTTTAGAGAAATTAGAAACATATTAATAATCTTAATTTTGACTACAAATAAGCAAAATTACACAAAATAATAGTTTAGTAATATTTCAAATTCAGAAAAAAAAACAGCTTTAAAAGCATCGCTCTCAGTTGCTTCAAATTATTTTCCCTAACGGCAATATTTCAAAAAAAAAAAAAAATGGCAATTTGCTAAAATTTCTCGACCCTCTTGCAGACTTCGCCAACTGAACCCATATACCGATGAACCTTGAATGTTTGATCAGTCAGCAGTCAGGGTTTCAGGGGTGTGTGGCTGAACATATATTTATTCTCAAATGGTTGCATTATGACTTTTAAGAAACTGTTTCAAATTTCAGAGGCTCCTATTTATTTTGATATGCCAATGAATGGTATAGAAGTAGGGGAAATGGATGTGATGTCGGCCTGAATGCCCATAATTTGGGCCCATACATAAATTCAGCAATCGACTAAATTTTCAATAGCGACCAAAAATATCCATTAGTACAGTTCCAATGACGCGTTCATCTAGATAAAATTGATAAATAGCAGATTTTTAGCGATGGGCCCAATCTTAGATCCATAGGCCAACATTAGAGCCATTTCCCCTATAAGAAAGTCATGGAATCATTCACAGCAAAAAATTAATTTATATATCACATCAAAGTGGGTGCACTTCAATCGTGTCAAAAATGTGGTGAAATATTACTTGCAAAAAAGGACAAAATTATCATTAATACAGTGATGAACTGACATTACGCTGCTTTTACTGTATTTGTTTATTTTTGTGGCCATAAAAATTACGTGAGATTCTCGACATGATTGAAGTGCTGTGTAGATCTACTTTTATTGTGATTGTGGTATGCAAATTTTGCATCTAGAACGTATATTTATCTGATGTTTGCTATTTGTTTGTATGTCATTCATTCTGAGGTATAGTCAGGCGTACCGTAATGCACTGAATACCGGACATATTTTTAAACCAAACATGTACGACACAACACCACAAACCTAGTCACACGATGTATCAAAACGCTACTATGTTTTATGATCTTTTTCATCTACAGTTGTACCGCCTTTCGTTCAGCGTACTAAGCTTTACAATCGGTTGTAATAGCAAGGGTTCTCTTTCAGGATACCGGATAAACCAAGTACCCACCGACGTATCAATACCAACGATGCCCATACATAAAGGAAAATGTAACCTGTATAAATGTATAATCCTTGGAAAAATGATATGCTCATCTTAATTAATTAGCATACAACGCGATTCATGAGATGGAAGTGGAAAACTCGTCCAACCCAACTTTCTTAGAGCAAACAACAAGAACTGCTTTTGAACTGATTCAATGCGGTTTACATGTGTATCATGATATATTTTTTTTTTATATTAATTTATTTGTACAGGCTCAATCGAATAAACTTTGCAGAGCCGAGTTATCATTTTCATTATACATGATTAATGTCTTAAATCTAGAGTTAAAGGAATTGAACCGATTACTCGCGGTCGTCTCGAGGTTAGTGGAGATTTACAATTTTTTGGATGGGGAAAGGGAGAAGGAGGTTTGAAATATGATTTATTATACAAATATTTAATTAATCCTAAAACATGAACTTATTTCTATTCATCTTGAAGACAAACATTAAAAAAAAAAAAAACCTACACGCACAATACACAAACTAAACACAAGGTTAATCAAACTTACAATCTAAGGTTAGTATTCTTAAAGTAAACATATATGAGTTTCATAAACTCCAGATCACGTCTAGCCAAAATATCCCGAACTGGAACATTAGGTTGTCTACCTCGAGCCCGAAGGGAATCGCACAGCTCAGATCTGACTCCACGATGCTCAGCACAAGACCAAAGGATGTGATCGGCGTCTTGGTAACCTTGTCCACATTCACAGAGATTGCTGTCTCCCAGCCCAACACGAAACAAGTGAGCGTTTAACGAATAGTGATTGGACATGAGGCGAGACATCAGACGAATGAAGTCTCGACCCACATCCAACCCCTTGAACCAAGGACTCTTCGACACCTTAGGGATGATCGAGAATAGCCATCGTCCCAAACTTCCTTCACTCCATTTATTTTGCCAGCTGGTGAGCGACTGTTGACGATAAATGAAGAAAAATTCATTGTAGGCGATTTGTCGATCGTAAATATCGCCTTGCATAGCGCCCACCTTAGCAAGTGAGTCAGCCATCTCATTGCCCGGAATCGAGCAATGAGATGGGACCCATGCAAAGGTGATGACAAAAGATCTTAAAGATAAAGCACTTAAAAGCTCTCGTATTTTCATGAGAAAATACGAGGAGTGCTTTACCGGCCTCATAGAGCGAATTGCCTCGACAGAACTGAGACTATCCGTGAAAATAAAATAATGATCTGGTGCAAGTGAGGCGATCGTTTCTAGCGTATAATTTATTGCCGCCAGCTCAGCAACATATACGGAACAAGGAGCTTGAAGCATTCGAGAGGCGCTATGAAATTCGTTAAAAATACCAAAACCAGCGGACGACTCTATTAGTGATCCATCTGTGAAGAACGATCTTGCGGAATCAACTTGGCCAAACTTTGCAGCGTAAATTGACGGAACAATCATGGAACGATGATGTTCTGGGATCCCACGAATCTCCCGCGTCATAGATAAATCAAAACTAACTGAATTGCCGAAGTCGGAGAAGCATACACGATGAGGATTATGCTGTGAAGGGCTGACATCCTGTGTTATGTACACGTAGTACAATGACATAAAACGAGTTTGAGGGTTCAGCTCAAGAAGCTTTTCAAAGTTTTCGATTACCAGTGGGTTCATAACTTCGCAACGGGTGAGGAGCCTGAGGGACAATTCCGAGAACCGATCCGATAGTGGCAACATACCCGCCAACACTTCTAGACTCATCGTATGAGTCGAGTGCATGCATCCTAACGCGATACGAAGACAACGATACTGTTTGATTCCAGTTCCAGTTTGATGATGTGAGTTTTAGCCGCCGACTGGAAACAAAAACTACCGTATTCTAAAACCGATAAAATCGTTGTCCGGTACAACGTTAGAAGATCTTGCGGATGGGCTCCCCACCACGTTCCGGTAATTGTTCGGAGAAAATTGATCCTTTGTTGGCATTTTCGTCTCAGATACTCAATGTGGGATCTCCAGGTGCATTTTGAATCGAACCAGACCCCAAGATATTTGAAAGACATGGAATGAGTGATCAGCTTACCCAAAAGTTGAAACTTCGGTTGTGCTGGGCTATGCTTCCTAGAAAAAACGACCAACTCAGTTTTCTCCGTGGAGAATTCGATACCTAGCTGGATAGCCCAAGTAGACAAATTGTCTAAGGTATCCTGTAAGGGTCCTTGCAGGTTGACCCCTTTGGGCCCTGTCATAGACACTACGCCGTCATCTGCAAGTTGTCTCAACGTGCAGTTGTCACTTAGACAATTGTCAATTTCTCTGACATAGAAATTGTACAAAAGGGGGCTTAAACATGAGCCCTGGGGGAGACCCATGTAACTAAATCGAGAAGCTGTAGAGTTTCCATGAGAAAAGCTCATATGTTTCTCTGACAGCAAATTGTACAAAAAGTTATTAATTATGGGGAAAGGCCACAAGCGTGGAGTTTGTCTGAAAGGACTTCAACCGATACTGAATCAAAAGCCCCCTTAATATCCAAGAACACAGAAGCCATTTGCTCTTTTTTAGCAAAAGCCAACTGAATTTCTGTGGAAAGCAACGCGAGACAGTCGTTCGTTCCCTTACCCCTACGGAAACCAAATTGAGTATCTGAGAGTAGGTGGTTCGTCTCAACCCATTTGTCGAGGCGAAAAAGGATCATTTTCTCCACCAATTTTCGAATGCACGATAACATCGCGATGGGACGATACGAGTTATGATCTGACGCAGGTTTTCCAGGCTTTTTAATGGCTATAACTCTCACTCGCCTCCAATCATCTGGAACAATATTGAACTCCAGGAACTGACAAAACAAGTTCAACATGCGCCTCTTAGCGACGTCTGGGAGGTTCTTCAACAATTCGAACTTGATCCTATCAGCCCCCGGAGCCGAATTGCGACACGAAAGGAGCGCGAGTGAGAGCTCCAGCATTGAAAAAGGCTGGCTGATCTCGTCTACCGAATTCGTCGTTTCGCGAGGAATCATCTGTGCCGGCACGGAATCAGGACATACTTTTCGCGCGAACTTGAGAATCCACCGATCCGAGTACTCCTCGCTCTCGTTGTTTGAAGACCGCGCCGTGTTCCAAAGCGTATTCATCCTTCGCGCCGTGTTCCAAAGCGTATTCATCGACGTTTCGCGCGATAAACCGTCCACGAATTGCCGCCAGTATCCGCGTTTCTTGGCTTTGATGAGGCTCTTGAGTTCGTGTTCAAGACTCGAGTACGCTTCGAAATACTCGGGTGTTCCGCGTTTCCGGAAAAGCTTAAACGCGTCGGACTTTTTACGATAAACCTCAGTGCATTGCTGGTCCCACCAAGGGGTAGGAGGTTTCCTACGAAAAGATGTTCCTGGAACCGGCCGAGTTTGAGCTCGAAGCGCGCTGTCCAAGATCAGATTGGAGAGGAAGTTATATTCCTCCAACGGTGGAACCTCTTCTACCGACGACACGGCTTCATCTATCGCGGTCTTGAACGTTGTCCAATCGATATTACGGGTGAGGTCGTACGCGACGTTAACGGATTCCGAAGAATTGAACCCACTGGCAATCGAAATGCTGATCGGCAAGTGATCACTACCGTGGGGATCCTGGATCACATTCCACGTGCAATCCAACGATAATGAATTAGAGCAAAGTGTGAGGTCTAATCTACTTCCATTTGAGGATGGACCAGCCAGACGTGTTACTTCTCCATTGTTAAGAATTGTCATATTGAAGTTATCACAGAGGTCATATATCAAAGTAGAACGGTTGTCATCATACAGTTCCCCCCAGCCTGTACCGTGGGAATTAAAATCTCCCATAATCAACCGTGGAGTAGGAAGAACTGAACAGATATCTGAAAGTTGTTTTTGACTAATCGAAACTCGGGGAGGAATATACACAGAAGCAATACAAAGGCTCTTGCCTTTAACAAAAGCCTGACATGTGACAACTTCAATACCTGGAAATTGTGGAAGATTCACTCTATAGAAGGAATGGCACTTTTTGATCCCCAAAAGTACTCCTCCTCCACGCGAATCCTCACGATCCAGTCGAATAATGTTAAAATCATGAAAAGGAAGATCGATATCTGAAGAGAGCCAAGTTTCACATAGAGCAAATGCATCACAATCATTATTGTGAACCAAAAACTTAAACGATTCTATCTTAGGAATAAGACTTCGACAATTCCACTGTAGAACAGTGATCAAATCCCCGACCTCGTTTGGAAAATTATCCATCGAAGGAGATGATTGCTGCAAGGAGGGGCCACTTCAATGTGAACTGCTTCAAGAGGGTTTTCACAGTAGGAAGCATTGCCAGAACAATGCTTTTCAGAGGATCAGAAATATCGAGGTAATTGAGGATACTGTCCACAATGTTATCAAATGAGAACAACCCAGATGAAGAAGGGGCTTGTGTTCTGAAAATTGGGGCATCGGGGGTTTTGGATGTCCCCGGAAGAGGTGGAAAATCCTGGGTATAATCAGTTCTGCGGAATCCAGGAGGAGTAGAAGTCTCCTTTTTTCCACCACTCCTTGATTTGGGCAAGCTGATTTGGGGTTCTTGATCTGCAACTTTCCGCGAACGGATGCGTTTTCGTTTCCGGGCAGAACCTTCCGGAAAACTGAAAGAAACTCCCTCCTCAGCCAAGTCAGAGCCAGACTCGTCATCTGACAAAAGAGCGAAGGGATTTGTTTCGTTGGTCGATGGCTTGGTTGTCTTAAGCATTTCTGCAAAAGACCGCCTGGAACGTTCTTTAAGAGAGCGCTCTAGTTTTTCCCCGCGTTGTTTATACACCGGACACGACGAGAGACCATGAGGAGGAGATCCTTTGCAGTACACGCATTTTGGTGCCGTGACTGTGCAGGCGCCATCCTCGTGCTTCTCCCCGCATTTGGAACAGCGTGCCTTGCTGCCACAGTGAGAGGCCGTATGTCCCAACTGTTTGCAGTTTTGGCAGATCATGACCCGAGGAACAAACAAGCGCACAGGTAGCCGAAGTTTTCCCAACTCGATGTACTGAGGAAGGGCTGAACCAGAAAAGGTCACGCGAAACGAGTCTGTGGGGGTAAAACTCTTTTTACCCTCGCTGACAGATACTGAGCCCAGTTTTTGGACATCCAGTATCTTCACCTAGGGGAGCAAGGGGTTCTTGAAACGGCCAACCGCCTGCTTCTCCAAGATCTCGGGGGTCAGACTCGCTTCGGTGACCACACCTTCGATCTCCACATCACGAGCTGGTATGTAAACCCTGTACTCAATCGTAAAGAGCTGGGAGGCAGCAATCTCGTTAGCCTGCTTCAGGTTAGAAACGACAACACGAAGTTTATTATGCCTAACCTTCGTGATTTCGGTCACGGCCGAGTATCGCTTCGTCAGATCAGTGGAAATTTGCATCAAGTTCAAAGGTTTGTTTTTGGGCTGAAAGTAGACAACCCATGGCCCAGTCGAGTCATCTGGATAGGCTCGCGATCGGGGGCTTTTCTGAGACGAACCATGAATGACAGGACGTTTTCGTCTTTTCTTGCCATCGAGTGGCAAACTGGTGTCATCTTCCGACAAAATGTCCATATCGTCTTCTGACGAGACGTCCATTTTGCCGTACTAGTGGGAGCGGTAAACGCTCTACCACTGAAACGATGCTTAAAACCACACAGACACAATAAACAGAAAAAACTACAAACACAGAAACACAAAATTAAATTTAACTGATGGGCGAGAGAAAGAAACAGGAAAAAAAAACTTATCTGCGATACTACTACCACCGAGTGATTACACAGCAGCAGCGGAGCGACGCGCAGCGTGGGTGACCTTCGATGCGCGTGTGCGGGCGATCTTTGTAGTGGTGTGCTTGTATGAGGCTCGGCACTCAGCTGGACACACGATGATGGATGACCGGTATAAATGCGGAGGCAGATGCTGACACTCGATGACGATGATCTGTATGCAGGTATGCGTGATCACGCACCGATGAAGCGCAAATTGGTTTGCGAATATCCAATTGCAAGTGAACAATTTTCTTTCCGATGACGCCGAAAACCACTGTCTTCTCAGAAAAACTCACTTTCAGATAATTGTTTAGCCGGTAACTATGCCAGTAATCACTAAGCGAGAAAAAACTGATAATTTAAACCAACTGAATACCGAGAAAACTTCCGAAATACCGGAGCGCGAAACAAGTCGACTGTACTTCTTGCTAGGTCGCAGTGGGATGTGTATCATGATATGGAGCCCAAACTATGCTACAATATTCAAGAAGAGGCCTCACATATACTACGTAAAGTGTTTTGATTGTGTAGGGATCATTGAAGTGCAAACTAAATCTTTTAATGAACCCAAGCATGTTGCTTGCTTTGTAGATAATGTTATTGTAGTGATCAGCAAAAGTTAACTTGGTGTCGAGGATAACACCTAAGTCTCTGACTTGATAGGATCTTTGGATTGTTTTCTGGCCAAGAGTAATTGTGTTGTGTATTACAGCGTGCTTTCTTGTGAACGATATAGAATTGCATTTATTAATATTTAGTTCTAACAAATTTTTCTTACACCATGTGTAAAAAACGTCAATTTCATGTTGAAATATTTGAAGACCAGGTGTTTTAGATATCTCAATGAAAAGTTTCATGTCATCAGCATATATAGAAACATGAAGAAATATAAAAATTTGTTCTATATCGTTGACAAATAAAATAAACAGTAATGGACCAAGATGTGAACCTTGTGGCACACCAGATGTTACATTATTTATGGTGGACAGATTTCCTTCAAATCTTACCTTTTGCGTCCGCCTTGATAAGTACGACTCGATCCATTTCAGTAGCCTAGGATTGAAGCCTAATTTGGAAAGCTTGAAAAGCAAGAGTGGTATATCAACTCTGTCAAATGCTTTACTAAAATCAGTGTATAGCGTTTCTACATAATTGCCTTTATCCAATGAGTTTAAACAATATGACACAAAATGTATCAAGTTGGTAGCTGTAGATCGTCCTTTAACAAATCCGTGCTGTTTGCTAGTAATTACCGACCTAATCTGTAAGAATACATTTAATGATGGATGATGATGGATTCGAATAATTTAGGAATGCTTGATAATATAGCAACTCCACGGTAATTTTTTATATCAGACTTTTTACCACTTTTAAAAATTGGAATTAAAAATAATTCCTTCCAAATCGGAGGAAGTACGCTCGACTCTAAGGATAAATTAAACAGCCAGAACAAAGGCTATGCTAGCTCCTTCGAAAGTGACTTTAAAAAAATTGGTGGTAATCCATCCGGTCCAGCACCTTTTGAAGCATCCAAGGTTTCAAGACCACGTATAATTTCCATACATGTATTGGTAATGGCGAACGTTATAGTTTATTTCGCAGTGCTGTGATAAATAATCAATTAATTAAGTGTGAAATTGTGCTTGTGCCGCGGTAGAAGTGATCCTACGCGTGCTCCGTAGTGAAATTTATTGGATAAGTAGGAGAACGGTTGCTGTTGCCGCTGGTTCTCGTTCATTTTTTTTATTTTCCTTCGCCCGGCAAGCTAATTGGTGACCTTTTAGTAAGCTACGGCATTGTAAATTTTTGCTTTCGTTCGTTTTTTACTTGTGTCTCTGTAGTGTTGCATGTAAAGTTTATGTGTATAGGTGATATATATGGCTGAGTGTGCAATATGTAATTTGGGGATTTTGGTAAGTGATTTGCCGGTTATCTGTGTGGGTAAGTGTGCTCGTGTATTTCATTGCAAGTGCACTACACTCACGCGGACTCAGGCAAAGCTTATCACAGATAATGCAAATGTTCTATTCAAGTGTAGTAATTGTCTGTCAGATCAGAGTTGTGACGAGCAGAATGTATCGGTTTCGGATACCAAAATGCTGGGGGAAGCAATGAAGCAATTGTCTTCTGTTGCTGACTCTATCACTGGTATACGAAACAACGTTGCTGCTCAGATAGACAACGCGTTGAGAATTGGCATGGAAAAAATGCAACAAAATATGAACGATTCTTTAAGTTGCTTTGAAAAATTAATTAGTGAGAAATGGAATACGATGACTAGTTCATGTTTTGAAATTAGTACGGAAAAAAATTTAGCTGCAACGAATGGTGCATCTAGGACGGTTCATTCTGAATCGGACCGAAATCCCAGACGCAAAAAACGTAAATTTCGAAATAGTGACAACGATTCGACTGATGATGTTTTTCAAGAAAATGCGAGTTTTGCGGATGTTGTAAAAAGATCTAGTCATGCAAGTAAAAGTAAAAATATTAGTAACAGTAATAGTAACATTAACAGTAACAGTAACATTAACAGTAACAGTAACAAACAGAGTAATCGTAAGACTCGTCCGGTCATTGTGATCAAACCAAAAGAGTCCAAACAAGCTTGCGAAGATACTCGTAAGTTTTTGAAAACTCAGTTGGATCCAAAAACACACAAAATCAGTAATTTTAGAAATGGTAAAGATGGCTCTATTATTGTTGAGTGTGCAACAGGAGCTAATCTAAATGATGTAAAAACTGGTATTGAAAGCAATCTGGGTGAACAATATAGTGCTGTTGTTCCCACTTCGGTGCCAAGATTGAAAATAGTGGGCATGAGCGATCAGTTTTCCTCCGATGTCTTCATTGACTACTTAAAAAGTCAAAATGAAGACATCGCTATAAATGATGTTAAAGTAGTGAACATGTTTGAAAATCCACGCTTCACTTATAACAAGTTTAGTGTTGTAATTGAAGTCGATGTCGATACTTATAAATGTTTGTTATGTGCGAAAAAAGTAAATGTAGGGTTTGATCGGTGCTCGATAGTTCCCGCGATTAATGTGTTGAGATGCTTCAAATGTGGAGAATTTGGGCACAAGAGCATGGATTGCAAAAATTGTGATAGATGCTCTAGGTGCAGCCAACAACACAAAACGTCGGAGTGTACGTCAACTGTATTGAAATGTATTAATTGTTTGAAAACGAATAAAGAACGAAAAATGAACTTGGACGTCAACCATGCCGCATTTAGCTCGGAATGTTTGCTTTATAAAAGACTTTTTGATCAGAAGAAAAGCAGCTTGCGTTTCAATAAATAGCAGCCAAGTTCCAGGAATGTGAATCAATTCGATTTTTTATACTTGAATATTGCGGGGTTGTCAACAAACTACGTAGCATTACGTCAGATTGTTGAGGAAAAACGTCCTCTTTTAGTTTTCTTATCTGAAACTCATATTGTAGAAACTGAAGCTTTTGATCAGTATAGTATTCCGGGATATATTGTTGCTGCTTGTTTATCACATTCTAGACACACTGGCGGTGTTGCTATTTATGTCAAAGAATCAGTTCAATTCAACCTTCGTACCAACGAAGTTATTGATGGCAACTGGTTCTTGGGCATTACAGTTGTACGTGGCATGAAGATGGGTAATTATGGTGTTTTGTATCATTCTCCCAGTTCTAGTGACCAGCGTTTTGTTGAAGTTTTAGAGAACTGGTTTGAGACATTCCTTGATTCTAGTAAATTAAATATATTGGCTGGTGATTTTAATATTAATTGGCGTGATAACCATAATTCGAATCATTTGAAGCGTTTAGCTGAGTTTTTTAATTTAAAGCAAACGGTAAATGAGTATACGCGTATTTCCAGGCACAGTAGAACTTTAATTGACCACGTTTATTCCAATTTTGATTCCATTTGTTCAGTTACGGATACTGATTTGAAAATAACCGATCATGAGACTTTAGTGATTAATGTCTTAGACCATGTTAACGATAACGATAATTTTGTAAAATTGAAGTGCTGGAGGAAATATTCGAAGCAAGCTGTTTCGAATCTGGTTGATAGAAGCCTGGATTTTCCATTCGCGGCCGGTAACTTAGATGAATCTACAGCTGTTCTTAATAACGCTTTGAAAACGTGTACCAATCAACTAGTTGAGCAAAAGTTTGTTTCTTTGAAAAACTCGAACAGCTGGTACAATTTGGATCTTTTGCGTCTTAAACGGAAAAGGGACAAATTGTACAAAAAGTTTTGTAGATCTAATAATGACAATCATTGGACTAGGTACACAATCGCGCGTAATAAGTATTCACAATCGATAAAGAAAACTCGTTGTGAATATGTTCAAAGGAAGATTGATCAGCATCAAAACAACAGCAAAGAGTTATGGAAAATGTTGAAATCTTTATTAAAACCTAGTAATTGCAAACCGCGGTCCATAACTTTTAATGGCACATTAGAACAGTCAGAACAAGTAATTGCAGCTAAGTTTAATGATTATTTCGTAGATAGCGTTTCATTGATTAATCAATCTATTGAATTGGTCGATGAACCTGACGAAATAAAACAGCCAGTTAATAGTAGTTGTAGATTTGAAGTTTTCCACCCAATCACATTAGATGAACTTAGAGTTATTTGTTTTTCATTAGGAAAATCGGCTGGAGTAGATAATGTTAATGCTAGAGTTATTCAAGATTGCTTTTATGTCATTGGCCACATCTTGCTGGACCTTATTAATGAATCATTACAAACTGGACATGTGCCACAAATTTGGAAGGAATCCTTAGTGGTCCCTATTCAAAAAGTTGCTGGAACGATTAAAGCCGAAGAGTTTCGTCCCATCAACATGTTGCACACATTAGAGAAAATTTTAGAACTTGTTGTTAAAGGCCAGCTGTTGGAGTATTTAAATAGTAATAGTTTGTTGATACCAGAACAATCGGGATATCGGGAAGGTCATTCTTGTGAAACCGCGTTGAATTTGGTATTAGCGAAGTGGAAAAATAACTTGGAGTGTAAAGATACGATTGTTGCTGTTTTTTTGGATCTTAAACGCGCTTTTGAAACAATTTCTAGGCCCTTATTGTTAAGATCAATCAAGCGCTTTGGAATTACGAGTACTGCATATAAATGGTTTGAAAGCTATTTGTCTGACAGAACTCAACGGACTGTTTTTAATGATTCTATTTCCAGTCCCGTGGGGAATACCCTTGGAGTGCCCCAGGGAAGTGTATTAGGGCCCCTGTTATTTATTATGTATATTAATGACTTGCGACGTGTTTTACGATTTTGCGACATTAATCTTTTTGCAGATGATACTGTGTTATTCATTGCAGCTAAGGATTTAGATGATGCCGTTTTACACTTGAATGAAGATTTGCGTTCTCTAAGTAGATGGTTGAAGTATAAGCAGTTAAAATTGAATACAAGTAAAACTAAATTTATGGTTATTTCGCGGAATCGAGTAAATAAGAACGTCTCTGTTGTAATTGATGATGAGACTATTGATCGCGTTCGGGAGATTAAATATCTTGGCGTGATTATTGATGACACACTTAAGTTCAACTCTCACATTGACAATGTCATCAAGAAAATTGCCAAGAAGTATGGAATTCTATGTCGACTGAAAAACGATTTAACTATTGCCAGTAAAATACAGCTATACAAATCAATCATCTCTCCTCATCTTGACTTTTGCCCTTCCATTTTATTTCTGGCCAATGCAACACAAATATGGAGATTACAGCGCTTGCAGAATAAAATAATGCGTTTGATTTTGAGATGTAGTAGATTCACTTCCTCAACTTTGATGTTAGACGCCTTACAATGGTTGTCGGTGAAGCAAAGAATTGTATATTTGACTATGGTGTTCATTTTTAAAGTAGTTAACGGTTTGCTGCCTCGATATTTGTGTGATCGAATTGAAAGAGGAAGTGACTTTCATAGATATAATACTAGAAACGCGGTTGAAATAAGAACACCACATTTCTTGACTTGTGCTTCACAAAATTCATTATATTATAAAGGAATAAATGTTTTCAATTCGATGCCTAGACATATCAAACGTTTAGCAACACTTACAGATTTTAAAAGACACTGCATTTCACACGTTAAAACTGTCTTTTGAACGGTTATCCAGTGATTTTTTTTTTATGAATTGACAAATTATGTATCTTGACGAAGTTATCTCTAACGGATTATTTTATATGGATAGCTGTCATAACGACTTTTTAATAATTATTGTAGCACTGCAAAAACTATTTCTGTTCGCCACGAGGGTGATGATGGATTTTTAATATATGATTTTATAGTAGATTAATTAAAAAAAAAAGTAGTCTACAAAGGTTTGAGCCTCGCGCGCGTATTACGGATATAGAGGACTGAATTTAACATTTGATAAAAAAAAATGCAATTTTGAAGCTTATTTGGAAGATACTTTGAGTTAGTAGTAAGTTTTCTGGCAAATGTTGGGGGTTTGTGAGCATTCCTGACATTGCTGAAAATTATGATAGCATCAGATTGCGGGGTTACTAGTGTAATAGGATGCTTTGTTGATTGTTCATTAACTCTTGATTGCTTGTAATACTTATGAATATTTTAGGTGGACAAAAAGGTGAACTAAGAGGTGGACGCCTGAGCTTTTCCACATTTATATCGCTGTGAAGCAACTGTAAACTTTAGAGGGAATCTATATCTGTAACTGAAACCAGTTCGATTTTGTTTGCCAACCTGGTTAAAATGTCATATTCAATTATCTTAAAGATAAATCGTCCAGCTCAAACCTTTGTAGGGGTAAGAGGTGGGACCATCATCATCATGAGAGTTAAATTATGCACTGCGATGTTCTTCATTGGCTCGGGGAGATACGAAAAATATTGATAATCTCGCTCATTCTCATCATGAATTGTATAAACGTCCTTAAAGAAGTCAGCAAATAAGTTACTAATCTGACTAGGAGTATTGCCCAACCTACTGTCTAATTGCATTTTTGATGGAAAGCTCTTGGATTTTTGCTTTTCTTTAACATAGTTAAAAAAGGATTTTGGGTCTGACTTAATGTTAGTTTCAATCTTTCTATTGTGTTCTTCATACGCATTTTCAATTTCTAAATTAAGTTGGTCACAAATAGTAAGATAAAAGGTAAAATTTTCATCATTTTTGTTTCTCTTGTACGCTTTATGAGCTTTCTGCTTTCTGTTTCTAAGATTTATTATCTGTCTATTGTACCATATTGGTGTTTTTGCATTGACTTTTTTCTTTTGCTTCATGGGCACTGTCTGTTCTAGAATAGAATCAATAATCTGATAGAATACATCAATTGCATGTTCTGCATCATGACTACGGCACGTTTTTATTTTTCTAAAAATAAAATAAAATTATAAATATTCAAGGAAATCAGTATTTTTCTTAGATTTTTATGAAAATTTACGTGCATAAATATTTATTTCTATTTCATCATTTAAAAAGTGGGGTAAAACACAAGAGAGAGACATCACGCCTTCCTTCGGAAGTAAAGCCGTTGGTTCCCGTTTCATAAGTTGATGGGTCGATAGGTAGGGCCTTCCAACTGCCTAAAACATTACACAGTGAAGCTGCATACAAAAGTCGGCCATGCTTATTTATCAAATTCTTTAGTGTTGAAATGTGTTTGGACTATCATTTAATGAGTATTTGGTCAATATTTGATGATAGTAGTTGGTCGAAAAATGAAATATTGCTTTAGATTGTTTGAAAAACTTATTATGGAGATAATAAGATAAATGACAAAATTAAAGGATTTTCTGTTAAAATTACTAAAATCTATCTTCACCTTCACTTTCACCTCTTTAATGAAGAATACAAAAAAAAACTTGATTTTGAAACACATTACATAAACTTTTTTTTGGCAGCGGCAAATCTCGTACAATTCTGGAGCGATTCAAGCTTTAAGTTTTTCAACCAATTACCTCTTTCGATATGAAAAGGTTCACGGTGCTTCTGCCGTGAACAATATTTTTCTACTCCATGCCGTTGATGTTGAGAGTTTTTGGAGGACGATTGAATCTTGATGCAATTAGTTATACGAATGATGGTCATGGTGGTGTTATGTATGTAAATTTGATTGACGTTATCTCATTTGCATATAATTGACGATATTACGCTTATACTCACGACGTGTGGTTTATGGGATGACCTAAGGTGTTTGATTTATTGCCGTTCCGATGATGTGGTTGGACAAGTTGTAGAGCGGTTTGAAGCGTGGATATGGATGCCATGGAATCGGTTTTGTATGTTGCATCAGGACGGGTTATATGGAGTAAACCTTAGGAAGGGAGGACCATATCAACATTAAACTATCTCATAATTTTAGTGAAACGCGCCAGAATGGCGTGAGCATAGAGAGTTTCTTTTCTAGAAGCTACAACAACTATTATTAGGTTGGAAGAATTTTAATTTTCGCTTTAAGGAAATAATAATGTACTGTGCAGTATACAGCATTTAGCTATTATTTTCAAATGACAGAAAATTTCATGTAGAACAATATATTAATCTGAGAAATAATTGATATTTTGGTGCTTTTTATTTGTTTTACGATTAAATACAGAGCCCCTAACTTGATTAAATATTGTCTTTGTTGTATTATTTAAATGGATATGAGTATTTTAGAAACAAATATACATCAATCCATAATTTCTCAAATGCATATTGAGTCGCTGTAAAGCTTTTAACAATATTCTTGGGAATATAAGTGTGAACGTTTTTGCCAAGTGCTTTCCGGTGTGAAGCAAATTGGCCGACACATGTTCTCTTCAACTCGGCTTACAGCCATCGATACGTAACTCAGTAATTTACGGTTCAATAATTGTAAGTACTTATTACCTCCGTAGAGCTTCACCTACATGGATGCGGTTCATTCGGGTGATTCCAGAAACAGCCATAAACAAGCAGCATGCGGCAAATAAATGAAACATTGCTTGCGGAAGAAAGTGTTGAAAACCTGTCATATTTGAATGAGTGCGCAAAGCAGAAGGAAGAAAAATCGCTTTCTTACATGGAACATGATACGGGCTTTCAAAAGTGTGGAAGGAAATCAACTCACTTGGTCACACTTGACTTGCAATGTCATTGTGTATTTTTGTTCAATGGTCGTGTTTCCGATGGTCGAGTGAGGTTTGCTGCCGTTCTGTTTTAGGCAGTACCCACCAATAAATTGCTTCCGACATGCTAACATGATATGTACTTCCTTGTAGACCAGTTGTGTGCAATTCAATCTTATGTTTTTCTAAAACATGTGATATGCAGGTGCTAATTTTTGATACGAACCTCAAGCACACATGGGTCCAGATGATAAGTTACAGTAAAACCGTCAAATAAATCAAATGATGCATTTGTTCTACCAAGAGTCTAGTTTAGTGCCAGGTACCAACATCCGTTTGCGCGCAAAATGAAACAAAAATACAAAGTGATGAATGATTCCCAGTAGGAATGGAACTGTGAGAAAAACATTTACAACTCTATTAGGTGGTATAAAAATGTAAGACGTTGCAATCCACAGAGAAAGTGGAATGAAAACAAACTTCTTGGATAAACTTCACCAAAGGACGATTGGTTTCTACCGGTGTGATGAATGATGGGGTGGAAATGGCAATTCATCCTTGTTTGCTTTTTAATAATCACGTTCAAACAGTGCTTGATTTCAATTAAAGTAATGGTGATATGCATATGCCCCCTGAAAGTCTAGTCAATAAAGGTAGGGCATACAATGCCGGAGAAAGCAGGTTCATATCTCGGTTCATCCTAGGGTTTTTTGATTGAAATTATTTTGGACTTCCCTGGGAAGTACAGACTGTCATTGTAATTATTCCACGTACACTAGATTCTGTTGTTATGTGATTTTTTTTTGCTTCTAGGTTTGCTAGATTGCAACTAAATTTAACGCTGGTTTGAGCACTTCGAACAACTTCTTCAAGTTTCGACGGCCAACCAGCCATCAACATCTCGGCATGATATAACGGCGCCGGTGGTGTAGTGGTAAGCGTGATTACCTCTCACCCCAGCAGGCCTGGGTTCAATCCCAGTCGGCGCCGCCGAGATGTTCTGAGGCAAACATCTCTGATCACGTAGTAAAGCCGTTGGTCCCCGGTTCATGAGTTGATGGGTCGATAGGTAGGGTCCAGGTGTGGGAGCTGCCTTCCTGGCACGTCGGTAGCATTGGTGCTCAGCACGGAAAACAAGATCAACGGAAAAAAACAAACCAAAGGGGGAAAAAAAAAATCTCGGCATGATCCGGCTAGGGTGCGGCGCACCACTCGCGTCAATTCCGAGGCCCCATCACTGCAGGAGATTGAAGCAGCTATCCAAAGCATGAAATCCAACAAGGCTCCAGGGGTCGATCGCATATCAGTAGAGATGCTCAAAACTGACCCCATGCTATCCGCACAAATGTTGCATCAACTATTCTGTAATATCAGGGACACCGTGACTTTTCCGGCCGACTGGATGCAGGGAATCTTAGTGAAGGTCCCAAAAAGGGGGATCTGACTGTGTGCGACAATTGGCGAGGCATCATGTTACTGTGTATTGTTCTCAAAGTTCTGTGCAAAGTTATCCTGCATTGGATACAGGAGAAGATCGACGCGACTCTCCGACGGCAGCAGGCAGGATTCCGTGCCGGAAGATCTTGTGTGGACCATATTGTCAAGCTCCGCATCATCCTGGAGCAGGTCAATGAATTCCAAGAGTCCCTTTATTTGGTATTCATTGACTACGAAAAAGCTTTCGACCGTCTCAATCACGAGAATCTGTGGGACGCCCTGAGACGCAAGAGAGTCCCGGATAAAATCGTCAACCTCATCGAAGTGCAGTATGAGGCTTTCACGTGCAGAGTTCTGCATAACGGAGCCTTGTCTGACCCTATCCGGGTAGTCGCTGGTGTGAGACAAGGATGTATACTATCACCGCTACTGTTTCTCATCGTAATCGACGAGATCATGGTAGGTGCAATTGACCGTGTACCGAACCGTGGGCTCACCATGGAGCATCTCAACGACTTCGATTTGGCTGATGATGTTGCTCTACTAGCACAACGGTACTCTGATATGCAGAGTAAGCTCAATGACCTAGCCGAACGCTCCTCTGCGGTGGGTCTCACGATCAACGTCAACAAGACCAAATCGTTGCATATCAACACGGGCAACCCTTACAACTTTACGGTAGTGGGGCAAGCAGTGGAGAAGGTCGAAAGTTTCCAATATCTTGGCAGCCAAATAGCGTCGGACGGCGGGACCAAGAGCGACATAGGTGCACAAATCAAGAAGGCTAGGGCTGCCTTTGCGAGTTTACGAAACGTATGGAGATCCAACCAGATAAGTCAACGCACCAAAATCCGAATTTTCAACTCGAACGTGAAATCTGTGTTGTTATACGCCAGCGAGACGTGGTGTGTATCAGCGGAGATCACTCAAAAGCTGCAGGTCTTCATCAACCGATGCCTGCGGTATATAATTCGTGCCTGGTGGCCTCACAACTGGATCTCGAATGCCGAGCTCCATCGTCGATGTCATTAGAAGCCGATAGCAACAGAAATTCGAGGGCGAAAGTGGAGGTGGGTCGGTCACACACTTCGACGGGGCGGAAACGAAATCCGCAAGCAAGCGCTGGATTGGAATTCGGCAGGACATCGCAGCGGAGCCTCAATAAGGAAATTAAGCAAGTCGATAGGAATCTGACCTGGGCCCAGGTCAAGGCAAAAGCGAGTAGCCGCCCAGGATGGAAGTCTTTCACGTTGGCTCTTTGCACCGCTGGTGGTGCACAGGACCCTTAAGTAAGTAAGTAAGTTAGAGGGGATATCTTACGTAAGCATGAACAAGCCATAAACAGACTAAGGTTATTGTACTGGTAATATCGAGAGTTTTCTCGAAATACTAGTACTGGATTGTGAAAATACTGTTATTTTCGACACTGGTAATTTAAAATACATAATTATAAAATGTGTATTTTTAATTTTCAATACGTTTAATAAATTCTATGCTTTCCTAGAAGTCCTTTAATAGTTTTTTTTTTCTTTACATGCACATTAGGCTGTACCATTTTTTTCACAAAGTTCTCAGATTTTTTCTCTCCATTAAAAATCAACTTTCTACACACTCCAATAGCCACTGTGCAGAAAATTAGCTCAAATGCTCATTAAAGGACCTGGCCCAAAGCACTTTCGTGAAAAAATGACATTTTTGCTCATTTTATATTTTGAAAGGTAACTAAAAAATTATGAAACTACTTAAAAATAAAATTATATGTAGGTAAGGTTTGTCTTCATTGATAGTATAGTTATCACTCAGCTTCTGAGACGCGAGGACGTGTTTTTCTTGTCGTTTTAGCGCTATTTCAATAGTCAAGCCGTTGAAGATATTTTTTAGCTTTGCTATCCGTATCGTGCCGCGTCGCGTGTGCAGTGTCCGCGATGAGGCGTGAAAACACTTTCAAGATTGACTATTCGAGTTTCCCCGTGAAGCCGTCGTTCGAGAAAGTGCACGGCTTCTGCCGTTCAGTGCTCGGCCTGAAGAAAGAAGACGTGCAGAGACTACAGTGCCACCGCGGTGGAGCATGTGCTTTCGTCAAGGTCAATGACCTGGCGTTAGCACAAAAATCGTTGACAATCATGACGAGAAGCACGAAGTTGAACTGGACGGAAAGAAGCACAAGCTTCGTATTACCATGGAGGATGGTAGTGTGGAAGTGAAGGTGCATGACCTGCCCGAAGACGTGTCCGAAGAGAAAGTGGTAGAGTTCCTGAGCGCGTTCGGTGAGGTGTTATCGATTCGCGAGCTAATGTGGGGTGAAGGCTACGATTTCGGTGGTATTTCGCTCGGCATATGGTCTGCTCGAATGCTCGTGAAGAAAAATATTAACTCGTGGGTCACCATCGACGGCGAACGAGCGCTTGTCGTTTACAAGGGACAGCTTCAATCCTGTCGCCACTGTCACGAGCAAGCGCACACTGGCATATCATGTGTACAGAACAAAAAGCTTCTGGTCCAGAAGAGCTACGCTAACGTGACAAAGCAAACGGGTCCACGACCGCAACCAAAACCAGCTGGTCCGAAACCAGTCAAGCCGAAACCTACCGCACCACCAACGGCAACGTTGGGTGCATTTCCCGAATTGCCGAAGCAGACGGACACGAATGCGCAGAGTAGTAGCCAGGCCGCAACAGCTGTAGCGTCCCTGTGTCCGCAACCACTACTAGCGCAAATGTCGTCGTCGCAACGAGTGCCATCGGTAACTGCCCAACCAGCCAACACCAGCACGGCTACGGTTGACCTGTTCAAGAAGCCCCCACACGCGCTGCGATCGCAGAGCAAGAGCGGGAATGGCAACGAAACCGACGAATCTTCCACATCCACGAATAGCAGGCGGGACAGGGCCGACCGCCGAGCAAAGAAACCGCGCCGGACCAGCGAGGACGAAGAGCGGGGTGGAGAGAAGCTCCCATAAATGGCTCTCACATCCTACAACGTTGCTTCCATCAACATCGGCACCATCGCGAACCCTACAAAACTAAATGCGCTCCGAACCTTCATCAGTAGCCAAAACCTCGATATTGTGTGTCTGCAAGAGGTTGAAAACGAGCAGCTCTCCTTGCCTGGCTTCGTCCTTTTCGCCAATGTAGACCACATGAGAAGAGGTACAGCTATTGCTCTGAAGGACCACATCCATGCCACTCACGTCGAACGAAGTCTGGACGGCCGACTGCTTGCGCTGAGAGTGCAAGATACAACTATCTGCAACGTTTACGCTCCCTCCGGCTCTTCGCAGCGCGCAGCTCGGGAGGATTTCTTTAATGGGACGCTTGCCTACTACCTCCGTCATCGGACACAGCATGTGATTCTGGCTGGTGACTTTAATTGTGTGCTGCGAGCATGCGATTCAAGTAGCCCCAACACAAGCCCCTCACTCAAAACAGCTGTGCAGCAGCTCCAGCTGCACGATGTGTGGGAAAAGCTTTGTCCACGCGATACAGGCTTCACCTACGTCAGCAGAAATGCTCAATCGCGCCTCGACCGCATTTATGTCAGCAGCGTTTTGCGCGATAATCTGCGAGCAGCACACACGCATGTCTGCTCGTTCACCGACCACAAAGCGCTGACACTCCGAATATGCCTCCCCCAACTTGGACACGAACACGGCCGTGGATTCTGGTCACTTCGGCCCCACCTTCTAACTGACGAAAACGTTGGGGAGTTCCAATATAAGTGGCAATATTGGACCCGCCAACGCAGGAACTACGGGTCATGGATGGAATGGTGGCTCTCGTACGCTAAGCCTAAAATAAAATCGTTCTTCAAGTGGAAATCTCGAGAAGTTTTCGACGAACTCTACAGCGCACACCAGCGCCTCTATTCGGAGCTACGGTTAGCGTACGACGGGTATTACCAGCACCCAGAACTGATAACCACGATCAATCGATTGAAAGGGGAAATGTTGGCACTGCAGCGTAATTTCTCCCATACGTTCATGCGGATCAACGAAACGCACGTGGCGGGGGAACCACTGTCGATATTCCAGTTGGGGGAGAGGCGGAGAAAGAGAACCGTCATCACACAACTGGCCACGGAGCAAAATGCAAACATCGAGGAACCGCAAGCGATCGAGGCGCACTTGCTGGGCTATTTCTCCGAGCTCTACTCGGAAGAAGCAAACGGTGGAGACGACAACAGCTTCGTTTGTGAGAGAGCCGTTCCGCCGAACGACCCACTGAATGAAGCCTGCACGAGCGAAATCACCACGGCAGAAATTCTGTCGGCAATAACAACAAGTGCTCCCAGGAAGTCTCCCGGCTGCGACGGCATCCCGCGAGAGTTTTATTACCGCATGTTCGACGTTATCCACCGAGAGCTGAACCTGCTGCTCAACGAAGCGCTCACCGGCAATCTTCCCGCCGCATTTGTGGAAGGCATTATCGTGCTGGTTAAAAAGAGAGGAGGAGACAACTCGGCACGATCCTACCGTCCGATCTCGCTGCTCAACAGCGATTACAAACTGTTCTCCCGCATTATCAAGACCAGGCTAGAGCGGGTGATGAGAGCCCACCACGTGCTGAGCGATGGACAGAAATGCTCTAACTCCGAGCGAAACATCTTCCAAGCCACCCTTGCTCTGAAAGATCGGATCGCCAGTCTTCGTCACCATCGCCGTGCCGGGAAGCTCATAAGCTACGATCTAGATCATGCGTTCGATCGGGTCCGGCACTCATTTCTCTTCTCGACCATGCGCTCCCTCGGATTCAACGAGAATCTCATCACTCTGCTGGCGCAGATTGCCAATCGCTCAACCTCACGGCTGCTCATCAATGGGCATCTCTCTCGCTCTTTCGAAATCCAACGCTCCGTACGGCAAGGGGACCCGTTGTCCATGCACCTCTTCGTGCTGTACCTCCAGCCACTGGTGGTCAGACTCGAGCAAGCGTGCGGAAATGATTTGCTAGTGGCCTACGCGGATGATATCAGCGTCATCGTCACATCGGTCGGGCAAATCGAGGCGATGAATGGTCTGTTCACTCGCTTCGAGCTAGCCGCCGGCGCCAAATTGAACTTGCGGAAGACTATTGCCATTGACGTTGGGTTTTACGAAGGCAACGCGATCATCACCCCGTGGCTGCAAACAGCAAATGTAGTCAAAATTCTGGGTGTTGTCTTCGCAAACTCAATCCGCTTGATGACGACGTTGAACTGGGATGCACAAGTAGGGAAGTTCGCGCAGCAAATGTGGTTGCACTCTCTACGGACACTAACGTTGCACCAAAGAGTCATCATGCTGAACACGTTCGGCACCTCCAGGATATGGTACCTGTCGTCGATACTGCCGCCCCTTGTCAAGCACACGGCGAAAATTACATCAACGATGGGTACCTTCCTGTGGAGAGGAATGGTGGCCCACGTCCCAATGATGCAGCTAGCACGGAGCAGAGAAGACGGAGGACTGAAGTTGCATCTACCAGCACTAAAATGTAAGTCGTTGGCCATTAACCGGCACCTTCGTGAGATCGATTCCCTTCCTTATTATAGATCCCTTCTGCTCCACGTAAATCCCCGCCCAGCAATCTCTATAGATCTTCCTGACCTCAAAATAATCCTATCTAGTTTATCCCAAATTCCCCACCAAATCCAACAAAACCCCTCCGCCGATCAAATCCACCGACATTTCGTTCTCCAAACCGACCTGCCAAGGGTGGAACGTAATAGCCCGACAACCAACTGGCCGCGCACGTGGCGCAACATTGCGGCGAAGCAGCTCACTTCAGCGCAGCGGACGAGACTGTACCTCCTGGTCAATGAGAAGATCGAGCATCGCAAGCTATTTTTTGTGATGCAGCGTGTGGCGGACGAGAACTGCACACATTGTGACAATCAAACGGCGGAAACCCTCCTCCATAAATTCTGCACCTGCACTCGTGTTGGCCCGGCTTGGACGGTCCTGCAGCAGAGGATAACAGGCATTTTGGATGGATGGAGACGACTCACATTTGAAGACCTGGTGAGACCTGCCTTAATAGGAATAGGAAATACGAAACGTGTGGAAATTCTTAAACTTTTTATTAATTACATCTGCTTTGTTAATGGAAGTAACGGTAGAATTGATGTAACTGAGTTGAATTTTCATCTAGATATAGAAAACTAATTGTAAAAACACTGACAATAAAAACTAAACTTTTAATAAAAAAAAAAAAAAAAAAGTAGTAGGTGTCTAACATGATCGAAAAAAGTATTAATTAAAGTTCACTAACATACACCTACATACATGCATGTTTTCACTTGTTTTGTGAGAAACTTAATTTTTCATTCTGATCGCAAACGGATGTTATTAATGCATCATTGTAGACTGGATATGTGCAACAAATTTGGAAGCAAAAAGTTGCTGGAACGATTAAAGCCGAAGAGTTTCTTCCCTTCAACATATTGCACGCATAAGAGAAAATTTTAGAACTTGTTGTAAATGGCCAACCCATTCTACGTCGATAAGTCATTTCAATGCTTGTTCTACTAGCTGCTGAATACTTATCTATTTTTTACATGAACTTTAAACCGCTTTCCAGACAGACTCTTTTCTGGCAGAGTCAAGCCACGAAACTTGCGCTTCCGATGAAATGTTCTCCCGTTGAGTCAAAGTGAGTCAAAGCGAGTCAAAGTTGACATTGCAATACTTTTACGTACTACTAATTTATCTTAAAACCAAGGGAATTTCCCTAGGTTGGCCCTAGCTTTTTTCTTAGGTTGAAACTGTGTTTATACGCACCCGGCTAACCTCGAATAAAGTTACTGATTCTAAAGCCCCATTCTTTATTCTTCGGAACCTTTATACACAAATTGGTAACTTAAAATCTACACAATAATTAGTCTCCAAAATACAGAGCGAGATAGATAGATTTTGATTACCTATAGACTTCTCTCTTAAAAAGCTGGAATTTACAATTTACATTATGTGTCTTATGACCTTCCATTACTTCATCTATGTTCTGAATTTACTTTTTATATTATATTTCGGGTTTCAAAACCCCTTCACTAATTATTTAATCGATTCTACATTAGCCGAAGTTAATCTGTTTACACCTTCGTGATTCGCCATATCTTGATGCGTTACCGACTTACACACCTGCGAGCGTCACCGAAAACAAAATCCATACTTGTATCCTCTCGGAGATGAACTAGCCATAGGCTAAAAATCTCCTTAATAAAGAACTAAAAAAAAAACATACTTTTGTCCTACTCACAGGCGCGATGCATTTATGTGAAAATTATACGATGATTCCTTGTGGTAACTGTTTGTGATGGGTCGATTTGATCGTTTACTTGCCGCTTATTTGCCGTGACAAATATAGTGCAGGGAGGATTGGGCAAAAATCCAAAACATGATAGCTTAAAAAAAAAATGTAACTCTTAAACGAAAAAAAAAAAAAAAAAAACACTTCGTTGATTTTTGATATGTTGTGTAAAAAAGGCTAAATTTTTAAAGAAAAATATAAAAACATATTGCGTCTTCTGTCAACTCTAGACAACTATAGAAAACAAATACAATCAATGTTTTTCAATACAAAGCCCCAATACAAAATAGGTTTTTTTGATTTTTGAAATCAGCCCAGATATGGATTTTTGAAAAAAGTAAATTAAAAAAACGATTTTTTTGCACCACCCTAACATGAAAATAGTCACCCTAATGACAAAATTAAAAAAAAAAAACACGGTTAAAATATTTTGTGATAAGGAACAAAAGTACAAATTTTTACGAAATTCTGATAACCACTATATTGTTTTGGTATGGAACCTGCGTGACCGCTAAGCCTTCATCAATCATAACATTTGTTTGCTCAGGCTCATCTTTTGGTCATGACTCCCCTACTTTTTTTTTGCTGTGTACTGTTTTTTTTTTATTTCACCAAATCTTCAACCTTGTTAATGACGAGCAACTTAAATCTTTCATTTATAGCTATTCTATGCGCAGTATTGCTGATAGTTAAAGCAAAACAACATTGTTATTCTATACAACGCTACTAGCTACTACTGATGCTTCGGTAGCGTTCCAACAACTTGTACGCAGAGAACAAATTGAGTCTATAATTTATTCAATCTCATCCAATAATTTCCACTGCACTTCATCTTCGGGCTGGTTCGTGATCACGATATCATAATTCAAAACAATCAAATTCATGATTCTATTCATTTGCTTTGATAAATTATTCAAATCGAAGCACAAAAGCGATAGAACACTTGTACACAAAGATTTTTGATAGCAGTACCATTCTATCCTACATGCCTGGATGGGAAGCAGCAAATGAAATAAGGAATGAGCTTTTGCTGTTTTGTGCAATTGGTTTAGTCCACATAGAGGAAACTTCCAAGCTGCTCGCATCAAAACCAAAACAGTTTAATTTCATCAAGAGATTGATGCAGATTTGGTAGATTAACCTCTCGTGGGGTTTAGTGGGCATAATTCAGAAGGTATTTGGCAACCGCATAGAAGAATTTTATATATCCATACACAGAATAAACTAAACTGTGTCAATTGCATTTGACTCCACCTAGTTTCTAATTAAGTCTATGCGGGATGGTGGGTATCGTTAAGCAGTTTAAAAGCTCGTTTTGGAGTGATATTTATATTTTACGGTAATTTCACCGAAGGTTTTTTTTTTAAGACAGATAAATAACGAGATAAAGAAAAACGTACCGGTACGACGAAAAAAATTAGCTTGATGTATTACATTTGATTGGGTCAGTGTTGGAAAAGTTCGCGATATTTAATTAAGTTCACCAAGGGAAAAGATCGCGAGTCATAATGGGTTAACAATAAATTCTTTAGTTTGTTTAAATATAGATACACAGCAAAAAAATAATTTTGATATCACGTCAAAGTGGATGAACTACAATCATGTCGAAAATATGGTGTAATATTACTTGCTAAAAAGGACAAAATTATCATTAATACAATGCATGAACTGACATTACGCTGCTTTTACTGCATTTGTTTATTTATGTGGTCATAAAAATTACATGAAATTTTCGACATGATTGTAGTGCATCCACTTTGATGTGATATCAAAATTATTTTTTTGCTGTGTATGATATCTTATGTAGGTTATTTAATTTGCATAGATAAGCAAATTTTGTAATTTTCAACAACAAACTGGAGCATTTAACTTTTAAAGATCAGTAATTAAATGGATTAAAGCTGAAATTTACACATTCATGTCAGTTTATTTCATTTTTCGTTGAAAATTCGATTAATTTCAATTAAATCTTTCACTGTCATGTAATATTCGATGCAAATGAGTGGATTATTAAATTATTTCACGTAAAATTAAAGTTGTATTGGTGTATGTTTCAACTAAGGCCTGAAATTACAACAATGTGCCAAATTGTAACATATTTTTAGCTTGGGAGGGTGGATGTACACACACTTAATCTAGCTCGGTAAAATCTCCAACAGCCGATTACTTCGGCATTTACTTTTGCTGATATATCTGCAAAATATCTGTTTGTTAGCTGATATCTCAGCAAAATTTTATTTGTTAGCTGAGTCTCGGCAATTGTTTGACTGAATCTCAGCAAAATAAATTGCAGAATTACTCGGCTGTTGGAATCTCGGCGAAAATTTTTAAGTGTGCACAGCAAAAACATAATGTTGATATCACATCAAAGTGGATGCACTTCAATCGTGTCAAAAATATGGTGTAATATTACTTGCCAAAAAGGACAAAATTATCATTAAGACAGTGGATGAATTTACATAACGCTGCATTTGTTTATTTTTGTGGCCATAAAAATTACATGAAATTTTCGCTGTGTACCAGTTATTGCTATACATTCTTATTATGGTGAATTCCAATTATAGCCAATACCTCGGATGTGAAAATCTCGGCAAAAATAAGTTTCACTGAGATCTCAGAAAGAGTGACATTTGATTGCTGAGTCTCGGATAATACTTAGCTGAATCTCAGCAAACAAATGAAATGGTTGCTGAGATGTCAGAAAAAAACTTTTTTTGCCGAGATTTGCACAGCCGAGCTCGGTAGGAAAAAAAAACTAAGTATGTAGGTTTCTATCAGTTCATATTTTTTTATATAAGAAACGGGTTTTATGGCCAGCCCCCAAACAGTTTATTCTATACATCTGCTAGTATGTACCAGATGATTGAGGTACAATTTATATCTGAGTAGTTGAAAGTAATCAAGACAAACATTTCACCTACCAGATGGCATGCCTATTGATATTTTAATGCACCAAAAGGTTTATCTAGAACAAGAAGTCTGACGCATAAGCTCAAACACTACTTTTTTTTATAAACAAATGAACAACCATATCTGATAACGGCTTATCAGTCAATCACTCTTATTAAGAACGACACGTTTGTTATTCGTTCAAACGTTTCAGTACTTGTTGGCACCATATAATTCTAAATAAGATCTTTTGACTGACATCCGAAAGCAGATATAGTTTGAACTTCTACAGTCGACTTCTATAGTCGACCTCTACAGCCGACCTCTACAGTCGACCTCAGCCCCACCAGTCAAATGAACAATAATTATCTCCTTCATGGTCTCGACATTCTGCACGCCGTTGTAAATTCCGTTCCAGAGCGTTGGACCAAGGATGGGGCTTGTGGAACCTCCGCCGTGATCTTTATCGATCTCTGTCCCATGCTTGTATCGTAGACCAGAATCTTCTAGAAATAACTCCTCAGGAACCTGCACAGGGACCCTAATTCTATGCAGAGTTTCGGCTATGGCCTCCCAGTTGGCGCTGTTGAATGCATTTTTGACGTCGATCGTTATCACTGCGCAATATATTTGTTTGGTCGCCTTCATGGCTCTCTCGACCACTGTTCGAATTACATCCACTGTTGGTTTCCCTTTCCGGAATACAAAATGCCTCTCTAACGATCTGTGCTGATTCTGCGTGCATTTCGTCAAATTAACACACATCTCAACGTGATAACAATGTTTAAATTCACACATTGTTTGCTTCAGCGTTTAAACATCGTTCGTTCTCAAGTGCATCAACCAAGCGTTGAAGTTGAAGGAATCAATGATGTAAAAAAAATAAAACAGACCAGTATCGAACCATGTTTGTTGTGATTACTAATCCTGCGTTTATCATGGGCAGTTGGACAGGCTAAAGGCATATAAGAAGCGCTTATAATACGATGACTCGATTTTGTCTATCCTTTCTGTTAGTGGATGAAATAAAAAAGAACAACAGTACCCAACTGTCGAGGTTTCCAGGCTCGGTCTCAGGCTGGGTCACGGCTACACGAATCTGCTACTCTTTTTCTGCTGCTGTTCTTGTTGCTGCTGCTGCTGCTGATTATGGTAGTACATTGATTTATCATATTAATTGATCAGCCTACCTGGCTCTTCATCTTTGTTTAGTTTGATATTCTAATTTAATATTTGCGTTTTTCAACTAGTTTACAGAATACCCCTTTGGGGATGTGTTTTATTTGAATTGAAAAAAAGTGATAATCTACCTAACTACGAGTATAACTTAACCTAACGTGCTAGATCACGTATGATCTGATGATTTGATCTCAGACAGGTGTCTCTGAACCTTTCCAGGATGAATACTCTCCGTTCTTCTAATGTCTGAATTCCAGCCAGGCGGTGGATCTCAGAATTTCTAGTCCGCGGGGGACTGTTTAGGACCATTCTAAGGATCTTGTTCTGGATCCTTTGGAGTTTAAGATGATGGCATTTTGCGCAGCTCTCCTAGATTGGCATACCGTACTCGATTACAGGAAGGATGATTTGTTTGTAGAGAGCAAGCTTATTTTTCAGGGACAGGGTTGACTTCCTGTTGATAAGTGGATACATGTCTTCAGCGAGCTTAGGTAGCCCATATTTATACCCAAAGAATGTTTCATCTTTCACACAGCGCTGCTAGCTGTCTCAGGATTTGCCCTCACATAGCAATTATAGTTAGATTTTATTCAGATTCACGCTAATTTAGATTTACTCAAATTATGTGGTTAATTACACAACTTAATTTTAATTTTTTAATCAAAATTAAAATTAAAATTAAAAAATCAATCAATCAATTATTCCACACCAACTCTATCTACCACACCAACTAACATGTTCCTTTTCCAGCATTGTGCTGTAAAGTAGCTGAAAAAAGATGAAGATACAGCTGCAAGCAGAAGCTAACAAAATAGTTTTTCAGAGCGTTTACTCAACTTTTTCACAACCATTATTCAATTTGTGAGTCTGAATAACAGCAGCCAATAAAAGCTTATGCCATTTCTATGCAAATTTTAATCAACTTTCGACTTGTAGCTGTAAAACAAAGCTAATAAAGTGAATATATTATTCATTTTATGGCTTCTTCACAACCAAGCACTCTTGCTGAATAATATAATCATCAAAAGTGCTTTTTCTAACAACTAAACAACCTGTACTCAGCTAATAAATTGTGTTTTTGCTACTTTGAAAGCATTTTTACAGTCAACTAGGTTTATTTTTAGATTTGTGCAGTTTTACAGCTTATACTCCGCTCCTTTACAAAGCTGAACTAACTAGTTAGTCGAGAAAAGTAATTCATGGGCACTATAATAAAGCCTCTACTCAGCGATCTTTTTGTTCATGGTCGTGTAGATTTGTTTACGTCAGTTAAAAGTGTTGGCCGAGGTGTTGGCGTAGCGAAGTTGGTCAAGGTTTGTCATGCGGTCGTCTTGGTGGAGTCCAGGTTCCGGTGCATGGTAGCTTTTTTTTGGTGTGCTTACAACTAATTGCGAGTAATATGATTCGCAGCTAAATAAAATCAATACATTCCTCCATCAAAAAAGGTAAACAATATTTAACCAGGCTTCAAGATAAAGCTCTGTGTAGTGATTATTGGATAATCGGAAAAGGTTGAATAAGCGTCTTTTCAAGTTCACACACAACTAAACAGCGGAATAACAGCTGTATAGAAGCGTTAATGTATATACAATAACAGCTTGTCACAAGCATCCCAAACAGCCATAAGTAGCTGACTACGTTCGCCTGTTTTGCTTGTATAGAGGTTGAGTAAAAGCTACCTCATATCGTATTGCATTTGAATACAGCTTGACGGGTGTAGGAGGATGGTGCAAAACGCACCGTTTAAGCAAAATCGTCAATTGCTGGCGCATGGAAGCTAAAATTAAGAAGAAAGTAATGGTGTAGGGTTCATTACCATGTTTTCTACGAAGATCAAGTGATTTCGAACTACAAAACGATGTATTTTCATGATTTTCAAGGTATTTTATAAATTGGTTCCAAAATGATAGCGGGCAAAACGCCTGATTCATGGTGCAATATGCACCACAACATTGGGGTAAGACGCACGACAACAATGGCCAAAACGCACCACAACATTGGGGTAAAATGCACCGCATGATAGACAAACCATAACCCCTGCAAGTAGATAATGTAAAGGGATGAGATATTTCAAATGATTATTCCTTTATGTTACATCATAAATAAGGCCTCAATAGAGTGTTAAACTGTGATTCATGAAGTAAAACATCAAAAAAATATACGAAAAGTGAATTCGTTCATTTTTTGGCGATAGGGGAAATGGATGTAATGTCGGCCTAAATGCCCATAATTTGGACCCATACATAAATTCAGCAATCGACTAAATGTTCAATAGCGACCAAAAATATCCATTAGTACAGTCCCAATGACGCGTTCATCAAGATAAAATTGATAAATAGGAGATTTTTAGCGAAAAATATGAAATATTAAGTTTTTTTTAAGGTGCAACTGCACTTCAGAAATCTAAATTTTTCATTTCAACAGATTGAGAGTATGATTGACAAAATTGTAGAAAATATAATTTCATGCAATTTTGCTGAAAACATCAAGTTAACATGGTTTGATAATTGCACCTTAAAAACAGTTTTTTCGACTCTTCTACATTTTAATATTGTATGTATATTTTCGAAATGTTCTGCAAAGTTTTAGTGAATCAAAAACACACAATTTCGCCGTAGATAAATCTTTAATTGTAAGAGATATATTGATTTTCGAGTATAAAATTGTCCATTTTCAAAACGTTCTAACTACGTTAGCTGCAATTGGCTGCAATTGCAACTAGTTTCATGTTAAAGCATGAAAAACAAATTTTATGCGGTGTGGAGATCAGTAGTATCCGTTAGTATCCTGGAAGCGGAGGTGGGGATGGTGGAAATAAAATGTCAAATGGCACTATTTGGGTAACTTTAAATTTTCGCTCCCCAGTGCAGAAACAGGTCGGGGCTTGATTAACCTCCGAAAATTTGAAGTCATTGGGTAAGAAACATACTTGGCACAACATCTCACTGCGTCCTAGCAAGAAGTACGGTCGACTTGTTTCGCGCTCCGTTAATTTGGAAGTTTTCTAGCTATTATCTGACGTAAATAATCAGTTTTTTCTCGCTTAGTGATTCCTGGCATAATTCCCGATAAATTTATCAAAAAGTGAGTTTTTTTCTGAGAAGAAAGTGTGTTTTCGGCATCATCGGAAGGAAAATTGTTTTTGCGATTGCCAATTCGCCAACCATTTTGCGCACCATCGGTGCGTGGTCACGCATACCTGTGCACACGGATCATCGTCATCGAGTGTCAGCATCTGCCTCCACATTCAAACCGCTCATCCATCTCGTGTGTTCAGCTGAGTGCCGAGCTTCATACAAGCACACACCAACGAAGACCGCCCGCACACGCGGATCGAAGATCATCAAAGCTGCGCGTCGCTCCGCTGCTGCTGTGTAAACGCTCGGTGATAGTAGTATAGGATTATCAGATAAGTTTTTGTTTCTTGTTTCTTTCTTTCTCCCATCAGTTAAATTTTAAGTTTGTGTTTCTGTGTTTGTATTTTTTTTTTCTCGTGTATTGTGTCCGAGTAATTTTGATTATCGTTGCAGTGGTAGAGCGTTTTTCGCTCCCACTAGTACGGCAAAATGGACATTTTGTCGGAAGACGAAATGGACGTTTTGTCGGAAGATGACACTTCTTTGCCACGCGATAGCAAGAAGGGTCGAAAACGTCTGTCATCCCAGAAATCAGATGATGCCATCCCTGGTTCGTCATCTCAGTCTGGTAATGGACAGGGACAGATAAGCCCCCGATCGCGAGCCTACCCAGAAGACTCGACTGGCCCATGGGTTGTTTACTTTCAGCCCAAAAAGAAACCTTTGAATGTAATGCAAATTACTAATGATCTGACGAAGCGGTTCTCGGCCGTGACCGAAATCTCGAAGGTGAGGTACAATAAACTTCGCGTTGTCGTCTCTAACCTGAAACAAGCTAACGAGATTGCTGCCTCCCAGCTCTTTACACTCGAGTATAGAGTGTACATCCCAGCTCGTAATGTGGAGATCGAAGGTGTGGTCACCGAAGCGAGTCTGACCCCCGAGATCTTGGCGAAGCAAGCGGTTGGCCGTTTCAAGAACCCCTTGCTTCCCACGGTTGAGATACTGGAAGTCCAGAAGCTGAACTCAGTATCTTTCAGCGAGGGTAAAAAGAGCTTTACCCCCACAGACTCGTTTCGGGTGACCTTTTCTGGTTCAGCCCTTCCTCACTACATCGAGTTGGGAAAACTTCGGCTACCTGTGCGTTTGTTTGTTCCTCGGGTCATGAACTGCCAAAATTGCAAACAGTTGGGACATACGGCCTCTCACTGTGGCAGCAAGGCACGCTGTTCCAAATGCGGGGAGAAGCACGAGGATGGCGCCTGCACAGTCACTGCACCAAAATGCGTGTACTGTAAGGGAACTCCTCATGGTCTCTCATCGTGCCCGGCGTACAAACAACGCGGGGAGAAACTAGAACGCTCTCTTAAGGAGCGTTCCAGGCAGTCTTTTGCAGCAATGCTAAAAACAGCCACACCATCAACCAACGACAAAAATCCCTTTGCTGTTTTGTCTGATGACGAGTCTGACTCTGACTTGGCTGAGGAGGGAGTTTCTTTCAGTTTTCCGGAAGGTTCTGCACGGAAACGAAAACGCATCCGTTCGCGGAAAGTTGCAGATAAGGAACCCCAAATCAGCTTGCCCAAATCAAGGAGTGATGGAAAAAAGGAAGTTTCAACTCCTCCTGGTTTCCGCCGAACTGACTATAACCAGAACTTTCCATCTCTCCCGGGGACATCAAAAACCCCTGATGGCCCATTTTTAAGAACAGAAGCCCCTTCTTCATCCGGGTTGTTCTCATTTGATAAAATTGTGGACGATATTCTCAAGTACCTCAATATTTCTGATCCTCTCAAAAGCATTGTTCTGGCAATGCTTCCTTCTGTGAAGACCCTCTTGAAGCAATTGACATTGAAGTGGCCCCTCATTGCAGCAATCATTTCCTTCGATGGATAATTTTCCAAACGAGGTCGGGGATTTGATCACTGTTCTACAGTGGAATTGTCGAAGTCTCATTCCTAAATTAGATTCTTTTAAGTTTTTAATTCACAATAATGATTGTGATGCATTTGCTGTTTGTGAAACTTGGCTCTCTTCAGATATCGATCTTCCTTTTTATGATTTTAACATTATTCGACTGGATCGTGAGGATTCGCGTGGAGGAGGGGTACTTTTGGGGATCAAAAAGTGCCATTCCTTCTATAGAGTGAATCTTCCACAATTTCCAGGTATTGAAGTTGTTGCATGTCAGGCTATTATTAAAGGTAAGAGCCTTTGTATTGCTTCTGTTTATATTCCTCCTAGAGCCGTTGTTAATCGCAAACAACTTTCAGATATCTGTTCGGTACTTCCTGCTCCACGGTTGATTATGGGAGATTTGAATTCCCACGGTACAGGCTGGGGGGAACTGTATGATGACAACCGTTCTACTTTGATATATGACCTCTGCGACAGCTTTAATATGACAATTCTTAACAATGGAGAAGTAACACGTTTGGCTGGCCCATCCTCGAATGGAAGTAGATTAGACCTCACACTTTGCTCTAACTCATTATCGTTAGATTGCACGTGGAATGTGATCCAAGATCCCCACGGTAGTGATCACTTGCCGATCAAAGTTTCAGTTGCCAGTGGGTTCAATCCGTCGGAACCCGTTAACGTCGCGTACGATCTTACCCGTAATATCGATTGGACAAAGTTCAAGAATGTGATAGCAGATGCCCTAACGTCGGTAGAAGGGCTTCCACCGTTGGAGGAATATAACTTCCTCTCCAATCTGATCTTGGACAGCGCGCTTCAAGCTCAAACTCGGCCGGTTCCAGTAACGTCTTTCCGTAGGAAACCTCCTTCCCCTTGGTGGGACCAGCAATGCACTGAGGTGTATCGTAAAAAGTCCGACGCGTTTAAGCTTTTCCGGAAACGTGGAACACCCGTACATTTCGAAGCGTACTCGGCTCTTGAACGCGAACTCAAGAGCCTCATCAAAGCCAAGAAACGCGGATACTGGCGGCAATTCGTGGACGGATTATCGCGCGAAACGTCGATGAATACGCTTTGGAATGCGGCGCGAAGGATGCGTAACCGGTCTTCAAACAACGAGAGCGAGGAGTACTCCGATAGTTGGATCCTCAAGTTCGCGCGAAAAGTATGTCCTGATTCTGTGCCGGCACAGATGATTCCTCGCGAAACGACGAATTCGGTAGACGAGATCAGCCAGCCTTTTTCAATGCTGGAGCTCTCACTCGCGCTCCTTTCGTGTGGCAATTCGGCTCCGGGGGCTGATAGAATCAAGTTCAACTTGTTGAAGAACCTCCCAGACGTCGCTAAGAGGCGCATGTTGAACTTGTTTGGTCAGTTCCTGGAGCTCAATATTGTTCCGGATGATTGGAGGCGGGTGAGAGTTATAGCCATTAAAAAGCCTGGAAAACCCGCGTCAGATCACAATTCGTATCGTCCCATAGCGATGTTATCGTGCATTCGAAAATTGATGGAGAAAATGATCCTTTTTCGTCTGGACAAATGGGTTGAGTTGAACCACCTACTCTCAGATACTCAATTTGGTTTCCGTAGGGGCAAGGGAACGAACGACTGTCTCGCGTTGCTTTCCACTGAAATTCAGTTGGCTTTTGCTAATAAAGAGCAAATGGCTTCTGTCTTCTTGGATATTAAGGGGGCTTTTGATTCAGTATCGGTTGAAGTCCTTTCAGACAAACTCCACGCTTGTGGCCTTTCTCCATTAATTAATAACTTTTTGTACAATTTGCTGTCAGAGAAACATATGAGCTTTTCTCATGGAAACTCTACAGCTTCACGATTTAGCTACATGGGTCTCCCCCAGGGCTCATGTTTAAGCCCCCTTCTGTATAATTTCTACGTCAGAGAAATTGACAATTGTCTAAGGGACAACTGCACGTTGAGACAACTTGCAGATGACGGAGTAGTGTCTATGACAGGACCCAGAGAGGCCGACCTGCAAGGACCCTTACAGGATACCTTAGACAATTTGTCTACTTGGGCTATCCAGCTAGGTATCGAATTCTCCACGGAGAAAACTGAGTTGGTCGTTTTTTCTAGGAAGCATAGCCCAGCACAACCAAAGCTTCAACTTTTGGGTAAACCGATCACTCATTCTATGTCCTTCAAATATCTTGGGGTCTGGTTCGATTCAAAATGCACCTGGAGATCCCACATTGAGTATCTGAAGCGGAAATGCCAACAAAGGATCAATTTTCTCCGAACAATTACCGGAACGTGGTGGGGAGCCCATCCGCAAGATCTTCTAACGTTGTACCGGACAACGATTTTATCGGTTTTAGAATACGGTAGTTTTTGTTTCCAGTCGGCGGCTAAAACTCACATCATCAAACTGGAACGGATCCAGTATCGCTGTCTTCGTATCGCGTTAGGATGCATGCACTCGACTCATACGATGAGTCTCGAAGTGTTAGCGGGCATGTTGCCACTCTCTGATCGGTTTTCGGAATTATCCCTCAGGCTCCTCACCCGTTGTGAAATTATGAACCCACTGGTGATTGCAAACTTTGAGAAGCTTCTTGAGCTAAACCCTCAAACTCGTTTTATGTCATTGTACTACGTGTACATAACACAGGATGTCAGCCCTTCGCAGCATAATCCCTATCGTGTTTGCTTCTCCGACTTCGACAGTTCTGTTCATTTTGATTTATCAATGGCGCAAGAGATTCGCGGAATCCCAGAGCATCATCGTTCCATGATTGCTCCGTCAATTTTCGCTGCAAAGTTTGGCCAAGTTGATTCCGCAAGATCGTTCTTCACAGATGGATCACTAATAGAGGCGTCCGCTGGTTTTGGTATTTATAACGAATTTCATAGCGCCTCTCGAATGCTTCAAGCTCCTTGTTCCGTATATGTTGCTGAGCTGGCGGCAATACATTGTACGCTAGAAACGATCGCCTCACTTGCACCAGATCATTATTTTATTTTTACGGATAGTCTCAGTTCTGTCGAGGCTATTCGCTCCATGAGGCCGGTAAAGCACTCCTCGTATTTTCTCATGAAAATACGAGTGCTTCTAAGTGCTTTATCTTTAAGATCTTTTGTCATCACCTTTGCATGGGTCCCATCTCATTGCTCGATTCCGGGCAATGAGAAGGCGGACTCGCTTGCAAAGGTGGGCGCTATGGAAGGCGATATTTACGATCGACAAATCGCCTACGACGAATTTTTCTTCATTTATCGTCAACAGTCCCTCGCCAGCTGGCAAAATAAATGGAGTGAAGGGAGTTTGGGACGATGGTTATATTCAATCATCCCTAAGGTGTCGAAGTGTCCTTGGTTCAAGGGGTTGGATGTGGGTCGAGACTTCATTCGTATGATGTCTCGCCTCATGTCCAATCACTACTCGTTAAACGCTCACTTGTTCCGTGTTGAGCTGGGCGACAGTAATCTCTGTGAATGTGGACAAGGTTACCAGGACGCAGATCACATTATTTGGTCATGTGCTGAGCACCGTGGAGTCAGATCCGAGTTGTATGATTCCCTTCGGGCTCGAGGTAGACAACCTAATGTTCCAGTTCGGGATATTTTGGCTAGACGCGATCTGGAGTTTATGCAACTCATATATGTTTTCTTGAAGAATATTAACCATAGATTGTAAGTTTGATTAACCTTGTGTTTAGTTTGTGTTTTGTATGTGTGTGTGTATTTTTTTGTAGATTTGTTTCTGTAATAATTGTATAATTACAGTGTTGATATAACGTCGATAGGATTAAGTATTTGTTTTAGAAATAGTGAAATTTTTGAATTATAAATCATATTCCAAATCTCCTTTTCCCTCTCCCGATCCAAACAATTGTCATCCACTAACCTCGAGAAGACCGCGAGTAATCGGTTCCAATCCTTTAATTTTAGATTTAAGACATTTATAATGTATAAAGAAAATGATAACTTGGCTCTGTAAAGTTTATTCGAATGAGCCTGTACAAATAAAGTAATTAACAAAAAAAAAAAAAAATACTTGGCACAAACCAATTGAATTTAAGTTGTAAAATACTATTGTAAATCTAAATTTTTTGGTCATTGGCTAATAGTAATTTTCCTTATTTCACTATTTAAAAGTTCTATAACTATTTTGAAGGGAAATTTTCTCATCTACAGCTTTGCAGAAAATCGTTTTTTCAGCCTAACAGCAATTTAAATATTTATCAATTGTTTAAAAGATTGATAACCTTATTACATGATTCAGCAGCTATTTTATGGACAACACTGTATTCTTTCTTTCCTTTATTTAACGTCGGTCTCTGTTCCGCAATCTAGTGCCAATCACCGACGAACATCGATTGCCATCCATTGACGGCAATCGAATGTGCAGGAAGGCAGCTTCCACTCCTGCGTAGGATATCGCACCCATTCAACACACACATGGGCCGGGACCAACGGTTTTACTTCCCTTCCGAAGGAAGACGTGACCAGAGATTTTTATGCCTCAGAAAAATCCCACCGACCTCGGCTGGGATTGAACCCAGACCCATTGGGGTGTTAGAAAGCAGTCACGCTTACCACTACACCACCGGCGCCGGCAACACTGTATTCTGCAGTGCAACATATTAGCCATGATTTTTGTGGTTTTTCTACGCACCGGAAGCACCAATTGATGAGCAGAATCATAAGAAATCAGTGACTTGAATCATTAATAACTTTTGTTTCTTACTTTCTATCGAAAACACAACAAAGTTGTAGCTGAGAAAATTTTCAATAAGCACAGCTATAATCACAGTAGATAGATGTGATGAATTTTTAGATAGATATGTACAAAAAAAAATTGTTCTCCCATAGTAATTTCCATATTAACTTCAAATGGTTTGTCAGATTCTTACTAAATGAGTTTTAATTTTGGGAGGTTTATCAGAGCCAATTCGGAACCTTATGGGCACTGTGGAGCGGAAATGTAAAATTTTTCATCAGTCCGCGCATCACAAGGGTGCAATTGTAGATTTACGAAATGCATCGTGTTCTAAATATTTTTATTTGAACTCGAATGAAATATACCGCAGTAGGCCTAGCCGATTCGATGTTGGTGTCATGTGTCAGATATGCTGCAAACACCAATTAACAAGAAAAATTAAAGCGCGTCATCTAATCTAATCATTTTCCAGGATGCTTTCTCATGCTGGCTGCGTTTGTATTATATTAGATAAGGTATTGTAAGAACCCAATATTACGGACACTTGGGTCAACATAACGGACTTAATGGTCTCCTCAAAACTGCGATGAGTATTGTGTGCACTTACTTCGAATGAGCCATTGAATAAGTACACTTTTATTTAAAATTCCGCTTAAATAATTATATAACCCTCATTATATTGCATGTACCATAAACAAGCAACCATATACATTTAATTTTAAACTCAATTATTTGTAGTCTACTGTGTTGTAACCTATACAAAATAAACTCTGATAAAATAAAGCATCTAAAATATAGCGGAGCTTACATTATAATTTTGAAACACAGTTTTGTAAAATGATGGAAGATTTCAGTTTCCACCCTTTAAACATTAAATAATTCAACTTTAAATTGACGATTATTGCGTAAATATGTTGCATTCTATGGTTAAACATAATAATAATGGTAAGAAATTTAAACACGCACTGAATGCTAGATGTTACCGAAGGCTTACTGAATTGCCACAATAAAGACAAGTAATAAAATATTTTATGTTAAATATAAGTCACAAATGAGAAATTATTAACCAGTCCTTCTTTTATTTTTCTCGCTCATAACGTTCCTTATGGTTCATATGCCTACTCTCAGTTTTCAGTACTTTCGCAATTCAGCTTACCATCTTAAAACTTTGCATATTAAGTGAAAAGACAGATGAGAACAATGCTAATCTATGATAAGATAAGATAGATCGACAATATTTATTCCCATAGATCATAATTGGAACGCACCATAATAGGAACGTATAGCCATAACTGGTACGCATACCCTAAACAACCTTACTGAAACCTTGAGTCGAACCCGTCATCCCTAGCATGGTGTGCTTTATAACCGGTCGCTTTACGCTTGCGACTGATTGGTGAATCAATGTCCTTCTTTTAATGTCGTTGAATTTCAATAATTTCTTCATTTGAATTCCAAACCACCTCTGTAGCGCATAGAACTAAACAGAAAATACTGCCAAAAACCACCTGGAAATTACGTGACTTACGGACAACAGAAAAGCGGATGGAAGTGCGGAAACAGACTCGGTAGAGGAACATTAACAATACTTTATATGCAATTTCATGAATATTTCAGCACTGACCACCTAATAATCGTAAATCGCGAAAACGGACAATAAACAAAGTTCTAATGGAAATCAAATCAAAGCGAACGTCCAGCAAGACTTAATGATTCCCTATAGTTAGTACAAGGATTCGAGGCATGTAGGAATTTTCTTGGTGGTCTTCGCTAGTTGCGCTTTGGCTGGCCATTCCATTGAATATGTTTTCCGTGCGTTATAAGCCTTTCCGGTGGGTTGTCCAACAACATTCAATGCAGTAAAAAAGTAAGGTAAATGGAATGCTCAGCTTTATATGCAGTTAAAAAAATTCCATGAAGGGCTGAGATGCGATCATACAAATTTAAATCGTAGTAAGCACGATAATGTTAAATAAAGTTTTATATCCTTTCGATTGATTTCTTCTAGTTGCAGTCACAGGCAGTGACGGATCGCTCTTTTGGGGCTTTTCATTTATTTTTATTATACAATAATAACGTAAAATGCAGTTCAATTTTTAGATAACCCATTGTTAAATAGATAGTTAAATGCTATTAATCTCCCTATCTAAATGCAACATTTCCATACCGTGAGCTACCATCTGTATTTTGACTGAAGGTGCACTCGAGAGCGCTCCCAAGTGCACTTTCAGTGAACACACAGAGTGTGGCTCTGTGGTGCGGAAATTTTGAATTTTGATAGGAAGAGTAATAGCACTTTACTATCTTTTGAAACATGTACGAACTGTAAATTCAATTGGTTTTTACGTAAGAATTCTGTATTAAAAAGTACTGAAAAAATCTCAAAAAGTCCATGTCTAGTAGGAGTTGTGCAGAATACTCACGGATTAACCAAGGTAAGAGGGGTACATTGTCGAAGAATAGGGTCAGGAGAAAAGCTTGGGGGTGAGGTTTCATTTTATTCTGTTTCTGGAAAATAAATATTCTTCAAATATTCTTGGACTTTCCTAAACGAAAGCTGAAAAAAGGAAATCATTAAAATGTAAATCTAATGACGTTCAATCTGAAAATAAATTAAAATAATTAGGAAAAATAGACTCTGTCTGAACGAAGGATGAAGATATGAATCAATCTAAAATAATACTGAAGATGTTTCATGATCAAATTACTGAAAATAAACTAAAATAATTTAAATAATTTAGTCCAGCCGGAAGCAAGGCAGACAAAAGAGAATTTAAAGATTTTCTTTTATCTAAGAGCTGAAAATAAACTCATATAACAAAAAAAAAGATCCTGCCTGAACGAAGGCTGAAAAAAGTAAATCAATATAAAATAAATCCATAGATGTTCCTTCATTGAAAAGCTGAAATTAAACTTAAATAATTTAAATCAATAGATCCAGAAAGGCTGAAAGATGTTCATTCATCAAAGAGCTGAAAATAATATCGAATAATTTAAATTTATAGATCCGTGTCACAAATGCTGTTCTGTCAATTCTAAAGCTGCACGATAATTCAAATCTTCCATATCATTTTCACAATCGCCCAGCTGACACCCTCATCACCAATCTCGAACACAATATCGAGATATACAACAGCATGACCGAACAATCTCCGCTAGTTCGAGAACAAAATGTGTGCGATAAATTTCAACTAATTTATCCACAATATCATGCGCCACTCCCAGAATCAGTACAACAGAACCGATCGGTTTTCCATACACATCACGGACAAATCTTCACTCTTTTCAGCTTGTTGTAACATTTTTCTTTCATATGATAATCACCGACAAACCGACAAGAGAAACATCACTTTCATTTTTCTTGGCTAGCACTTTCATGATCATTATTCACTCCGATCAGCCAAAGGCCAAGCTCAAACAAGTGCATTTTATTCCTTTTCTATTTCGAATCACTCTGTGCACAAAACCAATGCTTATCGCAAAAACCGAACAATAGATCAGCGTGGTTGAGTCACACCGGCAACGAATGGAAGCGGGAGCACAACAAGCACATAAGCAACATATTGGAAACATTTCTGCACAAACCATTTTAAATCAAATAATCGCACCTGGGACTATTAAATATGATCACTGAAAAACTCCACGCCCGAACTCAAAATGAAATTGAACAAAAGCACGCAGCGGCGTAAAAACACAACCGCTCTCGACCGATTTTCAAAGCGATTCTCTGCTCATTTTACATCAAACTAGATAAATAAGCGCATTTTCACTTTATGAAAAATGTGATAAAACTGTGAGTTTCTGTCTAATCATCTTGGTGTCTCTGGTGCATTTTTCCTTATGATGCTTTACCATTATTTTAGACCTCTTTAGAACGTTAGTCGCGATGTCCAGCTATAAAATTTATATATCTTGATTGCATTTTACATAGCAATAACATAATCTTCAGACACGGAAACTGCCCTATCACCCGTTATTTTGTAGACTTAGTCGAAGTGAAATATACCAATATGAATTTCAGTGGACGACAAGTGGTTGAAAGTACCCTCTCAGATTCCAACTGACACTAATCGGGTGTAAATGCTTTGACATATTAGCTATAGCTGCATTTTTTCCTCGAAAAACACAGCTTTTTGAAAAGGTCTGATTAATCCGATTATTTAAAACTTATGATAATGATAAGCCCTAACACAAATTCATTCAATGAAGGGAATGATAGGAAATTCGCTGTACAGACATTTGGTGCACTGAACTATCAAATCCGTGTTATTGGAATGTTTCAGTGCATGCGAAGGTGCATTTATTTATTTATTTAATAATTCATCTGACAAAGTTGTCTTAATGAATAAACTATTCGTTATCTTAAAATAGGTTCAGTCTTCTTACTCTATTCACAATTTTAGGTGTGGACATACCAAAATCAAATGTGGACTCGACGGATACAAACATACCATTGCACAAATAGGCTAGTTATATCCATCCACAGATAAAAATTCTGAATTTTATTAGAGATACAGGTATACCTCGACATAACGTAACTGTCACGTTTGGCTTCCGTTCTCGATATCTTGCAAATGAAAATCCAATCAAAGAAATCAACATTGCTAATGGATGCTCAACTGTTCGATGCTGTTAATACTTTACTTGATACAATGATCTTTTGCGAGAAATCGGCGATGGAAATCAAAAATGACAGTTATATCAAAGTATACATGTATAAACATTCATTCACGTAAACTTGTATTTCATTTTACGCAACCGAGCAACTTATAAACAATGTTTTTTACAACAATGGGCTTTTGTATACAATATTTGCTACATCGCATCAATTGTCTCAGAACTTTACATGATATATAATGTAAACTTATGTGATATGTGTCGCTCCATTTATGTGCAGAAATTTACACTACTTTTTCGAACTGTGTAGAGTGTACGTTGAAAGCTCGGTTGCATCGGGGATTGCTGACGTAACATCCTACCTGAAGCACGGAAATCAAGCAGTGACAGAAGATGAGAGCAATCGACGTCACCGTTGAGTAATTTATAGCGAATTCGTTTATTATCGGGGTTGGAACCAGTTCCAACCCAGTGCGAAACCGAACTTTTTGTCAGTGCGAACCTCAACCTGAGCTTGGTTTTAAAAACAAACGAGCAAACTGACGTTTGTCAGAAAACAAGCAGACCCAATGCTGATACCCGATCCAGGTTGGAACTGAATAATAAACGAATTCGCTATTAGTTATAAACGTAGCCTGTTGTAGCTTACGTCTTCGATCAAGCATTTCGTGATCAAGGCAGACGACATCTATCGGGATACGCTGGAAGGTTCAAAGGATCACACCACGGTAGGTTTATGATTGAGCACAAGCCGTATGAATCTTTTTCGCACACCCATGTTGTAACCTGTTGTAACTATTGAATTTTAAAGTGGCAATGAGGGTAATTAATATTATGTTTCCGCACAGTTCGAAAAAGTAGTTTAAATTTCTGTTTAATATAATGCACATAAATGGAGCGTCACATATCATATAAGTTTACATTATATATCATGTAAATTTCTGACACATTTCATACAATGTAGCAAATATCGTATACAAAAGCTCATTGTTGTAAACAACATTGTTTGCAAGTTGATCGGTTGCGTGAAATTAAATACAAGTCTACGTGATTGAATGTTTACATCACAATTAAAATTCAGAATTTTTATCTGTGCGTACTTGATGCCTTTAATAAAGCTCACAATGTAATCAATAGCCCTGTACATGTAATTAACTAAATCACGAAATACTAAATTGTATCCTGATGAATGTGGGCGTCTTAGTGGGATACCTGTATGGAGAGAGAGAGAGAAAGATTAGTAATTTCCATTTAATTCCACTACCTTATTTGCTTACCCTTGACTGATACGCGTATTTCGTCTACAATGTGCAGACTTCTTCAGTGTCTTGTACTACTACTCGACTAGTCGAGTTATTTGGTTCGATTTATGACATCCTCTGCATACCACAAAAGTAATAGGGTTAACTACCCCATTTCCAGCCTACTAGCGTAGTTTAGCACCAAACGGAATGTTATTATTACTGATGGCTTCCAAATTTATTTACCTTTCTGTACCGTAAGATTTGATAAAGATAAACAAATTGTTGAGATATTGTTTAAAGTCTAACACTGCTTCTTGACGCCAAACTCGGCCTAGAGATTCTTAACTCGGCCTTACACATTGAAACGCCATTGGCCTATCTGATGAAGATAAAGATTGTTTTGGTCGGAGCGCTTCATTCGTATTTGAAAATATTGGGTGCAAACATTCATATCACGCGTTCTCATTGACTTCGTTCGGTAGCGTTTGAGCTAAAGTATCGTACTAAATGCATAATTTACCTGTTAACGCCAAAATCATGGATTTATTTGATGTTTTCTGCTTGATAGGCTCAAAATGGGCGCTTAGGCCGAAGCAGTTCACTACCCTAGCAGTTCTTGAAATGAACTGCAGCGTACAAGCAAGTTTTTCCAAAATGCATAAAACCTTCACAACATGATTTTCTATACGCAATGCATTTGTGGAATCAAATTTTGGTCGAAAAATAAGCTAACATAAAAATTACAAAATTATCTCAAAAACCTTCTGACGACCACATTACAAAATCTGCTCATATTGCGAAACATTGCAAATTCTACATACGTTTAATGCGAATTTGTGATAGAATATTAAATTTCCAGGTGAATTGTTGTACTGCAATGCGTTAATAATGAACTTTATTCAGTTTTTGTTGTTTCAGATTTTCAGCATAGCAATTAAAGTGATTAATGTTATTAAAGCAGAAGTTCACGGACTGAATTTAATTACGATGCATGACTGCTTTAGAGTTAAATGTCATTGCGTGCACTACACGAAACAAAAGTGAATAATTTTATTCATGTATTTCATTATATATGTTTGCCAAAACATCAGCCTTATACATTCCATAAGGCAAACCACATAGATTCTATAAGAATGCATAAACGGTATGTGTGACCATTTATACATTTCATTTGGCACATTATCTTCAATAACTTTTTGCAAGTCGTCTGCTTATTAGTTGACTTATACATTTTATGAAAAATCAGCAATAGAAATTTGCCAAAAGGTATAACAAAACATATAATGCCCAACTTAACTTGTTAATTAGGCACATCTTTCACACCCACAAAGTTTTATTGGAATCTAAGAGTTTGCAAGCAATGCTTTTTTACTAGTTTGTGCAGAAATTGAAAAGTTTTGCTATAAATAAAAAATCACTTACAACCTTTTAATACATTTTTTACAACTTTCTACAAAAAAGAAGAAAATACATTTATGATATTTACCAATTAATATTTTGCACCAGATGTGTGAGCATAAATTCAGTTTTCTTCATAAAAAAATTGGATGGGGCGTATTTTGAGAAATTGGGGCCTTCCTTTGCTCAGTCGGTAATGGCCCAGCTACAAAGCATAACCATGCTGTAGGTGGCTGGGTCCAATTCCCGATCAGGTCTAGGATTTTTTTTTAGTTGGAAAATTTCATGGCTTCCCTGGGCATAGAGAGTGATTGCACTTACCACCAGGCATGGAAAATCATTTACATTCATTTCGTCCATTCATTTACATTCATTGGCCTATAACATTTTTTCATCAACAGAATTGCGTAAAATGATGTTTTAAACTTTTGTAGGTTTTAATATTAGCTACAACTTTTGTTAAAAACTAATATCTGAATCTCTTATGCATGATTAACCAGAGCAAACCAGATTCACCACTGTTTTTTGGTGAATATAATTTACAATCACTGAACAAATATTAAGTTTTGCCCGTTATGCAAAGGAGATACAGATTAGATTTATCCACAATCGTTGTAGTTAATATAAAAACTTACATAAGCTTCAAACATCGATTTACAGAATTATTTTGAAGAAATGAATGTAACTGAATGAATGAATATTTTCCAAGCCACACAATTATACCAATGCAAAAATGTCTATGTATTCAGCCTCTTTAATGTTGGCATTATCTGTAATTAAAGCAGCTGTGTTGCTAAAATCAACAAGATGACACTGTATGTCCTCCCGTGGATTGCAAATAAATATGGACCGTATTCAAATTTGGTTTTTCATCAAGTCACACTTCAAACCACTCTCAGAAGTGACTGTAATAGACGCATTTCGCGCCAAATCGAATCGAAGCTGGCAGCACCCTCTCAGATTTCAATAAAATTTTCTGGATGTGTAGACTTTGACTAAATATGCACTTTTGCATACTCAGTTTTTCCTAAATTTATCTAGACTAACATTTGAGAAGGGCCAAACTTTTTCTGCAGATTTTTTTTCAAAATAATATTATGGAAAAATTACAACTCCAACAAAAATATGTTTAATGAGAGAGAGAAGGATTAGTATTTTCCATTTAATTCCACTACTTTATTTGCTTATCCTTGACAGATACGCGTATTTCGTCTACAATGTGCAGACTTCTTCAGTGTCTTGTAGTAATACTCGACTAAAGTCGAGTATTAGTACAAGACACTGAAGAAGTCTGCACATTGTAGACGAAATACGCGTATCTGTCAAGGATAAGCAAATAAAGTAGTGGAATTAAATGCAAAATACTAATCCTTCTCTCTCTCATTATACAGGTATTCCACTAAGACGCCCACATTCATCAGGAAAAATATGTTGTATGGATGACTTTTAGGAAATTGACCGAATTATCGAAAAAAAATACTGAAAAAAATTTCATTTGAGACCTACACTGAAAAAATCGATTTTTAAAATTTAAAGCCGATTTTAAAAAAAAATGGCCTTGTTTGATTTGAATGAAACTTTGTCTCAAGAAAGGTAATTATGTTTACTACCATCCGTCCATACATTGCAAGACGAGCACTTTTAAGGTAAAAAAGTTTTTCGTACAAAAACTTTTTCATGTCTCAACTGATTTTTATAACGTATCATTTTCACACAAAACTAAACCAGTGAAGCTCAAAATCATCTCAGAATCCAATGAAGCTCAACTTGCGATTCAATTTTGTCTACTCAGCACTTAAGTTCACTTGGATTAATCGAGAATTCCATATGAAAAGGGCTTATATCATTATTGCCAAAGTCTTGGTCCGTAAATAAAGTTGTAGCAGAATTCAACGCACCAACGTACATGGTGAGGCAGGTGAAGAGCCTTGTTAATGAGCAGGGTATTCTAAGCACATCCAACAAAAGAAGTGGACATGGGATCATCGATGATACAAAAAAACTAGTTAGGGAATTTTTTGATGACAATGATATTTGTAGACCTATGCCCGGAACAAATGATTTTGTTTCCGAGTTTAGAAATGGACGAAAAAAGCACGTTCAAAAACGCCTGTTAATGATGTCCCTCAAAGAAGCGTACACAGAGAAAAATTTTGAATTTTAATAGTGATGTAAACATCCATTCACGTAAACTTGTATTTAATTTCACGCAACCGAGCAACTTGTAAACAACGTTGTTTACAAAAATGGGCTTTTGTATACAATATTTGCTACATTGTATGAAATGTCTCAGAACTTTACATGATATATAATGTAAACTTTAATGATATGTGACGCTCCATTTATGTGCATCATACTGAACAGAAATTTACACTACCTTTTCGAACTGTGTACATGATTTTTGTTGATAAATATAATGATATTATTATTGGTTTCACTGTATTTACACAATTGCGACCAAAACATTGCATTTTGCTTGATTCTACGGGTATACATAATGTATGTATTTGTACAATTCATGAAAATGTAAAATTAAGGTGACACGGCACGTCATGCAACAATGGCTGTCTCCACAATCATTAAACAAACGTGTTTTGGTATGCGTACGAAAGACATCTTCCTACAAAATAGTAAATTACTAATTACATACCTTAAAAAATGGGCCAAAATTGTATGAATAAGATCTGGATACATATTTGTACACTTTCTCACCAAAATATTGCCAATTCATTCTCGCATTCACAATATTTGCATTAAAAAGTACGATCAGTCGATTTTGTTCTACTCTGGGCATGTAATTTAAATAAGTTTTCACTAGCTTTCACTTCTCAGAACCACACTAAAAACAATTATGACACGTGCTTCTACAAGCACTTTCAAGTTAATTCACTTTTAAAGATGATATTTACTTAAACAATATCATTTGCATCGTTAAAAACGCGAGCCGCAAATAATTTTGTAAGCTGAAATTGTTATGTTTACCTTTTTTCTACACACCACATAACGAAGGTGTGTGTACAAATCATCTATCATCGTATCCAGTGTTGTCAATTTAATTGAAACAAAGTGTTTAATAACAATGTTTTTATTGCTTCTAAAGGTTCTTCAACTGTGTTTAATTTAGAAACCATCACTAATACAAATTGAAACAATTTCTTATTTTGATTTTCCAGAAAAGAAATGTTAGTAAATAAACCTACAAATCTTCTATAGAAAACATACTTGTCATTATGGTTGCACTGGTCGAAGCCATCAGCTGATATTAAAAAGGCGGGAAAAGAATAATGTAAAAACATAAACATACACGATAAGAAAAAACATATCTAGCGGCCAGTTCACATTTACCTACTTTTGACTTTGAGTATAATCACGATCATATTCACCTACTCTTGGGTATAACTGACTTACTTTTGGATAGAAAGCGAATTTTCAATTCCATAACATTTGAACACAAGTAAATGAAAACTACTTTGAATCACTTTACCTACTTTTGGCTTCCTCCAATAAAGTGTCGAGATGTTCAAAATAACTTACTTTTGGGTACTTTTTTCTTACCATGTACCTGGTGGTTTGAGTGCTGGAATCATTTTTGGACCGGTCGTGTGTAACCAAAGTGTACAAAGTGTGGCTTTGAATTAATCAACTACTATGATTACTTGACTTGGTTGGCCTTGGTGGCTAGGCGTATGATATTTTTCTGTATAGAAAGGGATGTCCTTGGGAGGTGGTAAATCGTTAATTTTGGCAAATTGAATAGAAATGTAGTAATGGTGTCAATATTGGATGATAAATAGACGTTCGACCTATTAATAACGAACTCTACCAGCTATGTTTACGGTAGTTGTAACAGTGCATGATGTACACTCACACCCCTACAGTATCAATGATAATCATTTCACTGACACATAGAAACGAGAGAGAAAAAAAAACAAAAAAGCGTGACGTATCGTATCACCTTAATGATCAACAGCTTAAGAATTATGTCACAAGATGCAATAATAGAAAAAATGCTTTGTAATATTTCTACTAGAACAACTGTTTGCTTTTTCCGTGCTTGCGAAAAGTGTGCTTCCAATGAACATATTGAAGAGGAACTTACTTTGCTATTAGAATCAAATGACAAACAAGATGTTGTGTTTCAACAGTGGCTGAATACTGATCGTTGTGATTTGGAAACGATTATCAAGCCTGTTGATGAATTTGTTGCGTATCTCATTGATAAAATTAACAAACTTATAGCTCATGACTTTATTCACAAACAACAGTCATGTTTTCTAAGAAATAAAAAAGAATCATTAAAAGAAGGCGAAATTCTAGCAATTTGTGATTTTTCTGAAAATTATTCATTCATTATCCAAAACGCTGCTCAAGAATATCACTGGAATAATTCTCAAGCAACAATACATCGATTTAAAGTTTATTATAAGAAAGACAATAAACTTGAAAATGTTAGCTTCATTATCATATCAGAAGTAATAACTCACGATACAATTGCAGTTCAGTTATTCATCTAAAAAATTATAGATTTTATTAAACAATCAATAGATTTTTCTAAAATTACTTTTATGTCAGATGGGGCAGCATCACAATACAAAAATAAAAAAAAAACTTTGCTAGTCTGTGTAGAATTCAGTCAAAGCATGGATTAGAAGCAGAATGGCATTTTTTTGCAACGCCTCATGGAAAAGGTCCCTGTGATGCCATTGGTGGCACTCTCAAGCGAATGGCAAAGAGAGCTAGTCTTGCTTGAGATTATGGAAATACCATAACAACTCAACGAGAATTATATAACTGGGCAGTTGAACAAACAGATAAAAATATCACAAAACTACGTTTCGAGTACATATCCATTGAACAGTACATCGAAATGTCAGAAGAACTCGAAGAACTATATAACAGCACAAAGACAATATCTGGCACACAGAAATTCCACAGTTTTGTGCCTATAACTCGTGACAAAGTAGCGGCAAAAAGGTATTCTAATTCAGAAGATGAACCAAACATATTTAACTTGATTGGAAAAAGGAAAAAATAGCATATATGAAAGTAGGTTTCAAATATTGAAAATATATAAATAAATGATATATGAAAAATCTTGTCTTTTTTCTCTCACATATTATCAAATTTTGCATCGATTATCACAGTCAAATTTCACACTTAGTTTCGCTATGTCAAATGTATGCAAGTAAGGTGCATTTCACACATGGTGACGGTGAGTTTATATTTTGATACGTACAGTTACCTTGTTGTGCGACAAATTGTCACTGTGCTCGACTGTGCAAATGTCGCAGCGAAATGATGATTGACGGTCTTCACTATTATCATAGAAGTCTAAACGATCATGTAAAGCACAATATCGCATTGATAACGGATGTACATTTATCATTTATAAAACACGGGTAGTTATGCATCGTATTTGCGAGTTACGTAACTAATTTTCGGTTTAGAAAGCTAGATAACATTCTTTGTATGAAAACCTTGCTTCACTATCTCAATATGAATTATTGTGATTGAAATGTTTGCTCCTTCCATTCGATATCGATATTTTTTCGTCAGTTTAGCAACTAAAATACGGTATGGGGTCGACGTAATGCGTATTTTTTTTCGGTAATTTACAGTATCAGTTAAAGGACACTTATCTGTCAAATTGGTGCTAGATCGAAATATCAAGAATGGACAAATTAGTGTTAATCAAAACCATTTTATAATAATTTTCTACACAACCAGTTGCATTTGGTCGGGAACTTTCTCAAGTTTTCAAATAAGTAATGAAAACTGTGTTTTGATACATGGTACCGGAGTTATTCCGGTATCCTTTGGGACACATTGAAAAAAAAGTACAAATCAGCTTGATTTTATGATAAACATTTAAAACTTACTTAACATTATGTTTTCTCTCGCAAATATACACACTTAATCTAGCTCGGTAAAATCTCCAACAGCCGATTTCCTCGGCATTTACTTTTGCTGCTATGTCTGAAAAATATCTTTTTGTTAGCTGATATCACAGTAAAATCTTATTTGTTAGCTGAGTCTCGGCAATTGTTTTACTGAATCTCAGCTAAATAAATTGCAGAACTACATGGCAGTTGGAATCTTGGCGAAAAAATTTAAGTGTGTAGTCACGGCTGAAAGTCTGAATAATAAAAAAAACTAATCTTAAAACTTAACTTTCTCTCGCAAATGAAACATTGGGCATTTGAAACACTGAGGCCATTATATTATTGCACTCCTGGTCATATATGGCACCCTGAATCGTTTTCTGAACTCAAGATTGTTTCAAATAACCTCCGGGAAAGTGAACAATTTTTAATTTGGGCAAAAACCTGCCATGCGCAAACTTTTTCAAAATATGACCATCGGACGTATTCCGATGCACCAGGGGAAGTAGCTAATTTCATTTTGGAGTATTTTTTTATCTAGTTCATTTATTTGGAAGGTTCAATCACGTTAGCTTTACAGAGCCGAAAATTAATTTTTCATTGTTTGTATCAAAATTCACTAGACATAGAAGGAGTTGGACTGAATACTCGCGGCTTATCTGAGGTTAGAGGGGTACATTGTCGATAGGATAGGATCAGGGGAGGACCTTGGGCGTGAGGTTTCGTCGTCTCATCAGAGCGTTGTCGCCAGTATGAACGCTAGTGCGGTTCTAGATTCCAGTGGGTGACGATGAGACTACATCTAGCAAAGAAATACTAATAAAGAGCGACAAAGGAATTAAATTCTTATACTAGACATTTGCAGAAACATATCAATCGACTGCATATTTTTAGGAGCATATGTGTGATAGTTAGAAATAAAACAATTCAATAATATTTAACAATTGCTTTGTTGGATTCCATGTTCAATTGTTGATTATAACATAAAAACAGGTTTTCTGAATCAACCATTGCTATTTCCTAGTATTGTGCATGCTCTCTCATTACGGTAAGAAGAGGAAACTTTAGGGTCGTCAAGCAGCAGGCAACACATTCTTGCCTCTGAAAAGCTAAATTTCCCTGCTCCTTGCTGGCAGGCGACTATTTTGGGGTTCTACATATTCTGCTCAAGAAATTCATCTCAGAATTTTATGTGCGAGAAAATAAGCAAAAGAAAGCAGTATCCGCCAGTTCAATTTCTACTACTGAGTCACCAGAGACTTGCCTTTTCCTTGTGCAGTTCTCTCCGTCCATCGTCCCGCTTTACTGCTGGGATATGCTTCGTGATGTAGCCACATCGACATGTGTAGGTATGTGGACGGATCGCAGCGACTATTTCATTTCCAAATCTTCACGCTGGGCAACGATACAGGAAGGATAAAATGACGTGTGAGCTGTTTCCTTTTGCATTGCCGGTGGTTGAAACCAAGGTTGCAAATGCTCAATACAGCCATTCAAAAGTTTATGAAATAATTAGATGCTATGAACATATTTTTTTATTATATTATATGATACTAGAAGAGGTTGCAAAGTATATACTTGACTCATAAAACCTGTCAATTTCGCTTGCTGATAGTCACAATCAGTGATTTATCACTCACTCACTCAGTGATCAGCAAATCGTGGATTATGAAACGTAGAAAGCAAATTTTCCAAACTTTTGTTGAATCTTTCTAGTAAAAATGTGTTCATAGCATCTTATTATTTAATAATTAAATAAAAAACTTTGCTTAGCTGTAATGAGTATTTGCAACCCTGGTTGATACATTTCTATGCGCAGCCCTTTCAGCGTACCTTCTTTCTAGATATGTGCGTCACTCGTAGATTCGTTTTTGTCGGCAAATGCTGATGAAACATGTTTCGGCTCAAATTTCCATTTTATGGCGTTTTATTTCACGCTCTTACGATTGTGTGTGCCTTTTTTTTTGCTTTGCTAAGGAAGTGAAAAATAAAACATGTTTCCCTGGGCAAACTAGTTTTTGCAACCAAACGGCGCGCTCGAGGCAAATGAATTTTTGAGACATTAGGTCGTATGCAGGTACTACAACATGACGATTGATTTCCGGCGTGCATAAGTCGCTGGTCAGCCGTAAATTTCCGGTGTGTTACATAAAGCTTCTGTTTTGTGTCATCTGTGTCAAAGTGCACGTTGACTCATCAGTATTGCTTTCGGTTAGTTTTTATTGTATTGTCAGGAAGTTTTTGCATTCAGTTTCACTCTAGAGTACTTGAAGCTCATGGAATTTGATTTTCTATTGAATTCTATAATAAGCATGATCATGTGCAATGAGGACCGTATAATTTGTAGTTACTTACTCCGTGATTGGCCACATCCTATAAAAATTGCACAAATAATAAACTGAATAGGGCTTGGGATTAGCAACCCATTTTCAGTGTGTAAATTCCGGTGAATGTGAATCCTTATTTTCTGGGTCAATAACGATGTTGGTCACGTCCTTACTTATGGTCATTTGTTGTCATTTGTGAGAGAAAATAGGAAGGCGAGGATACCTAGCTCTGGCCCTCACAAGTTACTACCTTACGCCTCCTCGAGTTATATGATAACAAAATACTACTAGCTGAAATTTGGACACAGCTGGAAGGCGTAGCCTGGGCAATAGCAAAGTGAAAAGGTGTGACGTGAACATTGGCGCGGTAACCATAGTACGGTGAAAGAGGAAATGCTTCACCAAACCCGAGCGTCTATTCACCATGGAGGTGCGGCTCAAAACGGTGTCTGTTCTGCATGTTAGGAGTGGCTGATCACCGTCCTGGTGCTAGCGTGGGACTCTAAGAAAGCTGTACATGATGGTCCCCCGGCGAGACAGGGGGTTGGGGCATACCCAACAATCCACCTTAAAAAAAAAAAAAAGTTGCAAATACCTGTACGTATACACTATGATTATGTGCTTGAATAAAGTCACTAATGATTTTCACTTGCGTCCTGCCAGGTGAAACAATGAACCGTGCACGCACCTTTCCCCCAAGTATAGACTGCGCCATTTACTTAGCCACTTGGCTGTGACACGTTAAAAAAAACTTAAAGCTAACTATACACTATGAACTCTCAAACTGAAATGATTTATTCATGATCAAAAATATGGTTTAGGCCTGCGTTGCTGCATGTTGAAAGTTATTACTATGCAAATTATGCCCTGCGCGTGTGCATTCCTTCGTCAGCTTTGTCAGCAACTTCTGCCTTGGTCGGTCGTCGTCAAAGAATGATCATGTTGCACTCCAATGCTGATATCAACCATCGTTGTTGTTGTTGTTGTTGTTGCATTTTCTGGATCTATATACATTTTTTTTTTTTTTTTTCATTAATTTATTTGTACAGGCTCAATCGAATAAACTTTACAGAGCCGAGTTATCATTTGCATTATACATGATTCATGTCTTAAATCTAGAGTTAAAGGAATTGAACCGATTACTCGCGGTCGTCTCGAGGTTAGTGGAAATTTACAATTTTTTGGATGGGGAAAGGGAGAAGGAGGTTTGAAATATGATTTATTATACAAATATTTAATTAATCCTAAAACATGAACTTATTTCTATTCATCTTGAAGACAAACATAAAAAAAAAAAACTACACGCACAATACACAAACTAAACACAAGGTTAATCAAACTTACAATCTAAGGTTAGTATTCTTAAAGTAAACATATATGAGTTTCATAAACTCCAGATCACGTCTAGCCAAAATATCCCGAACTGGAACATTAGGTTGTCTACCTCGAGCCCGAAGGGAATCGCACAGCTCAGATCTGACTCCACGATGCTCAGCACAAGACCAAAGGATGTGATCGGCGTCTTGGTAACCTTGTCCACATTCACAGAGATTGCTGTCTCCCAGCCCAACACGAAACAAGTGAGCGTTTAACGAATAGTGATTGGACATGAGGCGAGACATCAGACGAATGAAGTCTCGACCCACATCCAACCCCTTGAACCAAGGACTCTTCGACACCTTAGGGATGATCGAGAATAGCCATCGTCCCAAACTCCCTTCACTCCATTTATTTTGCCAGCTGGCGAGCGACTGTTGACGATAAATGAAGAAAAATTCATTGTAGGCGATTTGTCGATCGTAAATATCGCCTTGCATAGCGCCCACCTTAGCAAGTGAGTCCGCCTTCTCATTGCCCGGAATCGAGCAATGAGATGGGACCCATGCAAAGGTGATGACAAAAGATCTTAAAGATAAAGCACTCAGAAGCTCTCGTATTTTCATGAGAAAATACGAGGAGTGCTTTACCGGCCTCATGGATCGAATAGCCTCGACAGAACTGAGACTATCCGTAAAAATAAAATAATGATCTGGTGCAAGTGAGGCGATCGTTTCTAGCGTATAATGTATTGCCGCCAGCTCAGCAACATATACGGAACAAGGAGCTTGAAGCATTCGAGAGGCGCTATGAAATTCGTTATAAATACCAAAACCAGCGGACGCCTCTATTAATGATCCATCTGTGAAGAACGATCTTGCGGAATCAACTTGGCCAAACTTTGCAGCGTAAATTGACGGAACAATCATGGAACGATGATGTTCTGGGATCCCACGAATCTCCCGCGTCATGGATAAATCAAAACTAACTGAATTGCCGAAGTCGGAGAAGCATACACGATGAGGATTATGCTGTGAAGGGCTGACATCCTGAGTTATGTACACGTAGTACAATGACATAAAACGAGTTTGAGGGTTTAGCTCAAGAAGCTTCTCAAAGTTTTCGATTACCAGTGGGTTCATAACTTCACAACGGGTGAGGAGCCTGAGGGACAATTCCGAAAACCGATCCGATAGTGGCAACATGCCCGCCAACACTTCGAGGCTCATCGTATGAGTCGAGTGCATGCATCCTAACGCGATACGAAGACAACGATACTGGATACGTTCCAGTTTGATGATGTGAGTTTTAGCCGCCGACTGGAAGCAAAAACTACCGTACTCTAAAACCGATAAAATCGTTGTCCGGTACAACGTTAGAAGATCTTGCGGATGAGCTCCCCCACCACGTTCCGGTAATTGTTCGGAGAAAATTGATCCTTTGTTGGCATTTTCGTCTCAGATACTCAATGTGTGATCTCCAGGTGCATTTGGAATCGAACCAGACCCCAAGATATTTGAAAGACATGGAATGAGTGATCGGCTTACCCAAAAGTTGAAGCTTCGGTTGTGCTGGGCTATGCTTCCTAGAAAAAACGACCAACTCAGTTTTCTCCGTGGAGAATTCGATACCTAGCTGGATAGCCCAAGTAGACAAATTGTCTAAGGTATCCTGTAAGGGTCCTTGCAGGTTGACCCCTTTGGGCCCTGTCGCAGACACTACGCCATCATCTGCAAGTTGTCTCAACGTGCAGTTGTCACTTAGACAATTGTCAATTTCTCTGACATAGAAATTGTACAAAAGGGGGCTTAAAAATGAGCCCTGGGGGAGACCCATGTAACTAAATCGAGAAGCTGTAGAGTTTCCATGAGAAAAGCTCATGTGTTTCTCTGACAGCAAATTGTACAAAAAGTTATTAATTAATGGGGAAAGGCCACAAGCGTGGAGTTTGTCTGAAAGGACTTCAACCGATACTGAATCAAAAGCCCCCTTAATATCCAAGAACACAGAAGCCATTTGCTCTTTTTTAGCAAAAGCCAACTGGATTTCTGTGGAAAGCAACGCGAGACAGTCGTTCGTTCCCTTACCCCTACGGAAACCAAATTGAGTATCTGAGAGTAGGTGGTTCGTCTCAACCCATTTGTCGAGGCGAAAAAGGATCATTTTCTCCAACAATTTTCGAATGCACGATAACATCGTGATGGGACGATACGAGTTATGATCTGACGCGGGTTTTCCAGGCTTTTTAATGGCTATAACTCTCACTCGCCTCCAATCATCTGGAACAATATTGAACTCCAGGAACTGACAAAACAAGTTCAACATGCGCCTCTTAGCGACGTCTGGGAGGTTCTTCAACAAGTCGAACTTGATCCTATCAGCCCCCGGAGCCGAATTGCGACACGAAAGGAGCGCGAGTGAGAGCTCTAGCATTGAAAAAGGCTGGCTGATCTCGTCTACCGAATTCGTCGTTTCGCGAGGAATCATCTGTGTCGGCACGGAATCAGGACATACTTTTCGCGCGAACTTGAGAATCCACCGATCCGAGTACTCCTCGCTCTCGTTGTTTGAAAACCGGTTACGCATCCTTCGCGCCGTGTTCGAAAGCGTATTCATCGACGTTTCGCGCGATAAACCGTCCACGAATTGCCGCCAGTATCCGCGTTTCTTGGCTTTGATGAGGCTCTTGAGTTCGTGTTCAAGAGTCGAGTACGCTTCGAAATACTCGGGTGTTCCGCGTTTCCGGAAAAGCTTAAACGCGTCGGACTTTTTACGATAAACCTCAGTGCATTGCTGGTCCCACCAAGGGGTAGGAGGTTTCCTACGAAAAGACGTTCCTGGAACCGGCCGAGTTTGAGCTCGAAGCGCGCTGTCCAAGATCAGATTGGAGAGGAAGTTATATTCCTCCAACGGTGGAAGCTCTTCTACCGACGACACGGCTTCATCTATCGCGGTCTTGAACGTTGTCCAATCGATATTACGGGTGAGGTCGTACGCGACGTTAACGGATTCCGACGAATTGAACCCACTGGCAATCGAAATGCCGATCGGCAAGTGATCACTACCGTGGGGATCCTGGATCACATTCCACGTGCAATCCAACGATAATGAATTAGAGCAAAGTGTGAGGTCTAATCTACTTCCATTTGAGGATGGACCAGCCAGACGTGTTACTTCTCCATTGTTAAGAATTGTCATATTGAAGTTATCACAGAGGTCATATATCAAAGTAGAACGGTTGTCATCATACAGTTCCCCCCAGCCTGTACCGTGGGAATTAAAATCTCCCATAATCAACCGTGGAGTAGGAAGAACTGAACAGATATCTGAAAGTTGTTTTTGACTAATCGAAACTCGGGGAGGAATATACACAGAAGCAATACAAAGGCTCTTGCCTTTAACAAAAGCCTGACATGCGACAACTTCAATACCTGGAAATTGTGGAAGATTCACTCTATAGAAGGAATGGCACTTTTTGATCCCCAAAAGTACTCCTCCTCCACGCGAATCCTCACGATCCAGTCGAATAATGTTAAAATCATGAAAAGGAAGATCGATATCTGAAGAGAGCCAAGTTTCACATAGAGCAAATGCATCACAATCATTATTGTGAACCAAAAACTTAAACGATTCTATCTTAGGAATAAGACTTCGACAATTCCACTGTAGAACAGTGATCAAATCCCCGACCTCGTTTGGAAAATTATCCATCGAAGGAGATGATTGCTGCAAGGAGGGGCCACTTCAATGTGAACTGCTTCAAGAGGGTTTTCACAGTAGGAAGCATTGCCAGAACAATGCTTTTCAGAGGATCAGAAAAATCGAGGTAATTGAGGATACTGTCCACAATGTTATCAAATGAGAACAACCCAGATGAAGAAGGGGCTTGTGTTCTGAAAATTGGGGCATCGGGGGTTTTGGATGTCCCCGGGAGAGGTGGAAAATCCTGGGTATAATCAGTTCTGTGGAATCCAGGAGGAGTAGAAGTCTCCTTTTTTCCACCACTCCTTGATTTGGGCAAGCTGATTTGGGGTTCTTGATCTGCAACTTTCCGCGAACGGATGCGTTTTCGTTTCCGGGCAGAACCTTCCGGAAAACTGAAAGAAACTCCCTCCTCAGCCAAGTCAGAGCCAGACTCGTCATCTGACAAAAGAGCGAAGGGATTTGTTTCGTTGGTCGATGGCTTGGCTGTCTTAAGCATTTCTGCAAAAGACCGCCTGGAACGTTCTTTAAGAGAGCGCTCTAGTTTTTCCCCGCGTTGTTTATACACCGGGCATGACGAGAGACCATGAGGAGTTCCCTTACAGTACACGCATTTTGGTGCAGTGACTGTGCAGGCGCCATCCTCGTGCTTCTCCCCGCATTTGGAACAGCGTGCCTTGCTGCCACAGTGGGACGCCGTATGTCCCAACTGCTTACAGTTTTGGCAGTTCATGACCCGGGGAACGAACAAGCGCACAGGTAGTCGAAGTTTTCCCAGCTCGATGTAGTGAGGAAGAGCTGAACCAGAAAAGGTCACACGGAACGAGTCTGTGGGGGTAAAACTCTTTTTACCCTCGCTGACAGATACTGAGCCCAGTTTTTGGACATCCAGTATCTTCACCGGGGGGAGCAAGGGGTTCTTGAAACGGCCAACCGCCTGCTTCTCCAAGATCTCGGGGGTCAGACTCGCTTCGGTGACCACACCTTCGATCTCCACATCACGAGCTGGTATGTAAACCCTGTACTCAATCGTAAAGAGCTGGGAGGCAGCAATCTCGTTAGCCTGCTTCAGGTTAGAAACGACAACACGAAGTTTATTATGCCTAACCTTCGTGATTTCGGTCACGGCCGAGTATCGCTTCGTCAGATCAGTGGAAATTTGCATCAAGTTCAAAGGTTTGTTTTTGGGCTGAAAGTAGACAACCCATGGCCCAGTCGAGTCATCTGGATAGGCTCGCGATCGGGGGCTTTTCTGAGACGAACCATGAATGACAGGACGTTTTCGTCTTTTCTTGCCATCGAGTGGCAAACTGGTGTCATCTTCCGACAAAATGTCCATATCGTCTTCTGACGAGACGTCCATTTTGCCGTACTAGTGGGAGCGGTAAACGCTCTACCACTGAAACGATGCTTAAAACCACACAGACACAATAAACAGAAAAAAAAACTACAAACACAGAAACACAAAATTAAATTTAACTGATGGGCGAGAGAAAGAAACAGGAAAAAAAAAACTTATCTGCTATACTACTACCACCGAGTGATTACACAGCAGCAGCGGAGCGACGCGCAGTGTGGGTGACCTTCGATGCGCGTGTGCGGGCGATCTTTGTAGTGGTGTGCTTGTATGAGGTTCGGCACTCTGCTGGACACACGATGATGGATGACCGGTATAAATGCGGAGGCAGATGCTGACACTCGATGACGATGATCTGTGTGCAGGTATGCGTGATCACGCACCGATGAAGCGCAAATTGGTTTGCGAATATCCAATTGCAAGTGAACAATTTTCTTTCCGATGGCGCCGAAAACCACTTTCTTCTCAGAAAAACTCACTTTCAGATAATTGTTTAGCCGGGTACTATGCCAGTAATCACTAAGCGAGAAAAAACTGATAATTTAAACCAACCGAATACCGAGAAAACTTCCGAAATACCGGAGCGCGAAACAAGTCGACTGTACTTCTTGCTAGGTCGCAGTGGGATGGATCTATATATATGGCATGTAGCATTTTTTTGTTCTGTGACCCATCCCCAGCACTGGGTGAGGTTTTGGAAATTACCTCCAGTCTTCCTGAAATGTTCCCACTTCACTCGGAACATGAGCATAAGGGTAGCTTTTCTAAGGCTTTAAAGATGTTTAGTTCTCAAGACTTGATGTAAACTAAATAAAAATCATTAGAAATGCCATTACGCGAATCGCCAGGAAGGGATTTTCTTTTGATTACTTGGACTGGCACAACTCCAAGTAATTTTGTCAGTTCATCTTTGATCTGATCCAGGGATTCACCACTGGGTAGTCCTTTCATGACAACCTTGAACACACGTTCAGTTTTGGTGCCGTAAGTAAAACATTTTTGTCGCTTGAGAAGACGTTTGAATTCGTCTAGGGTTTCAGCAAATACACAGCATTCACCCCGACGGCCAATTTTAAGTGAAAACTTGAATTAAACGAACTTCATAAGTTTCGTGCGAAGAGCATGGTAATCGGAAGTGGTTATCACAATAGGGGGGACCTTTACTTCTTGGCATTAAGCCGAGAAAGTTTAGTGGATTTTTTCCTGGATGATGCATCATTCTCATCATCCGTGAGCATATAAAATTGATTTGCTCAAATAAATTTCATCAGAAAGGGGATCAAGAGATTGTTCATTTTCTTTTGCGTTTGTGTCATGGAGGAAGAAGAAAGATTCTCCAAATCGACTTCCAAGCAGATTACTATGAGAATGCGAAGGATTGAAGAGAAACTTTCTAAATCGATATCGAAGCATGATTACCTCGGGGAATATCAAGGATCGAAAATGGTAGAAAATTTGCAGGTAATATTTAGCACTGAAAAGTGCAGTTTAAATTTGTTGTAGCTTTATGTAGCAGTAACACTTCCTTCAGCAAAAAGCAAAAGAGACTCTTCCCGATGCACGATCTAACGACCTGGTCACCTTAACCGTACGGTGAGAAACAGGAAGGCAACGCCGAAGGTATACAAGTATCAACGAAGAACTCGTAGCTGTGGTGAAAACGGCGATCCAGAAATTTCCGGGCGCTGCAGAAATTTTTGCATGAGGGTGACTTCCCAAACAGGTGGAAGTTACAGAAGCTAGTCTTGCTGCCGAAGCCAGCTGAGAGGCCATCGCTGAAACACTACACCGAATGAGGGTCCTTGATTACCTGTGCAGGATTTGGAGGAGAAATTTCCAGATCCGGGTAGTTAAGATCACGGTGAAAGTTGCTTGTGGAGGCTTTCCGGATGACGTCGTCTAAACGGTAACAGGCGAGATGCTGGAAGTGCTGGAAATGTTGGCGACCGAGGCGATCAACACGATTGGAAACTAGGATGCAAGGAGCAAAGCTGCAGATAGCCCACCACAAAAGTGCTCTGTCGAAGAGCATGCCATAGCGTAGATGATCGATGACCAGCTAAATTTCAACTGCCAAGTCGACTATGCCTGCAAGAAGGCCATAAAATCATACCGAACAGCTCTAGACCAAGCAATAGAAGTATCCTCGTCGATACTGAGGTACGAAGTTTGAGCCTAAAGTGCACCGGTGGAAACTCAGAGGAATCAAGTAAAGCTGAACAGTACGTTCAGACTCATGTCCTTGCAAGTGGTTAGCGCGTACAGAACCATCTCATCGGAAGCAGCATGTGTTATTACTGGAATGATCCCTATCAACATCACCCTGGCGGAGGACAGCAATTGCCACTCGCGGAAGGATACCAGAGGAATACGGAATTTGGTAAGAGCGGAGTCCATCGTCAAGTGGCAGCAGGCAAAACACGGCGGAGAACTGTAGATGATTATTTTGAACAATTTTACCTGTTGTCTCACTTTCCGGCAGGTGCTTCCAAAAATTTAATATTTTGTAATCGTAAAATTGAACATATTTTTAGTTCTTTGGCGAACGTTACAGCGCAATTGATCATAAGTTAACAAAGTTACATCATGTCAGAGTTGACCATTTTGTATGAAAATCGGCATGCGCTGCTATTCTACTGTAAAAACATTTTGGGTCCGTTTATCCCCTTGATTTCAGTGAAAGTTTCAGCTTTCAGGTTCAAAAATCATCCAGATCTAGCGTTTTTAAATTAGATGGTTGTCCCGGTCCTTGACAGATAAAATCTTCGAGCATCAAACCTTCCACTATTTTTGAAATATTTTCGGTAATTTAAATCGCACTATTTTATGTTTTATCTTGTTGGAAAGGGTAAAATTTTTTATGGTTTGGGTTATTTTGTCATATTATGATGCGTTCGATGATTAATTCAATGTTTAATTTGGTTAAGATCTCTCAAAAAGGTCTACGTAGTTTATGAACAGCCCCTTATAAATATTGAAATCTATATGCAGAAAAACGCGTTCCTTGGGATCATATAGCAACGTTTCAAAAAGCCATATACTTACCCTCTGTTCTCCTAAATCTTCACGTACATCACATAGTACAGTGACATCATCCATTAGAAGCGAGAAAATCCTTACATTTCAACGTCTGAAGACGTGCCGTAATAAAAGTAAGTTTCTAATCAATTTTCCCATCAAAGTGGAACACCAGAAACAGAGCAAAAATAAGGATGGAAAATAGCACTGCTCTTGTTTTTGGAAAACTAAAACTCTGCAAAGAAAATAAAACAGAATTGATTATTCCCTTGAGGTCATCGGAGTGAAAGCTGTGAAAATGTTTTTTCTTCTGTCCGGAACAATATGTAACGAATGTTTCTTTGTTCTACTGATTTTCTGTGCACCCTTGCATATTTGTTCTGTAATTTAAACATAGATTGCTACTGTTTCGCATGTATCGTAATCTATCGATGATAGATATCATGAAAGCGATTCACCATAAACATGCGTTTTCGCTCTTTCTTAGAGCATTTGAAAAAATTGTCACGTATGAAGATAATCGCATCGTAAATGTAACAAGCATCAAAATTCATTGGATAGGAATTTATTCCAGCAAATTGCAAAATAAGAGCGGAAGTAAGGAGATTGGCAAAGAAATGGTTTTGCTCCTTGCAGGTATAATGCAGATTCGGTGCCTTTTGCCTCAAACAAATCTCTATACATTAAATACTTTGATTAAAGAAAACACGTATTATGTCAATCATGACTGTTCAATTTATTTCAAATAATACTATTAATAAGAGGGAAGAAATTAGTCTCGTTTTGATTAAGGTAGTCTGCAGTATCTCTGCTGCCGTAATAAGCTTATTGCATGTGTAAGATGCATCTTTTTACCCTCGTTAACACAGAAAAAACCTTAATGATTCGCTCATTCGCGTGGAAGCTGGATGCACAGAACGGGGCTTAAAATTAATACGATTCCCTTGCTCTCTCAACCAGCACCGTACAATCTCGATTAAGATTTACGTCGGAGGAAAAGAGGTTGATGGTGGAATTTCCATTAAGTTGCTTCTTTTTTCGGTTTTTTGTTATACGTAAGCACGTGCTGAGAATTTTGATGCGGTATGCTGCCTGCGGCGAAGGAAAATTTTACAAAAATATTAAATATTAAATTTACGGGAATGTTTTTATATGATTACGTATGATTTAAATTTGTCAGTACAAACGTCAAGGTTCTGAGGCCGTGAACATATTCATTTTATTTCTCCTAAATGTATTGGACAGATTACCATGAAGTTGACGGCGTGCTTGCACAGAAAGGATAACAAGAAACCAAAGGCTCAAAGACTGTTTCAACAACCAATCGTTTATATCACGGTCGACCAGCAAAAAAGCGAAAACGATGAAAATGTAACGAAAAGATAGGTACGGCTCGGTAATAGACAGTGGCATCGAATGAAAGGAAACACTCGAATGAAGTGGCAAGATTTAACAGTTATACGGATCATTTAATGTGTATTATTGGATTATCAATGTCGGTTCGAAACTGTATTGGACAGCAAACAGAGGTTCAACATTTCTCGCAAATTTCAGACAGTGACCGGATTTTATGTCTGCGCATAGTATTTGCTTCAATTTGTACGGAATGAAGTTGTTGCCTTTGTAGTTTGTCATTTGATTGTTGAAGTTGAAGTCGAAAAGAACTAATTCTAGCTCAGAAAAGTTTGTCAATATAACAAATATTCATTTAAAAAGATTGGATAGTTTCGTAATAGGGCTAAGACTAAATTTTGGTCATGCTTTGTACAATCCTCACTTTTCCTCTGTTTTTCCACGGTTTTGTACAATAATAATGTTTCTTTTAAACGTGATTCTTGATTCATAAACCTTTCCATAAGTACTTATTGGTTAAAAAAAGTGACAAGATGTTCATATTTTATTAAACGTCACTGCTTTTTTATTTAAAAAATCGTCAAACGTAATTCGGTAATATCTTTGGATTTACTTCGTCATTCGAAAAAAGGCAGAAAAAATGGATTCGCTAAGAATGGTTCCCTTGGATTTGAGAAAAATGGTCGTGAATATTGATACCATGCATTGTTATGGGCTTTATATTATTGCTTTTCATTGATATATATCTTTATGATTTTTTTTCGCGGTGCCGGTGGTGTAGTGGTAAGCGTGATTACCTCTCAACCCAGCAGGCCTGGGTTCAATCCCAGTCGACGCCGCCGGGATGTTCTGAGGCATAACATCTCTGATCACGCCATTCTTCAGAAGGGAAGTAAAGCCGTTGGTCCCCGGTTCATGAGTAGATGGGTCGATAGGTATAGGGTTAAGGTGTGGGAGCTGCCTCCCTGGCGTCGGTTGCATTGGTGCTCAGCACGGAAAACAAGATCGACGGAAAAAAAATCAAGGAGAAGAAAAAAAACCTTGTAAGGCCTGTATTCGAAAAAAATGCACCAGTGTTCGCCAAAAATTTAGTTTATGTCGGATTTTCTTGAAACTTTTTTTTTTCATACAATTTAATGTCACCAATAAATGAAGGATTATCTCATCTGTCCGATTTTTATATTACTATGTTTGTTTAAATGATAATTTGTGGGAAATCGACTATGGAAATAAAAAATAACAGCTACGTTATATCGAGGTATACCTGAATCATGATAACCGTTACATTTAAGTAGTAGTTTATTTAGGAAATAAATAATCAAAGTTTCGAAAATGCATCAAAAGCAGCTCTTAAAAAACTTATTATATCAAAAGTTGCTCCATCCTGGAGTTGCATTCAAAATATTCCCATTCTCTCCAAACTCTTATAAAAAAATTAAAAACATATTTTTTTAGTTATTTGAATTTGAAGGTGTTTCTATATATAGGGGAATTTACGTATTCTCGTCAATCTAAGCAGCGTCCGAACTTCTATTAGCGATTTCTCTGCGTCACACACATACATGACAGGTTTGTTTGTTGACATTTATCTGCTGCTTGCTGTTCTACCAATTCCAATCGACAGAATTGATCAAAACGGGTTGAACATGTTTTTACAACGCTCCAAACTTCTCAGGTGAGTGTGACTATTGTCGGCAGTCTCTTTTTCTTCGGCACCCTTTCCATTTGAACTGCGTGTTAACCAGCTGTTCTATTATCGGCAACTCGAAATCAGCCGTATTTTGTAGTATGTATATTTAATTTAAAGAAAAATATGGCATAACAGGATTGCACAGTCGTAAAAATGTAATCTGATTGAAGCTGAAAAGGTAAGGAATCGGCTTAATACATTCAGCGAAGAGTTTTGATGGGAAAATACTGTGAAATTAACGTTTCAATTTCGGTTGCCGAAAACAGTCAATGGGTGCCGAAGCCATAATTTACCCTATTTTGCCAAATAAATTTTGGAAATTTGTGTATTTTTTACTTCCCTAAATATCTTTCTGAGTAAATTTTTCGCTACAACGAACTGTTTTTGAATTATTTTTTAAAATTATAAGTGTAGACCCTTTTTCAAAATCACTTTTGAGTCAAAATAGTCCTCTCTCCTGCGGAAAATCGTGCTGAAAATATGTGCCAAGCGTCATCAAAATCAAAGATGGTAGAGCACGATTTCAGGTTTTTTGAGCTCATTTACTTATAGTGGTTTATAATTTTCCTCGGGTACTAACCTCAGAGTGAATAGAATTTGATTTGCCAAAATGAGTTTACCAGCTGTTTGTTGTAAATACTTTTCGTCGGATTTTCACAACCATAC